>NC_137022.1:14005200-14492700 GCF_032717465.1 Coenobita brevimanus | reverse complement strand
GTAGGGGACTTCAAATTAGTATTTTTCTCGGCATGTGTGTCTAAGGCCATTTCAGGCCAAGTGTCAGGCATGCGAACTCGTGTCTACCTTATTCTTTCTCACTCTTTTGTGTGTGTGTGTGTGTGTGTGTGTGTGTGTGTGTGTGTGTGTGTGTGTGTGTGTGTGTGTGTGTGACGCTTTTTGCACTTCCTGTCTGCGGTTGAGCCTGAAAGACGCTCGTGTAATAACTCTTAAACTTACCACAAGATTTTTGTTTTTTCATGATATTTGAATATTGCCCATAAAAATTGCAAAGCTAAACTGAACATATCTTTATCTTAAGCCAACATGACAATACTTTTTAGTACCCGATGCGAGCGAGCACAAACTAGAATACGTCACAGTCTTGGAATTTACGTCTGCGCCATACCCATTAGGCCTGTGGTTATCAAATGGCTGATATGATTAGATACCACTATGGGATCGATATGTCACGTGAAGTTTGCAGTAGGTGCTATAGTCAAAGGTTTTAAGGCTATAAGTTACCAAGTTGAAAGGTTATTGTATGATATATAAAGTGTCATGAAATACTGTTTGTTTTTATAAGACAATAGTAACAAAGAAAAAAGTAATTCACAGAAATGAACTGTGAAAATTATTATAACTGTATAACATTTACATACAGTATAATATATTAGTAGGTAACATTGTTGGATTATACGAGCTGTGCATATTACATAATATATTCTATTAACTAGAACGAAAATATTGCCAAATAGTATCATCCCAATCATGGTTGTCACTTTTCCATTTATCAACTCCGTAGCCCAAATCACTCTGAGACTTTGGATGATTTAATAGGACGACCATTCTCCATGTGCATCAATCACTTCATTAAGTCTGTTTGGCATTGACCTCACAAGATTGGTGCATATATTTGGACGTCGACGTATGCCTTCCCATACGTCCTGAGCGTGACGCACAATGGCAGCTATCGTGCGCTCTTGCCCAACATTCCACTCTTGAACCATCATTGCCCACAGGTTTTCGATGGGGTTCATATCACATCCTTTGGCTGGCCAGTCGATGAAGTTACATTCGGGATGAACATCAATCCACTCTCTTACCATTCTGCTCATGTGGACGGGGCTGCGGTCATGCACAATATGGATGGTGTGAGGGGCTGGGATTGCCATCACATGCACTGTGGGCAGCAGAACATCCTCAAGAATTCTTATATATTGTTCACTTGTTAATTTACCATTAATTTCCAACAGTTCTCTGGGTCCGTAAGCCCACATCCAACCCCACAGCGACGTAGATACACGTCCACTTTTTGCTTTGGTAAAAGGTTTGTCTAAGTATCTCGTTTTCGTGACCCTCCAGCACACCCCAGGCCCCGCCTTTACAGAAGGAAAACATTTTTCATCTGTAAATATTACATTCTTCCAAAATAACTCGTCTTCTGTTGAGTACTGTAGGGCAAATCCCATTCGATCATCTTTGTTGCAAGGGGTCAACACTTCTTTTACGGCAGGCACATGACACTTGATATTAGCTGTGTGGAGCCGTCGACGCACAGTGGGGACACTGCAGGCCAGGTGCAAATCACGTGGATAGTTCACAACAGATGTTAACGGTCGCTCCTGTACTCTCTCCACAATTGCCTCGTCCTGCTCGGGAGTTGTTGCTTTTGGCCGTCCACTGCGAGGCTTTGTGCTGACTGACCCCTGTTCTTGCCAGCGCTTGATCAACTTATGCACTGTAGACCGATGCAGGCTGAGTTCTTGAGCAATGGCACCTGGAGTCATGCCGTCCTCCCATAGTCCAATTATTCGCCCACGATCGGCGATGATTCGCAAAGAATTCGCACGACCCCCTTCCATCTTGCCTGATATTGAAAATACAGAGAAATAGATATGTAAACATGCATTTTTAAGGTTTACATGGTGCAAATCGTTCATAAAATGGATATATATATATATATATATATATATATATATATATATATATATATAATTATATATATATAATTATATATATATATATATATAATTATATATATATATATATATATATATATATATATATATATATATATAGATAGATATAGATATATAGATATAAAGATATATGTGTATATATATATATATATATATATATATATATATATATATATATATATATATAGATATATATATGTAGATATATATATATTTATATAGATATATATATGTAGATATATATATATATATATATATATATATATATATATATATATATATATATATATATATATGTAGATATATATATATGTAGATATATATATAGATAGATAGATATATATATAACTATATATATATAATTATATATATATATAACTATATATATAATTATATATATATATAACTATATATATATAATTAAATATATAAAACTATATATATATATATAATTATATATATATAACTATATATAACTATATATAACTATATATATATATATATATATATATATATATATATATTAATATCTATCTATCTATCTATATACCTAGGCTCCTTCCCCCAAGGAAAGGGAGGTAGCCGAGACAGGACGACACACTCTCCATTTACTCATCCATTTAAATACATTCATTCACATCTTAGCCCCAAAGGGGAAAACGGACAGATCCTCACCGCACCACACCGCACAAGGGTCAACTGCGCAATGCAATCAGTGACATCCGCAGCAGGGCCCGACAGCAGAGCTGGTTTACCCCTGCCACATCATAACATACCCATCCCCTTACCCGCACCTGACCTGACTAGCTGATCAGACCAAATGCGGGAGAATATCCCCTCAGGGCTGCGTCATCACTTATTTATTCACAATTTCTCTCCATTTATTTCTGTCACGCACAGCCACTCTTCCTTGCTCGACAGACATCCCTCTCGCATCCAGCGCTCTCTTCACACTATCGATCCATCCTATTCGTGGTCTTCCTCTCAGCCTTACACCTCTCACATCAGATCTAGTTATCTTTTTCACCAATCGCTCATTATCCATTCTCTCCATATGCCCAAACCATCACAACACCCTCTGCTCAACTCTACCAGCCATCTCCTGAACAACTCCACTTCTCCTTCGCACTTCATCATTTCGCACCCGATCCATACGCGTCACTCCACACATACTCCTCAGACACCTCATCTCCATTACATTCAAACTTTTCCTCTCTGCTACACCCATATTCCATGTTTCAGCCCCATATAATGCAGTCGGTACCACAACACCCTCATACAGTCTTCTCTTTACATCCATTCTAAGCGAACGACATTTAAACACTTTTTTCATTCCTCCCAGCACCTTTCCTACTTCATTTTTCTAAACTTCACTTCTGCATCTATTCTTCCATCCACAGCAACATGTGACCCTAGATATTTAAAATAATCTACCTCCTCAAGCAACTCACCATTCAAAACTATATTCATCCCCCTACCATCTATCAACCTCGTACACTTCATCACTTTACTCTTATTCTCATTTACTTTCAAATTCCTCCTTTCACACACCCTTCCAAACTCCTCTACCAACTGTCTCAATCTCTCCTCTGAATCAGTCACCAGTGCAGTATCATCTGCAAACAGCAGCTGCTTCAGATTCCAATCTCCACCATCAACATTTACCAGACTCAGACCACCTAAAACTCTTGCATTCACCTCCCTTACAACACCATCCATGTAAATATTAAACAACCAAGGTGACATCACACATCCCTGTCGCAGCCCCACTCTCACGGGAAACCAATCACTCACAGCATTTCCCACTCTTACACATGCTCTACTATTTACATAAAAACTTTTCACCCTTTTTAGTAACCTACCATCAAGTCCATACAATCTTAAAACAGTCCACAAAGCCTCCCTATCAATTCTATCATACTCTTTCTCTAAATCCATAAATGCCCAAAATACATCCTTGCCTTTCGCTAAATACTTTTCACACACTTGTCTCACAGCAAACACCTGATCAACGCATCCCCTCCCTCTCCTAAAGCCACACTGCTCATCACTAATCACTCCCTCTGTACCCTCTCTAACTCTCATAATTAACACTCTACCATACACCTTACCTACAACACTCAACAGACTTATACCCCTAAAGCTAGTACATTCATACTTATCACCCTTGCCTTTATACAACGGGACCACACAAGCACTTGCCCAGTCAATTGGCACCATACCTTTAGCAAAGCACACATTCAACAATCTTACTAACCAGTCAACAATAGTCACTCCACCACCCTTCAGGCATTCCACAGCACACCCATCCATACCTGCAGCTTTCCCTGTTTTCATCTCCTTTACTGCCTTCTCCACTTCCTCCTTCGTGATCAAAGAATCATTCAACTCTCCCAACACATTTATTCCTTGCACCCTTCCATCCGCCACAATCTCAGCCACCCTTTCCTCCTCTACATTTAATAATCTTTCAAAATACTCTGCCCATCTCTTCCTTACTGCATCCATCTCAATTAACATCCTTCCATCCTCTGCTTTTACTCGTTCTTCCTTCCCAGACTCTCCCTTTCGCACCCTTTTCACCTCCTTCCAAAACATTTTCTTATTCTGTTGAATATACATATATATATATATATATATATATATATATATATATATATATATATATATATATATATATATATATATATATATATATATAGATAGATATATATATAAATATATATGTGTATATACTGTATATATATATATATATATATATATATATATATATATATATATATATATATATATATATATATATATAATTATATATATATATATATATGTATAATTATATATATATATATATAATTATACATATATATATATATATATATATATATATATATAAATGGCGGGGGGTCGTGCGAATTCTTTGCGAATCATCGCCGATCGTGGGCGAATAATTGGACTATGGGAGGGCGACATGACTCCAGGTGCCATTGCTCAAGAACTCGGCCTGCATCGGTCTACAGTGCATAAGTTGATCAAGCGCTGGCAAGAACAGGGGTCAGTCAGCACAAAGCCTCGTAGTGGACGGCGAAAAGCAACAACTCCCGAGCAGGACGAGGCAATTGTGGAGAGAGTACAGGAGCGACCGTTAACATCTGTCGTGAACTATCCTCGTGATTTGCACCTGGCCTGCAGTGTCCCCACTGTTCGTCGACGGCTCCACACAGCTAATGTCAAGTGTCATGTGCCTGCCGTAAAAGAAGTGTTGACCCCTTACAACAAAGATGATCGAATGGGGTTTGCCCTACAGTACTTAACAGAAGACGAGTTATTTTGGAAGAATGTAATATTTACAGATGAAAAATGTTTTCTTTCTGTAAAGGCGGGGCCTGGGGTGTGCTGGAGGGTCACGAAAACGAGATACTTAGACAAACACATTTTTACCAAAGCAAAAAGTGGACGTGTATCTACGTCGCTGTGGGGTTGGATGTGGGCTTACGGACCCAGAGAACTGTTGGAAATTAATGGTAAATTAACAAGTGAACAATATATAAGAATTCTTGAGGATGTTCTCCTGCCCACAGTGCATGTGATGGCAATCCCAGCCCCTCACACCATCCATATTGTGCATGACCGCAGCCCCGTCCACATGAGCAGAATGGTAAGAGAGTGGATTGATGTTCATCCCGAATGTAACTTCATCGACTGGCCAGCCAAAGGATGTGATATGAACCCCATCGAAAACCTGTGGGCAATGATGGTTCAGGAGTGGAATGTTGGGCAAGAGCGCACGATAGCTGCCATTGTGCATCACGCTCAGGACGTATGGGAAGGCATACGTCGACGTCCAAATATATGCACCAATCTTGTGAGGTCAATGCCAAACAGACTTAATGAAGTGATTGATGCACAAGGAGAATGGTCGTCCTATTAAATCATCCAAAGTCTCAGAGTGATTTGGGCTACGGAGCTGATAAATGGAAAAGTGACAACCATGATTGGGATGATACTATTTGGCAATATTTTCGTTCTAGTTAATAGAATATAATATGTAATATGCACAGCTCGTATAATCCAACAATGTTACCTACTAATATATTATACTGTATGTAAATGTTATACAGTTATAATAATTTTCACAGTTCATTTCTGTGAATTACTTTTTTCTTTGTTACTATTGTCTTATAAAAACAAACAGTATTTCATGACACTTTAATATATCATACAATAACCTTTCAACTTGGTAACTTATAGCCTTAAAACCTTTGACTATAGCACCTACTGCAAACTTCACGTGACATATCGATCCCATAGTGGTATCTAATCATATCAGCCATTTGATAACCACAGGCCTAATGGGTAAGGCGCAGACGTAAATCCCAAGACTGTGACGTATTCTAGTTTGTGCTCGCTCGCATCGGGTACTAAAAAGTATTGTCATGTTGGCTTAAGATAAAGATATGTTCAATTTAGCTTTGCAATTTTTATGGGCAATATTCAAATATCATGAAAAAACAAAAATCTTGTGGTAAGTTTAAGAGTTATTACACGAGCGTCTTTCAGGCTCAACCGCAGACAGGAAGTGCAAAAAGCATCACACACACACACACACACACACACACACACACACACACACACACACAAAGAGTGAGAAAGAATAAGGTAGACACGAGTTCGCATGCCTGACACTTGGCCTGAAATGGCCTTAGACACACATGCCGAGAAAAATACTAATTTGAAGTCCCCTACCATCGGGGCGCCTTTTGCAAAAGACCCAGGTCAACCTACGGTAATTGCAGCAGAGATGCCTCGAATAAGTCGGAATCTTGTTCGAGACACCACTGATTTGTTTGTATTTTCAGTTGTGGAAGATCTATTTACGTAAACTAAGGTGAATTATAATAAGTTTTTTATAATAGTCTGGATATAACAATGTATAATTGATAACAGCAAAACACACGAGATGCATTGTATTCTGATCACCACGGGTTCGTACCCCTCCCTTGTCGCCTCCCTCTCCCTTTCAAGTTTCGTTGACTGACTCCACTTCCCACTACGCTCGTGCTAGATCGTTGCGCCACCTATCGGCAGCCTGTAGAAACATATGCCTGACAGGGACTGTCGACGAACTTTTGATTGTGGGTGTACATGCTCTGCACTTTTAGTATTGCAAAATGGATACATACTTTAGTAAAGCAAATTTGGAAAAGAAAAGGGATAAAGGTAAAAAGCAAAATGATGATTTCTACCAAGAACTGGTTGAAGTGGAGACTCACAATAGACTGGTTGAACGTGTAAACAAACTAAAAATGGCTTGCAAAAATGAAATTGATGAAATAAAGACGCAGATGCACTTGCAAAAGGAAGAAATAGAAAAACTAGGAAGGGAGGCCAATAAGAAAGACACAACCATCCGTGAACTAACAGTGGAATTGGGTACACTTAGGAAGAAAATGAGTGAAATGGCATGTACAGTAGTCAATCACGAGGGTGTTATGGAAGAGTTCAAAAATGACACAGAGACAATTAGGCAAGTAAGCAGTCTTATTGACCAGAGCAGTGATATTGAGGAGAAGATAACACAGGTGAATGAAGCTGTGCAAAGCTACAAAAATGATGTGGAAACCACGTATGCTGAAATGGTGAAAGTAAAGAAAGACTTAGAAACAAGGGTTGGAGGAAAAAAGCATTAATAAGGAAGTGAAAAGAATAATCCAAAACAATCCAAAGTTAGTCAGAGATTCAGTAGATATAAACAAATCTATAGTAATCACTGGTATAGAAGAGGAAGAAGTAAAAAACAAGATCACAAGAGACAAAAAGGTGATGGCAAATGTAATGAACTTACTGAAAGAAGTATCAGAGGAAATCTGTAGTAAAGACATAGAGGAACACAAAAGGTTAGGGAAATATGAGAAAAGCAAGACAAGACTCTAAAGGTGACTTTCCAGAGTGTAAACACTGTGGAAGAGATGGTACTAAAAATGCGAAGAATCTTATGGAAAAAGAGGAGTTCAAAAATGTATGGAAAAAAAGATGCCTAACACAAGAGGAACTGGAATTACTGAAAGACAAAAGAGAGGAAGCAAAAACAAAAAATGAGGGAAGATCAGAAAAGAAGAAGAAGAATTTTTTTTTGCAAAGTAACAGGATTGCAGGTACGAAAGTGGTACACAAACAGGTTGGAATAAAAAGGAGGAAGGTAGTAGAACCATGTCATGACAAGTATATAAACAAGATGATAAAGTTGATGTACTCAAATGTGGATGGAATGGTATCTAAATTACTAGAGATGAATGATTATGTCAGAGAAAATGAACCACAAATAATATGAGTAACTGAAACAAAATTAACACCAAGGATATCCAATGACATACTAAACTTAGAGGAATAAAATATATGGAGAAGAGACAGAAATTTAAAAAAAGGAGGAGGAATTATAATATTAACTAAGAAAAATCTAAAAGTCAATGAAATAAAACTAGATATACCATCACAAGTAGAACTGATTGCAGTAGAGATCAACACATCTGATGGTAAAGTAATTGTAGCCAATTTGCACATGCCACCCAGATCAAACTCATGGGAAAGAGATGAATATGAGGACCTGGCAGAGAGTACAACTCAGAGTTTAAGATCATTACTACATAAAATGGAAGAGAAATCAGAAAGAATTATATTAACTGGGGATTTCAATACAAATATAAATTGGAATACTCTAGATATAACTAGCCAAGAAAGCTGTTGGGACCAAAAGCTCCTGGATCTCGTACAAGAGTTCTTCCTAACGCAACATGTGAGTGAAACCACCAGAAAAAGAGGACTTGATGTACCTTCAGTGCTAGATCTAATATTTTCTAGGCAAGAAAATGATATTGACAGTTTAATATATCACCCTCCACTCGGCAAAAGCGATCATGCAGTACTAAATTATAACTTCAGGATAGCATATGACATAGTAAACAGCAATGACAGTTACAAAAAGAGACTAAACTATCAAAAGGGAAATTATCAAGACCTAAAGAAGTATTTCTTAGAAGTTGATTGGGAAAATGAGCTTAGAGGACAAGATTTTAATGTCGTATATAAGAAATTCTGTGAATTTTATGAAATAGGAGTCCAGAAGTACATCCCACAGCACAAAGAAGCAGATAAGAAAATGCAGAAATGGTTCAATACAGAATGTAAAAAATCAAAAGAAAGTAGAGATTTGTTGTGGAATAGATACAGAAGACATAATAGTGAAAGGGCGTATAATAATTACAAACAGGCATGAAACGATTATACAAGAATAAGGAGGGAAGCCCAAAAACAGTTTGAGGAGGATATAATAAATAAAAGTAGTGATCAACCAAGGCTGTTTTACAGCTATATCAGAAGCAAAACCAAAGTAAACGATATAATACAATCCATTACGGACGAGGGAATCACTTATACACAAGAGAAAGATATTTGTGAATCACTAAATAAGAATTTCCAATTAGTCTTTACAGAAGAAAAAATTTTTGAGAGGGACTATGTGGAACATGCATGTCCATACATACTACCAGATATACAAATAGCAGAAAAAGTAATACAGGAGGAGTTAAGTAGATTAGACAGAGGAAAAGCAAGTGGTCCTGATGAAATTTCATGTTGGGTACTACGAGAATGTGCAAAGGAGTTAAGTAAACCATTATTTTTAATTTTCAAGAAATCCTTGAGTCAAGGTAAACTACCTGATATTTGGAAAAAAGCAAATATTGTCCCCTTATTCAAGAAAGGAAATAGACAAAATTCACTCAACTACCGACCAGTATCACTGACCAGTGTTGTAAGCAAGGTATTAGAAAAGCTTATAAGAAAAGCTTGGGTAAATCATCTAGAAGAATACAGTATGATAACAGAAAGACAGTTTGGTTTCAGAAAAGGAAAATCATGTGTTACTAATCTGTTGAGCTACTATGACAGAGTAACAAACACAATACAGGAAAGGGAAGGATGGGTGGACAGTATCTATTCATATTTCAAGAAAGCTTTTGACACAGTACCACACCAAAGATTTTTATGGAAACTGTACCATCAAAGAGGAATTCGAGGCAAACTGTTTTGTTGGATGCAAGACTTTCTCATAAAAAGAGAAATGAGAACAGTACTAAGAGGAAACTACTCATCATGGAAAGAAGTGACTAGTGGAGTACCACAGGGTTCAGTGCTGGCACCATTCATGTTTTTAGTGTATATAAATGATATAAACAGTAACACTGGAAATGAGAGCTATCTGAATATGTTTGCAGATGATGTAAAAATACAAAGGAGAATTACTAACACAGATTTTTGTAAAGAGCTACAAGAAGAATTAAATAAACTTCATGAATGGAGTAGTACATGGCAAATGGAATTCAATGTGGACAAGTGTCATGTAATCAAGTTTGGTAAAAGTGGAAAAAGACCTGATTGGGATTATAAGTTAGGAAATAAAACCCTAAACACATCAGAAAGAGAGAAAGACCTAGGTGTGATTATCAATAACAGACTATCTCCGGCTGACCACATCAGCGAGAAGGTACGGAACATGTATACACTGCTTGCAAATATGAGAATAGCATTCACATACATAAATGAAGACATGCTAAGAAGGATAATAACATCATTCATTAGACCAACCCTGGAATAAGCATCAGTAGTCTGGAGTCCTCATCTGAAAAAGCACTTAGACAAGATTGAAAAAGTTCAAAGGGTCACTACAAGATGGATACCAAGCTTAAGGGACCTAAGCTACGAAGAAAGACTAAATAAACTGAATCTACCAACACTACAGGAGAGAAGGAAAAGAGGTGACATGATAATGCTATATAAATGCATATCAGGGAAGGAGAAAATAGACATTAATGATTACTTAACATATGGAGAAGCATCAGCAAGAGGACACTGCAAAAAACTGCTTAAGAAGAGAGGTGATAAAGACGTAAGGAAATTCAGTTTCCCAAACAGAGCAATTAATCAACGGAATGCACTACCGAATGAAATAGTGTGTGCCAAAACAATTCACAAATTTAAGGATATGTACGATAAATATGGTTTAAGACACGGGACAGTACGAGCTTGACTCATTCCTGTAAAGATACAATTAGGTAAGAACACACACACACAAACACACACACACACACACACACACACACACACACACACACACACACACACACATACGCACGCGCAATTATGCATAGAAAGGCAGAAGACACACACACACACACACACATACACACACACACACACACACACACTCACACACGGTTATACATATAAAGGCATTACATATGCGCACACACACAGACACACACACACATACACACACACACATACACACACACACACACACACACACACACACACACACACACACACACACACACACACACACACACGTTCGTAAAGTCTTGGATACACATTCACTCATATTTATACACGAACACATGTAAAAACACTATTTTTCTATCTGTTTATCTCCCTGCCTATCCATCTGCGGCCAGACGTCTAAATCTCCGACGCATTCCATCATGTTCTTAAACCTGACTCACTTGGGCCAGGCTAGCAACTTGAATGGTTTGTCATAAGTGAATCTGAGCGAGTTATCAGTGCAGAAACGTCTCATTCAAGTTACGGCTTTGCATAGGTTTGATCCCCAAGGACATGACAATGTTTTTCAATCATGTAATACTCTAAAATGGAGTAGGCTGGTCCTCTACCTTTAAATATATGGGATTACAGTAGCCAAGCCTCGTGTCCATGCGCAAGGAAGGTTTTCACTGTTATTTTTCAGCTACGATATTTTCACCATTTTCATATACAGTGATGATTTTTTCCTCTGCCATGGGACTTAAAGTTTATTCTATATCAATGTTTGTCCTTCTAATTAACATCACTCTCCTTCCTGCAAGCCTCAAAAGTGACCGTGAACCACTTTCACTTTCCCAAGATATATAACCGATGAAGTTAAACCTTGGGCCTTCTGTGAGCACATAATATTTTATTCCTGCTAACACAAGACAGTTTTGGTCACCTGGGGAATATTAGGTGGTCAGAATAGAAATATCCCAATATCTGCTTCAGCCAGAGGCTGTCATTTCTCAATTGATCTTCGTTCCATCAGACAAATTTATGCAGGTTAGAGAGAGAGAGAGATGCCGTTAGGCGTTAATGAAGATAAACTGGAAATATTTATTAGGAGTAGAGAACGACTTCGTTATAATTATACTAATTACTGATGTCTGACGTCCATTAAGCACACTGATACAGGTTTGGCAGCGTAATTAATAACTTTTAATGCATCATCAAAGGACTGTGTTCGCCTTTAATCCTTCAAGCGACAGGATTTCTCCCAGTATAAAAAAAAAATCGTTATATGTAAAGCTACATTAATTCCTACTTTCACCAACATCAGCGAATGGTTCATTCGAGGAAGTTTATAGTCTTCCAAAGTTATGATTCATCTCATCTAAAAATCGTCAGGAGTTTGCCCGAACAAAATAAGCTTGTGGGCCAACAGCAGCTAATGGGTTCACTAGAATGAATGTAACCCGTACCAAACATGTCCATAATAATTATTGAACAAAAAGAATATATACAGTGCCTAAGTAAATATTTTTTGTTGATAGTTATGAAGACAACAGATTCAATTATACAGCCTTATTGAAATATCAGAGACTTGAATTTATTCAATTTTCTACAGCACGCAGTGGACCCATCATAATAATTTGTTGTAGATTCCAGCTTGAGGAGAGGTTTTGAGGATGGTGCAGTTATAAAAGATTGATATACAGCAACCCCCAATAAAATACATATAACTAATGTAACAAAAACAGGGATGATCTGTGGCATTATCCTTTTGACAACTCTATCAGCAAGTCAACTGCATGGGGGAACGAGGCATTTTTGCCAGGAAATCAAGAACATATTCTTATAAACCATTTCACAAATAGTGTACAGTATCCACCCACACATCATTTACCAAACACACCTTTCTCGCACACATTGTCTCTCCTGTCTTTAACTTATCCTAGTTCTTATTTATTCTTTTACCTCTAATCTGCCTTTAACTGTCTATGTTCTTGCGTGTAATTTAGCTCTAGGTGTGTTTTTGTCTTACTGATATCTATAATTCCTACCCAAAAACAAATTCGGTAATTCTTTGTCTCTCTCTCTCTCTCTCTCTCTCTCTCTCTCTCTCTCTCTCTATATATATATATATATATATATATCTATCTATCTATCTATCTATCTCTCTATATATATATATATATATATATATATATATCTATCTATCTCTCTATCTCTCTATCTATATATATATATATATATATATATATATATATATCATCAGCCATCTGCGTGTCCCCTGTAGGACCGGCCTATCCCGACCGAAGTTGGGATGATACAGCCTATGTATCTCTACCAAGTGGCTTAGGCTGTCTGGTAGAGGTGGTATGCAGGGTGAGAAGTGCTTGTAAGTGTAACTGTAGTGTTGCATTGGCTTTGGATGTGTGGGTAGTCTGTGAACCAAGTGTAGTCGGCCTGTGCAAGCCGAGTGGGTGCAAGCATACTTTATAGTATGCGACACTGGTTCAACCGCAGCACCCCTTATGTCCGCCAAAGCAGTTCGTGGTCGGAAGAACGCTCCCAGAGTTTATTATGCAGGCGGAATGCGAACCCTCGTTCTTCAGTGTACGAGAACGCACACTTTACCACTGTACCATATAAATATATATATATATATATATATATATATATATATATATATATATATATATATATATATATATATATATATATATATATATACCGTATATATTTACGACGAGGTGTGGCTAAATGCGTATCTGGCTTCCTGAAGATTAAGTCAAAGTGCGCAATGGAAATTGTACAGTACAGAGGGGGCAGTTAACCACCCCAAGTAGGAAGCTCAAAAGTTGGGGGACAGTAATAAAGTCTAAAACAAATAGCAGTAATCATAAAGGGGGAAATGAAATGGGCAATTAAAGATATTTTACTTCGTTTAATTAACTGTAACTTAAAGCTACAATAACAAAATTAAACAGGTTCAAATAGGATTGACAAACAAGGATTAGCAGAAATGATCCTAAAGTTCCAGATATTAATAATAAAATAGACCAGAACACTGAAACTAGCCCCTGGGTTGTAAAACCACTGAAGGCGCAATAAAGACTATAAATTTAAAGATATAATCTCTTGACAGTTGAAAAAATAGGTGACATTAGCAAGAGCAATTGGAATGACTCTAAATTAGCAGTTGCTATAAATAATGCAATATCAGTAAGCGCAAACTGCTAAGTAGATCATGTGCTGACACACTAAATTAACCCTTCTGTGGCTGCTGGCATCGAACGACCTTTTACCATAGCATGGCTGCCGGTGTCGATGCAGCACGACTTGTAGAAAACTGCGAAAATTTTAGGGAAGGGAAAGGAGGTCTGGGAAATTTTGACACAGACCTACTCTGTATACATCTCGTGACAGTACATTTCGTGAATCAGTCATGAGTTGATTTCAGTCTTTCGCCCCCCTCAAGTGTTAGTCTAGGTAAGAATAAGAAAGCAAGAATATCAAGAGAAGAAAGTGCTGTACCTGTTATCTTTCTCCTCTCTTTCCTTATCTTCTCTTCCTTAAACCACCCATAGTAAGAAAAAAAACTCCATACATAAATAAACATAAGAAATAAAGAAGGAAGACATTCATAATAATGATATTATTATTTATAAGTACGTAATATAATATGTACTGAATTTGTTCATTTTACATATTTCTGCTGCAGGTATGGATGGGTGTGCTGTGGAATGCCTGAAGGGTGGTGGAGTAATTATTGTTGACTGGTTAGTAAGATTGTTAAATGTGTGTGTTTTGAAAAGTATGGTGCCAATTGACTGGGAAAGTGCTTGTGTGGTTCCGTTGTATAAAGGCAAGGGTGATAAGGATGAATGCACTAGCTTTAGGGGTATAAGTCTGTTGAGTGTTGTAGGTAAGGTCTATGGAAGAGTGTTAATTAAGAGAGTTAGAGAGGGTACAGAGGGAGTGATGGGTGATGAGCAGTGTGGCTTCAGCAGAGGGATGGGATGCGTGGATCAGGTGTTTGCTGTGAGACAAGTGTGTGAAAAGTATTTAGCGAAAGGCAACGATGTGTTTTGGGCATTCATGGATTTAGAGAAAGCGTATGATAGAATTGATAGGGAGGCTTTGTGGATTGTTTCAAGATTGTATGGACATGATGGTAGGTTACTAAAAGGGGTGAAAAGTTTTTATGTAAATAGTAAATCATATGTAAGAGTGGGAAATACTGTGAGTGATTGGTTTCTTGTGAGAGTGGGGCTGCGGCAGGGATGTGTGATGTCGCCTAGGTTGTTTAATATTTATATGGATGGTGTTGTTAGGGAGGTGAATGCAAGAGTTTTAGGTGGAGGTCTGAGTCTGGTGAATGTTGATGGTAGAGAGTGGAATCTGAAGCAGCTGCTGTTTGCAGATGATACTGCACTGGTGGCTGATTCAGAGGAGAGATTGAGAAAGTTGGCAGAGGAGTTTGGAAGGGTGTGTGAAAGGAGGAAATTGAAAGTAAATGAAAATAGGAGTAAAGTGATGAAGTGTACGAGGTCGGGAGATGGTGGGAGGATGAATATAGTTTTGAATGGTGAGTTGCTTGAGGAGGTAGAGTGTTTTAAGTATTTAGGGTCACATGTTGCTGTAGATGGAAGACTAGATGCAGAAGTGAAGTTTAGAATGAATGAAATAGGAAAGGTGCTGGGAGGAATAAAAAAAGTGTTTAGATGTCGTTTGCTTAGAATAGATGTAAAAAGAAGGCTGTATGAGGGTGTTGTGGTACCGACTGCGTTACATAGGGCTGAAACATGGAATATGGATGTAGCAGAGAGGAAAAGTTTGAATGTAATGGAGATGAGGTGTCTAAGGAGTATGTGTGGAGTGATGCGTATGGATCAAGTGAGAAATGATGAAGTGCGAAGGAGAACTGGAGTTGTTCGGGAGATGGCTAGTCGAGTTGAGCAGAGGGTGTTGCGATGGTTTGTGAAGAGAATGGATATTGAGCGATTGGTGAAAAAGATAACTTGATCTGATGTGAGAGGTGTAAAACTGAAAGGGAAACCACGAATAGGATGGATGGACAGTGTGAAGAGAGCTTTGGGTACAAAAGGGATGTCTGTTGAGCAAGGAAGAGTGTCTGTGCGTGACAGAAATAAATGGAGAGAAATTGTGAATGAATCAGTGATGATGCAGCCCTGAGGGGATATTCTCCCGCATTTGGTCTGATCAGCTAGTCAGGTCAGGTGCAGGTAAAGGGATGGGTCTATTAAGATGTGGCTGGGGCAAACCAGCTCTGCTGTTGGGCCCTGCTGCGGATGTCACTGATTGCACTGCGCGGTTGAACCCTCGTGCAGTGTGGTACGGTGAGGATCTGTCCCTTCTCCTCTTTGGGGCTAAGATTTGAATGAATGTGTTTGAGTGGATGAGTAAATTGGGAGTGTGTCGTCCTGTCTTGGCTACCTCCCTTTCCTTGGGGGAAGCAGCCTAGGTATATAGATAGATAGATAGATAGATGTTTTGCACAAATATTTTAGCAACAATTGAGGTGTTATCGTGGAGAATATATGGATGTAAAACCTTCCCTTCCCTTCACACTAATTCCCTCATTGGAGATGCAGATCTCGGGTCATACTGAATCTTGGTCGAATTGGTATGACCTATAAACGCACAGCAGACAAGAATTAGCATCCTTCTTCTATCCCACTTGAATTACCCCACCCATAGTAAAAAAAGAAAAGCTCCATATAGGAATAAACATCATAAACATAAAACAGAGGGTAAACATTGATAATTGTATTTTTATTTATAAGTACACATATTATTTACTGAATATGTTCATTTTACATATTTCTTGCTTTGCATTTCAGCAACATATGAGGTGTTCTTGTGGTGAATATATGGATGTAAGACCATCCCTTCCCTTCACACTAATTCCCTCATGCGAGGTGCTAATCACGAGTCGTATCGAATGTAAGATGCTGCAAATCGGCCTGTTTACACAAAAGAGGACCCAGCCTTATATTGTAAGAGTCTAAAAATACCATCTCTCTCGTCTCTTTGGACACAAAATAAACCACCCACACCACAGAAGTAACTCGATACTTGCATAAATACAATTAATAAAAAAAAAAAAAGTTTCTTTATTTAACGGAACCTACCAGATTTTATACCGATTTTGATCGTAATATACATATCTAGTCATTTCAAACCATTTCAGCACAACTGAAAATTTTGGGGGTGAACATTTCTTTGTCACCGATAGCCTATTATCTGTGTAAATTTGCACAACTTCAGCACTCCATTGACGGCTTAGGATGGGCCTAGGAAGCTCAAAATGGCACTGCCAGGTGCATCTGACGTTCCTCTTCAATTTGGCAAGGGAAAAAATATTACTTTCGAAACCTGAAAAATCGGCCCCGGGGTTGGCATTTGGGTCTCGACAAATTCCGAAGGCACGGCCACGGAGGGGTTAATAAGCATTGACTCATGTGTTGCAAATATATTGCAGACCACACCAACACCTCAGTATAACTTCAGCTGCTAAGTCCACTTGGTAACAGAAAGCTCAGCGTATATATACAAACTCACAGAAGCACGAAAAGTGCTACAGAAACATGGGCAGACAAGAGAAGGTAGCTCTGATGGCAACAACGACTCTATGGAAAATTCCAGAAACGGATGTGCCCGTTAGCTTACACATCGGAAAGGCTCAAAATTACATCTCAGTCAGTGATAAGAACTCTTACTGGTAAATTTCACTTCATGATATAACACATTGACAAGCAACAACACACGGTCAGGCCAGCTGTTCTGTCGGTTTGATTTTCGCTAAATTGTTCTCTATTCACACAGTGCTAAGCATGATGTTAAAAACATAAGCGAATAATAAATGCACTGAATGATTCATGAGAATATAAGCAATTTGATCAGCCACATGTAACATGCCCGCACCTAAGAAAGAATTTTCCAGAGGAAAATTCGTTTTTAAGAGTGTGACAGGCAATTGTCAATCACATTATCAACCACCATGATATACTCTGTGTTCAAGTTATACTCTTGCAAAAAGAGACTCCAGCGGGTTAGCCTTTGATTCTTACTCTTTAACCCCTTAAAGTCGGGTGTCCACATATTGTCTGAGGGCACTAGGGCAAAAAAGACGAGTGTCCGAATCTATGTTCACGCTCCCCACCCCCACCCCCCATCCCCCACCACCCCCACCACAACCCCCACCCCACCACCGCCCCCAACCACCCCTAACTCCCACCCTCCCCACCACCCTCACCTCCACAACCCCCAACCCCCACAACCCCACCCCCAACCCCAGCACCACCATCCCACCTTCACACACCCCACCATTCCCCCTCGACCCCTACCCCCTACCCATCACTCCATGCCCCCACCCCTTACCCTCCCACCCCCTACCCTCCAACACCCCCACCAGACATAAAATCACTTTCACAATCTTCAGTGCAACAGAATCTCTTTTCTTTAACACGTCTGTCAGCAGGCCCACGACACTTGAAAAGTTCTTAATAAACTGTTTGTAACAACCAACAGTGCCCACGAATGTAAGAAGCTCGTACCTGGTTTTAGGTGCGGCAAAGTTCTTAATGGTCTCCACCTTTGAAGAAAAGGGGTAGACATGACCGTGACCAACTACATAGCAAAGGTAATGAACTTGAGCCTGAACAAGTTCGAATTCCTTTAAGTTGGCAACAAGGTGAGATGCCAAGGGTCTTGAAAGCAACTTATTTAATTGTTCTAAGTGGTCTTCCTAAGTATTACTGAACACCACTACAATATCCAAGTATGCTACACAGTGTGGAAGCCTACTAACAACTCGGTTCATAAATCTCTGAAAGGTTGCTGGGGCATTTTTCATTCCATACGGCATCACGCAACAACAATAAGTTTGACCATCTGCCACAAAACATTAGCCTTTTTTTGCCCACTCTATCAAGGGCACCTGCCAGAAGCCCTTCTTAAGGTCCACTTTAGTAATGTTGTCAGGACTCCATATTATAAATACAAATCCTAACAGAAAGCATGATGGATAGATAGGTAGATAGTTTGACAGAGCACCAGACAATGTGTGGGAATGGGAAATTAGCTTGCAACTCTTTAAGTGAAGGAATGTGGATCGTGCACCGGAAGCAGTACATACACACAGACATACAGTATTCTAGAAGCTTCCACGACAGTAGAGCACACGTGACACGACTCCTGGTTTACGAGAATGTAGGAATCTGAGCTCAGAAGGAGACAGGCCATAGAACCGGCAGGTAGTACGGAGAAGGAGGCTAGCAACATGGGAGAGAGAGAGAGAGAGAGAGAAAGAGAGAGAGACAGGGAGGTAGCTAGCGGGACTCTACTTTATACTTCACTCGTGTGTGATTAACTTTGTTAATATTTCCATGACAAAAGGGAACGAAGATTATCTACTTACAAAGCTACTCACGTATAACAACCACTCGTCCACAATTCTAATGTATGTATAACTGATCTACAAAATACACTACAAGAAGCTTCAAAGTTCCTGCAAGATATATGGTGGCAACGAACGTACGAACCTCATCCACGAGTCTACAAGCCTACGAGCCTACAAGCCTACGAGTCTACGAGTCTACAAGCCTACGAGCCTACAAGTCTACGAGTCTACAAGCCTACGAGCCTACGAGTCTACAAGCCTACGAGTCTACAAGCCTACGAGTCTACGAGTGTACATTTGATTCTACATTATCAAGATTGAAAACAAACAATACCTCTTACAACCAACAACTCACAACCAGCTCCTGACAGTATTCTCTCCAACCCCCCCCTCCGTCTCCCCGATCACCACGCTGATTTAGAGGTGAAGAGGTCACAGGACACCTTGCCAGTAGTTTAACAAAATATTAATTCAAACAATCTTCCAATTTCTACGATGAATCAACGAACTACAACAATCTACTATCAACTACAAGTAACAAGTCTACGAGTCGTCTGTATAATCTTCTACACACACCTACAAGTAGCGACATTCTTCATCCCACAACAAGTAAATCACAAGAAAAAAAGGACCGAGAATACTGTACATTGAGAAAGAAAAACAAAACAAGCAAACGAAGAGCGAGACACGACTCACAACTCACAACCGCCTGACCTCACCCTCCTCTCTCTCCAACCGCCCCCCAACCTCCACTGCTGACGCAGGAGTGCGAAAAGGTCAAAACGGCAACAGCAGATACCAAGCCCATATTCACAACTCAATCTACTCATCTTCACTCAAGTTACTCATCGCTACTCATTTACTCACCACAGTTACCAGTTGGGGAAGTCGACGTCACCATGCTTGTTTGCTGAGACGACGCCACGTCAATGACCTCGTGTGTGACACCACCACTCACCACCACTAACACCATTCCCACCACAGTAAAAACTAGTGAGTTACATATTTACTTCATTTATACAATACACAGTAATAGACATAGTGATAGACAACACATTTTGCACAAACATATAAAATGTGTTGTATAGTTACAACTTAAGTACACATACTTACTTCAGTTATCTGCATAATTCAATCACTAAATATTCACCAACAATAAATACTCTACACTGTATATATTCATTCATTTATTATACCTTTTATTTAGTACCAACGAGTGTTGCCATTTATACCTAATAAAATACGTGTTTCGTACATACAGCTATACATTATTACATCTACAAAGTAATAAAGAATATATACCATCACAGTTTCTCAGTGAGCGATTAAAAGAACTGTATTAAACATTTATTAATTAAAGCTACCTAGTGGAAACAGACAAATTAAATTACAAGAAAAAAAAATGGCCAACACAAATAACGTTAGCAAGAATGAACAACGTCTTCCACGCAATCGTGAAGACAAAGATTTCCACACAGTGCTGATACATATATTGCCCACAATAGGTACAAGTGAAGAACAAGTCAGTGTATATAGTTAACACTATATATAGTGTATATAGTTAATACTGTATATAGTGTATATATATCTTTTATATGAAATAACAAAATAAGGGGCTATATAATATCATTTTCAGTAATATCTGTGCAATATAAACTAAACCTTAAAAAAGGGTCCCAAGGGAATCAGCCAGCAATTATGCAACCTCGGACAACACCGAAAAAACGCAGACAAACGAAGAAAAACAAACCATAGAAAATCAATCCATAAAAAAAAAAAGAAATACAGTAAGATCTCATAAACAAATGAAAATAAGCATAAAGTGTTACTACAAATGCCAAAATACTACATAAACTCCTTCTATAAGTGAAACAAAAAGCAAATTAGTGTTCTTCAGGGGCCAGTGGCATGGCATATCATCACTATCATCGACTGCAGCATGACCGGATTAGTGATGTCAGGACTGCAATTATTACAATTATGTAACGACAAACGATTGCATTATGTTACACTTGCTACAATTATGTAACTACAGACAATATGTAACAATAATGTAACGACATACAATGTTACAGTTATGCATTACCACAATGTTACCACAATATTATGTAACAATTCATACAATGTTACAATTATGCATTACCACAATATTATGTAACAATTCATACAATGTTACAGTTATGCATTACCACAATATTATGTAACAATTCATACAATGTTGCAGTTATGCATTACCACAATGGTACCACAATATTATGTAACAATTCATACAATGTTACAGTTATGCATTACCACAATGTTACCACAGTATTATGTAACAATTCATACAATGTTACAGTTATGCATTACCACAATGTTACCACAATATTATGTAACAATTCATACAATGTTACAGTCATGCATTACCACAATATTATGTAACAATTCATACAATGTTACTACAATTCTGTATTACCAGAATCATCACACAAGTTAGGTGAAATATTAGATATTATTAAAGGGATAACTCAGTATGTAATGTAATGACCTAGCAGTATTACCATTGCACAATTATATGCGCATGTCTGTTATACATACACATTTTACAATATGTTATACAATCAATTTAACAATAGTGCATTTATTCAATTACGTATACAACTTGTATAAAATCTAATATTACTGTATCATTGCAGTATTATATCTATACAATATTATGTATTAAGAGTGAAGAAGAAGAATATTATATATTAATAGATTAGCATATGTCAATGATGATTGCTGTCGGAGGACCGCCAGCTGAGTGACCGAGCGATGTCAGGACTCCATATTATAAATACAAATCATAACAGAAAGCATGATGGATAGATAGGTAGAATAGACAGACAGAGCACCAGACAAGGTGAGGGAATGGGAAATTAGCTTGCAACTCTTTAAGTGAAGGAATGTTGATCATGCACCAGAACCAGTACATACACACAGACATACAGTATTCTAGAAGCTTCCACGACAGTAGAGCACACGTGACACGACCCCTAGTTTACAAGAATGTAATGTAGGAATCTGAGCTCAGAAGGAGACAGGCCATAGGACCGGAAGGTAGTGGAGAGAGCGAATATGAAGAGGGGTCCAACTAGACTTACTTAGTATATTAAGTCTCTGTATAATACATACGCTGCTCAACTTAGACTTTCTCTGAAGATGATAAATCAAATCAACTCCCTGTATTCATCTTTAACTCCTCTTGCTCTTCAATTACCAAAATAACTTTAACCAAAACTCAAGAGTCACCTAGTACAAGATTAAAGAGTTACATATATAAAAATGTTGGCTACAAAGCTCTAACAATGTAGCAGGAAGAACCAATGCTGTCAACACAGTCTTCTAATCAAGGAAGGGGATATGTGTTTCTCCTAGTTAGAGAGATGACTCTGTGGTAATTGACACAGAATCTCGCTGTCCTGCCAGTCTTGGGCTGCAGGGTCACAGGGGAGCTCCACGGGCTCACACACAGGGAGATAAGATCATTGTCCAGCATCTACTTCAGCTCCTGGAGGAGTACTTCTAGGTGCTGGGGACAGACGCGATAATGCGGCAACTTTACAGGAAGTGCGTCACCCACATCAACATCATGCTCAGTCCAGGTTGTCCACCCAGGGGAGGTATTAAACTCTCTTGAGGAACTTCACAGTTGATGAACAAGAAGTATGGCACTCCTCGAACCTATAGTAGTGCTTCAAGTGCTCCATGCAGTGCTTCGAAGCTTTGTCGTAAGGGTCTGGTGGTATTTCTCTAGGGCACCCTGGCTCTCGGTATGGTAAGCATTGTTTTTCACGTGGACGATAAACTGCTGGAAGGTATGTGAAGGAAAATTAGACACCCTATCAGGATGAACCTCCATCGGCAACCTGAACTTAGTAAAGAAATCAAGCAATGCCCAAACAACTGTTCTAGACTTTGGGGAACAAACAGGGATAGCCTCATGGTATCTAGTGGAAGAATCATTTATTGTTAATAGGGAATTAACTAGATCTGATGTGAGAGGTGTAAGGCTGAGAAGACCACGAATAGGATGGATGGACAGTGTGAAGAGAGCACTGGATGCGAGAGGGATGTCTGTTGAGCAAGGAAGAGTGGCTGTGCGTGACAGAAATAAATGGAGAGAAACTGTGAATGAATAAGTGATGACGCAGCCCTTAGGGGATATTCTCCCGTATTTGGTCTGATCAGCTAGTCAGGTCAGGTGCGGGTAAGGGGATGGGTCTGTTATGATGTGGCAGGGGTAAACCAGCTCTGCTGTTGGGCCATGCTGCAGATGTTACTGATAGCATTGCGCAGTTGACCCTTGTGCGGTGTGGTGTGGTGAGGATCTGTCCGTTCTTCCCTTTGGGGCTAAGATGCGAATGAATGTGTTTGAATGGATGAGTAAATGGGGAGTGTGTCGTCCTGTCTCGGCTACCTCCCTTTCCTTGGGGGAAGCAGCCTAGGTATATAGATAGATAGATAGGTAATTATTGCCAGCGGATGCAGGAGGGGTCTCACTATATCAACTAACAATACGAGTAAACAGAGGGTCAAAGGCAGGAATGGGAATGGGAACCAACTTGGGTATGGGTTGATTTGACTTTCCTACCAGGTGGCAAGTATGGCAGCACTGCACAAACTTGGTCACATCTGCAGCCATGCATGGCCAGTAGAACTCCGCATGCAGCCACTCCAGGGTCTTCCTCATGCCCATGTGGCTTGAAAAGGGGGCACAGTGAGCCAACTCCAGTAATTCCTTTTTACAAGCACTGGGCACAACAATCTGATGACAATCCCTCACTCTGTCAACACTAACATGGAGGGGATGTCAGTGTCTCTATAATACTCCATCCTTCACACAAGCAACTGCCTTTCTCAACGGCGCAATCCTCCACTGCGGCTAACTTCAGCTTCTGCATCTCTGAGTCACCTGCCTGCAACTCCTTCAAGCTCTCAACACTCACCTCCTCAACAGGAATGGAAAAATTATCATCGGATAAATTCATGACTGTATCTTCCAGGGAATGGCAATCGTCAGAGCCTCCCTCACTGGTGTCCTTGGTCACCATCTTCAGTTGAGTTTACACTATGGCTGCAGGATCACCAGATCCCCTTTCGCTGAGTGGCACATTGTCTCAGATCTGCTCTGCCCATGCTATAGATGTGGTCACAGGACATGCCAGTAACACATCTGCTTCCACTTTATCAACCTGTGGGGGATCATCAAGCACAGGTACTCCGTACAGTACAGAGACAATACACTTATATTCACTTGCCAAATCATTTCCCAGCAGCAATTCAACCCCTTGAAGAGGAAGAGAGTCAACTAGTCTGAGGGGTGCTGACCCATCAAAAGTAATGTTTCAGATCTCCAGTCTGCACAGGGAAAACCTTTGCCTCAGTTACTCCCTGAATTAGTACATACTCTTTAGTCAGGACTTTAAGTTCAGGGCTTACCCACATTGACAGCGAAGCTCCAGTGTCACATAGAATTCTCATAGGAAACTCTCCTCTGTCCAACAGTACGATGCTAGAAAACAAATATGGAGCAAAAGAAGAGGCAGGGGCAGCTCCACCTGGACAATGTCTCCAAAAAAAGAAGTGGCATCAAGAATGGGAGCAGGCATACCACCTTCCGCTTACAGTTCGACACTAAGCTTCTTATTCCCATCTTCTGAAACAACAAGCTGAGAGAGGGAAGAAACACAGACTCTCCAGCCACCTTTAGGCCTGGAAGTCAAACAGAATGAGTCACCACTGGTCCACCATAATCAAGGCTGATGGACTTAGACGGAACATTCGTTTTGAAACGCTTTCCAACAGTGTGACCTGGATGCTTACAGTAAGTACAGAAGTGATAAGGGTGCCTAAAAGAACTAGAGGAAATATTAGAGGACTCTGAAGAGGGATTAGGTTTGGAATTAAAGGCTAAGTCTGGTTTACCCAAGTGTTGGTTGCTCTGCTGAGGAGTATTCTTCTTAGGGGGTAAATTCCAAGAGAATCCCTTAGGCTTATTACCATATTTGCGCAATACATAATCATCAATAATGTCAGCTGCATCAGATATGGTTTTAATTTTCTTGTCTAATAATTGAATCTTTAATTCACGTCTAATTTATCTAAGAAATTCTCTAGGATTACAATACCCCTCAACCTAGTAAAGCTTGGGTTATCACAAATTGCCACATTTTCTTTCCAAATTCACATGTGGGCAGCATCACTCAAACGTCTGGCAAATTCTAACTAAGACTCCTGAGGACACCTCTTAGCATTTGCTAAACCACTGATGGTGGTGTGGTATGTGGGGGCGCCCATCATCCACCCATTTAGTGTAGTGGTACTCTGTTTTATGTAGAGTGGCAAGCCAAATGATTTCCTGTAAACCAGGAAACAATTTACATTCCTGAATGGTAACCCTATAACCAACCAACATGTGTTTCCTATGTGACAGCAGATGGGTTGGTGGAGGCTTAGTGCCCTTCCCTGGAAAACAACTAACTAAAAATACGAACAAGAAGCCTCAGACCAGGACTGACCAAAAGATGACGACTAAGGACCGAACAAAGGACATGATACGGATGGTGACGTGGAACATGAGGGGTGCAAATGATGAGGTGAAAGAGAGAGAGATTGTCCAGGTGCTTGAGGGTGCGAAAGTGGATGTATGTGGATTAACTGAAGCTAAATGGAGAAGTGAGAGTGTGAGAGAATGGGAGTATGGATGGGGTATATGTGCAGGAGTAGGTGAGAATGAGGGGGCAAAAGAAGGAGTGTGTATTATTGTGAGTAATAGATGGAAGGAGAATATAAGACAGTATGGATCAGTTGGCTCAAGGATTGTGTAGCTAAGATTGAAAGTTGGACTACAAATGTGGACGATTGTGTGTATGTGTGTGTGTATGCGCCAACGCAAAGCAGAGTGAGAGAAGAGTTCTGGACAAATGTGGAAGTGTGCATGGAAAAGTTTGAAAGGAATGAGAAAGTGTTTTTGATTGGTGATATGAATGGTAAAGTAGGGAATGTGAAGGTAGATGGAGTAGTTGGTGAGTGGGGTGTGTCTGTTGAGATAGAAGAGAATGGCAGTTCTTCAGTGGACATTTGTGCCGGGAGGGGGTTGATGATAGCCAATACCCTCTTCAGATACAAAATGATCCACAGGTATACATGGCAAGTGATGAGAAGGGGGGGTGGTGAACTGAATGAAAAGAAGGCAATGATTGATTATGTGTGTGTGGATGAAAGGATGCAAAGATGTGTAATGGGTGCAAGAGCATATAGAGGCTGAGGGAGTGGACTTTCAAGGTCCAAGTAAAATGGAAAAATAGAAGGGATGGACGGGAGGAAGGAGTAGATGCAAGGAGAGTGGAAAGGTTACAAGAGGATGAGAAAAAGGCAGAATATAAGAGAGGGGTGGAGGAGCGACTGGGTAAATAAGGATTGAAGCAGATGAAGGACTTGGAAGGTGTGTGCAAAATATTTACAGAAGAATTATGTGCAGCATGTGAGGTGGCGTGTGGGGTGAAGAGAAGATGAAAAGGGGTGCAAGGAACAGCATAGTGTAATGAAGGGGTGAGACAGGCTGTGGTACAAAAGAAGACAGCATATAGTGAGTGGATGACAAATAGGGGTGTGGAAGAAGTTGAGAGATGGAAGAGAGTTATATCTAGAGAGGAAGAAACAGGTGAAAAGATTAGTAAGAAAGAGTAAGAAGAGAGTGGATTAGGAATTTGGAAGGAATTTGAGTGTAAAGTGGAGGGAATGTAAGATAATGTTCTGGAAAGAGGTAAAGAGAGTTAAACAGGGTGGCAATAAAGTCAGTCGGGGAGTGAAAGATAAAGACGGTAGATTACTAGTGGAGAAGGGAGAAAAAGTGAGCAAATGGAACGAACACTTTAATGAATTCTTGAACATAGCGAATGAAAGTAATGTGAGTATAAGTGGCTGGGGAATGGCTGGGAAAAGGAGGGATGTGAGAAGAGAGGAGGGAATCTGTAGGATGGAAGTTGTAGAAGCAATGAAGAAAGTCTAAATGGGGAAAGCCCCAGGAATTGATGGAGTGTGTGGTGAAATGCTGAAGCATTGGGGGAAAGATAGTAGTAGAAGGGATGTGGAAGATGTGCAGGTTGGCCTGGGAGGAAGGTAGAGTCCCGGAGGATTGGAAGTCAAGTATTCCCTTGTACAAACGAAAGGGGAAAAGAGAAGTGTCTGGTAATCATAGGGGCATTTGTCTTTTTAGTGTAATAGGAAAAGTATATGGTAAGATACTTATTGACAGAATTAGGGAAATAACAGAGGAATTAGTTGAAGAAGAACAGGGATGTTTTAGGAAGGGAAAAGGTTGTGTAGATCAGCTATTCATTCTTAGATCCTTAGTGGAAAAGTTTCTAGAGATAGGAAAGAAGTTGTATGCGGCCTTCATGGATTTGAAGAAAGCATATGACAGGGTGGATAGAGAAGGATTGTGGAAAATATTAAGAATATATGGAGTAGATGAGAAGTTGTTGAATTCTGTGAAGAGCATGTATGATATGGAGTAGATGGGAAGTTGTTGAATGCTGTGAAGAGTATGTATGATATGGAGTAGATGGGAAGTTGTTGATTGCTGTGAAGAGTATGTATGACGGTGCTAAGGCTGCAGTGCGTGTGGATAGCAAACTGAGTGAATTTTTCTATCTGAAGGTTGGGTTGAAACAGGGATGTGTCATATCTCCATGGTTGTTCAATCTGCATATGGATGGGGTTATAAAAGAGATAAAAGATAGCGCAGTGGATGTTGGAGTGGCCCTAATGAGACAGTGTTTGGAAACTCCCTGTACTGTTGTTTGCTGATGATACTGTGTTCTTAAGAAGTGAAGATGAAGGGGAGCTGCAATGCTTGGTGGATGAGTTTGGGAGACTGTGTAAGAAACGGAATCTAAAGGTGAATGTAGGGAAGAGTAAAGTTATGGTCTTCGAGAGAAGTAAAGTCAGTGAATGTACAGTGAGGTTGAATGAGGAGAAAATGGAAAATGTGAGTACATTTAAGTACTTGGGGAGGGTGATGAGTAAGGATGGAAGTTTGGAGGGTGAAGTGCTTGAAAGGGTACAACAATGAAGAAAGGTTCCTGGTTCCTTGAAAGCAGTGATAAGAAACAGGGAAGTGAGCATGGAAGTGTAAAAGTTAATGCCTGACAGTACTGTGATACCAACTCTAACATATAGAAGTGAAGCTTGGACCTTGTTGGGGGGACATAAGTCAAGAGTGAGTGCAGTGGAAATGAGATATTTGAGAGGAGCATTTGGTGTCACATGGAGAGACAGACTGACAAATGGGGATGTGAAGGAGCGTTGTGGTGTGGATGTGGATGTGATAGGAAGCGTTAGGAGAAACACGCTGAGGTGGTTTGGCCATGTGGAGGGGATGAAGAGTGCGAGACTAACGAGGAGAGTGTATGTGAGTGAGGTAAAGGGGGAGAGGGGAAGGGGGAGGCCAAGGATGAGAGGGAAGGATGGAATGGAAACGTATATGAGGGAGGGGGGTGTGAGCTGGGATCAGGGCAGTGAAATGGCGAGGGACAGAGTGACGTGGAGACGATTTGTTTGTGGCCACCCCGTATGGGATTAAGGCGTCTGGCAATAGATAGATAGATAGATTGGTAGCCTCAGGTCTTAGTTCATAAGCACGTAAAATTGAACTCTTCAGAACCTGATAATCTAAGCATTCTTGAAAACTTCAGCTGTTAGACACTCTGAGGGCCTTACCTCAGAGTGTTTGAATTAATGTAGGCCATCCGTCTTCAGGCCACTTATTCCCAACAGCAATATTTTTGAACAATGAGAAGAGCTCCAAAACAAGGGTCTCATCAAAAGGAGGTACTAATTTAGTGAGATCAGTAGGACGGAAACCTGAAACAGAATGGGAAGAATTTGTCTGGCCTTCCGTGGATCTCATTATGGTACTCATGATCAAGTTCATTTGTTCTAACTTTATTCTCTGGCCTGCTCTTTAGCTTGCTCTGTTCTTGCCTGTTCTATGTTTGCCTGCTTTAACTTAGCCTGTTCTCTGGCCTGCGTTATCTTTGCCTGTCCTCTAACCTGCTCTATCTTGGCCTGTTCCTGTTCTCTAGCTTGCACTTTCTTTGCCATCTCCAACTTCATGTGCTTTAACTGGGCCTCATGTTCCCACTTAGCCTGCTCAAACCTAACATCCTGGAAATATGTATTAGGGAGAGGGGAACCCTGATCTTCCGGACTAGCCCTTCTTATGCCATGTGGGGTTAAATTGACTCCAACATATTTTTTAAATGATGCCATTCAATCACTTATTGTTTTAAGGATCTGGCAAACCATGACTTTGTTTGTCTTTGGCCAGTGTATAAGCACACAGTATTTGAGTGGAAAGACTCTCATAGTTCTTGAGTTAGGAGGGCGCAAACCAATGGAGGTCGTCTGGTACCCCATCTAGCAGTCCATGTAACTTTTTTTTTTTTTTTTCGGATTCATGATATTCTTGATCATGTCATTGAATGTTGAGATATTTTTCAGTTAGCAGGGGAGAATCGTAGAAGATCCTCCAATTTCAGTTGCTGATAATGACACCTGCAGTGATTTATCTGACGTTAAAATCATTCAGGGGATTTATGATTATAAATATGTCAGGCTTGTTTATGTTTACTTGATTTGTAAATAATTCAGAGATTTTCTGAATATAAATATGAATACTATTTATGTTCTGAATATAGACTGAATCAAAATTTTCGCATAATTTTATTTTCATTTATTTCTATATTATTATAAATGAAAATGCATTTTACTTATTATGTTAGGAGTATGCTGAATGAATGAAGAATGATGTGGCCTAATAATACATGCCACATTATTCATTACATGTGCAAACTTCAAAAAGTTTTTAATAAAATCATAAAAAAGTTTACTTTCAATAAATCACACACACACACACACACACACACACACACACACACACACACAAATAAATAACACACAAACGGGACACATTGTGATTGGCTACACACGCCATGTCCTGGCAACATATGTACAATATTTAACATTTGTAAATACGTGCATATGGCAGAAACCAAAAATTTAATTGGGATCTTTCAAGACCCTACATGGCATTTCGGGTTACGCTTTTTCACCATGTGTACGAAGGCTAGGACAAGACGAAAGAAGCTCTGACTTTACAACACCCTCAAGCACAGTCAACTCTTCCGTGTTTATGGGTGTGGTGCAAATATTGTGCACTTGTTACCAGTTGACATAGGCTGTGTATGCGCACATTTCAAACATTCGTTGCCATTCGATGCTGGTTGTGTTGAACAAAATGGCCCCTTTTTGGGGGGTTATGGAATGATTTTCCATCCATTTCTGGGCGAGATCAAAGCACTACTTGTGTCCCAGCCTATTCCTCCGCCGTGCTCGACCCACCCAGCACCAGCGTCGCCCCACTGCCCCAGTCAGTGTGCTATGAGCCTTGCTCAAATGTAAGATAATTTCCTTTGGTGCTCCGTAAAACCGGCCCTAATTCACCTACAGTAATTCTTTATACTGTACACCAAAATGTAGCCAAATAAATTCCCTATAACTTTTTCTCAGTAACATTTACCATAAAAAATATTTTCCTATGAGAAAAAATGAAAAGAAAATAGGGCATAATTAATATTTGGCTCATCTTTTTTACAACACCATAAGCAAGTACAGTACATTTATTTAGGATTACAGTGGGAGCAAATTACGATTATCGAAGCATAAATAAGGGTGTGATGATAAATTGTTTATGAACTGTTGAGTGCACGGGAAGAGTGCGGTGATAAGGAGGGGTCTCTCAGTGTGTGGTCTTGGGTGTCCAGGACTGTGTCCCAAGTACTCGCTCGCGGCTGGACCCAGCCTGCGTTGATTGGTAACGAGAGGGTTAAGGAATTTACATGAGCATGGGCATCCCCCTCCGAAACAATATGAAGAGGGGCACTGGGAGGGCTGAAGGTTACAATCTCCAATAAGTAAATGTATAGCACTCAGGGGATATGACAGCTTAAACAAACTTGCTCATATTCTACAAAACCAACAAATAATTACACAACATTCAAGGATATGACAGCTTACAGAAACTTGCATAAATTCTACAAACCTAACAAATAATTATACAGCACCCAGGGGATATGACACTTTACAGAAACTTGCATAAATTCTACAAAATCCAGTATTGACAATCTTGGCAGGGTCACCACTCTCTTATGATGAGGAGGGGCTACAGGCGTATCTGACTGCCTGAAGATTAAGTAAAAATGCACAGTGGAGTTTTACTGTACAAAGGGGGCGGCTAGCCATACCAAGTCATAAGCTTAAAGGGGGGGAGGGGCAGTAATAAATCTAAAACAAATTGCAGTGACCAAAAATAGGGAGAATGAAAAACGCAATTAAAAATTCTTAACTTAGCCTACTTCAGTAACTTAAAGCTACAAGAACACAATCAAACAGGTTCTAAAAGGATTGTCAAACTAAGAACTGCAGAAATAATCCTAAAGTTCCAAACATCAATAATAAAGGTAAACCAGAACACTGAAACTAGCCCCTGGGTTGAAAAACTGCTAGAGGCACAATAAACACTGTAAAATTAATGATACAGATTCTTGACACTTGAATAAAATAGGTGACATGAGCAAGAGTAATTAGGATGACTAAATTAGCAGTTCTTATGAATAACTGCAATAAGTACAACCTAATAAGCAGATCACGTGCTGACACTCTAAATTAAGGAACCTTAACTCATGGGTGGCAGATATACCACCATATACAAAATGTCCTAGAGCAGAGCACACCAACACACCAGTATAACTTCAGCCGTTAAGTAGACCTGCTGGCAGACAGCCCGGCCTTTGTATACAAGCTCACAGAAGCATTAAATGTGCAACAGAAACTCACTAACAAGGCTAAAACTAATATAGGCAGGCGTGAATGAAGCTCTAACGGCAACAACAACTCTATAGAAACTTTTAGAAATGGAAGTGTGCATTAGTTTTCACATCGGAAAGGCTCAAAATTACATCTCAGTCAGTGATAGAAACTCTTACGGGTAAATTTCACCTCAGGATATAACACTTCGACAAGGGATAACGTGCAGCTAGGCCGGCTGCTCTCTCACAGGTTGATATTCACAAAACTCTCTCTATTCGCACGTGCTAAGCATGGCATTAACAACGCAAGCCAATAATAAATGCTCTGAATGATACATGAGAATATAAGCAATTTGATCAGTCACATGTAACAATATATATATATATATATATATATATATATATATATATATATATATATATATATATATATATATATATATATATATATACACCCAAAGCACATACACACATACCATATAAAACTGTATACTAATTAATAAAAAATGAAACACACACACACACACACACACACACACACACACACACCGGCCCAGTGGTAACACTCTCGCTTAGCATCTGCTAAGATGGGGGTTCGGACCTTGCTTGGGATGCGAGAAGTTTCACTGACGAAGCGGGTGGTTACTGTCCCTTTTGAGCAAGAGGATGGGTGTGTGCGTGTATGAAGGTCAAAGGTTTGCCCTGAGATCGGACTATATGGCTCTCAGCTCTCTTCTGGGAGGGTAGAAAGCTGATGATCACAAGCAACACGTGATCCTGCCTGACCTGGTGAATTACACACACACACACACACACACACACACACACACACACACACACACACACACATGCACTGTTATGAGAGGGGAGTAGGCAACACAAAAAAACTAAATCTGACTGCGCAAAATCTGAGAAAAAAGTGAAAAGGGGAGTGGCCAAATAGTTGTTTGAAGAACCATAAAAAAAAAAAAAAAAAAACTTCAGTCTCGCAACACAGGTCCAAGAGTAAATATACTTAGCTGACGTAAGCAAGGGCAAAATAAACACAATGAAAATAAAAATACCTAATAATAATACAAGTTTATAATATTAACAAAATTTACAATGAGATAATTAAACATAAAAGAATGAACAAAACAAGAAGCCACCTGATAATACCCTGAATAATCACTCTAAATTTTGGGAACAAACTTGCCAGACAAAAGAAATAAAATCATACAAAAAGAGATAATTAAACTGCACTCTATGATTACCACAATAATAATAATACAGTAACAATATTATTTGTGATTGGATGCTGATACGAAGTGAAAAGATGTTCAGAAATATATACAACACACAAAATATTGCTTCTCCTCCCTCTCTTCTCCAGTCCAAACACTCCCCCTCTAGACGCCAATCCCACCAAAACTCTGTGTCCATCCAAAATTCTCCCCTTATATACCCTCCGACCATGTGCCCACATCAACCCGCAGCTGCAGGGCAGACGAGAAGTATACAGAATAGAGTTAAGGGAATTAATCTCTCCCCCAGGCTCCAAACGTTATAAATGTCGCTGGTGAGTACAAATCTTTATGTCACCAGTTTATGCTCCACCGGAAGTCACTGATGTTACAAACAACTCTAGTCACACCCATGCTGAGAGGGCAAACAGAATTAACAAAGACTTTGTAAATGTGTGCGAACTGACAGGCAAAAACATGATAGCGAGTGCATGTGCATGGATGCTAGTGTACATAGCATCGACGCACACACCTCGCCTGGCAACACGCACGCATTATACACACACATAAAATATACACGATATGTACACAAAAATATATAGACATTCTTACAAACATAACATGCCCACACCTAAAAAAGAATTTTCCCTTAGGAAAATTCGTTTTTAAGAACGTGACAATCAGCAATAATATTGTCAACACCCTTAATATGTCTAACAACCATGTGAATCTGTTGAAGGAACAAACTCCAACATGTCAATCGCTGATTTTTCATCTTCAAATTATTCAGAAATTTGAGTGGGTGATGATCAGTATATACAATTACAGTAGGTCCAAATGCAGGGACTTACACAGAAAAGTGCTGCAGGGCGACGATCAGGGCTAATAGTTCTTTTTCGATAACAGAATAATTACACTGAGAAACAGAAAACTTCTTACCGAAATAACAAACAGGATGCTCTATGCCATGATCGTCGTCCTGCATTAACACAGCTCCTGCACCCACATTACTAGCATCTTCAACAAGTTTAAATGTCTCATTAAAGTTTGGTACAGCCATAACTGGGTAATTACATAAGATCTTGACTGCATCAAAACTATTCTGACACACAGCAGACCAGATGTATTTTCTATCTTTCTAAAGCAGCTCAGTGAGAGGGGCCACTATTGTTGCAAAGCTCTTCAGAAAACAACGGTAGTAACCAATACTGCCAAGGAATCTCTGAAGCTTGCACCTGTTTTGTGGTGCCTCAAAACTCTTTATTGCCTCCACCTTAGAGTCAGGGAGGTGTACACAGCCATGACCAACCACATAACCAAGGTATTGAACTTGTGCACATACTGTACAAACTCACACTTCTTTAAATTTACTACAAGACGAGCCTCAGGAAGCCTGAACAGCAAAACACCTAGTTCTGTTAAGTGGCTTTCCTAGTTATCAGTAAAGACTACTACGTCATCCAAGTATACCACACAATGCTTCATACCACTGACAACCATATTCATTAATTGTTGGAACGTTGCTGGGGTGTTTTTCATGCCATATGGCATCACATTACACCGATATGTTTGTCCGTCTTCCACAAAACACAAGACTTCCTTAGCCCATTCGGTCAAAGGCACTTGCCAGAAGCCTTTCTTGTGATCTAACTTGATGATTTAACTAGATGAGCTGAAGCAATCGATGCAATCCTCAAGCCGGGGCAATGGGCATGTATCAGTCTTGGTTAGTGCGGTCACCCATCTGTAGTCTATGCAAAATATTGCGGCACCATCTGGTTTAGGCTGCAACGACACAGGGGAACTCCAGGGACTAAAACAGGGGGAGATAAGCCCATGGTCCAACGTATAATTGAGCTCCTGATGCAGCACGCCACCATGCTGAGGACTAACTCGGTTCGGGGCAACATCACAGGAATAATGTCACCCACATTCAAATCGTCCTGATCCAATCGATCTTCCCAGGGGCACTGCTGAACACTTCCTTGTAGGTTGGCAAGAGGGCAACCAACAGCGATGCATAGTCCTGAGGCAGATGTGCTAACTTGGAGTTGAGAGTGGACTCCGCCTCATCATTCTTCACCCAGCTACAATCTGGAAACTCACAGTCCACCTCAAACAAGCCGCTATCAACATCCTCCTCAGCAGCAGCAGCAGTGGTGGAGACAAGGTGTGCGGGAGCCAGAGAATCTGGTGCACAATGGTACGGCTTCAGCATGTTTACATGGCACAGTTGGTGCTTCTTCCTTTTGTCATGGGTCCCCACCAGGTAGTTGGTGTCTCCAATATGCCGCACTACAGGATAAGGACCACTAAACTTAGCAGCCATTGGCTGACCCTGCAGTGGCAGCAACACCAAAACCTCGTCACCGACCTTAACTCCCTCAGCCTGGCCTTTCGATCGTACCACACCTTCATGTTGTCCTGAGCCTACTTGAGATTTTCCTGGGCCAGTTCCAGAGTCTCATTTATACGGGTCTTGAAGTCCTGCACATAACGGAGTAAGTTCTGACTCTCAGCGAGGTTACTGCTCCAAGTCTCCTTAACCAAGCTCAGTGGACCCTGAACTCGATGGGCAAACACGAGCTTGTTAGGAAAGAAACCCAAACTCTCGTGGGGGACTTCCCTCATAGCGAACAGGAGGAAAGGCACACCACAGTCCCAGTCCTTTGAGTGCTCCAGACAGTACTTGTGGAGCATATTCTTGAGTGTCTGGTGGTGATGCTCCAAGGCACTTTGCGTCTCCAGATGGTAGGCACTGCTCTTAACCCTTTAACCGCGGGCATTGTTTTGGCCTGACTGTCCTCTCCCGCGGGGGTTTCAGCCAAATGTAAACAAACCTTTAAACCTTAATAACTCTGCACAGAATAAAGCTAGAGAAAAAAATAAGGTACCATTAGAAAGTACTAACCTTCAGCTTTCCATTGATGTAGGTTTCATGACTTTGTTGACTTTCACAGGACGGGCAGTGCCTTTAGAAGTGAGGGGTGTAAAATCACTATTTTACGCCCCACACACCAGTACCAAATGCCAACCACTCTCTGATAATAGTACTATGAACATATATGAACACTGCACATACGATAAACACCCACTCTGTGTTTACTGAGGTAGGTAAAAGGCACTGTAATTGCCCGCACTTCACTGCGGCATCACCCGGTCACTGACGTTTGGTTAGCTGCGATGTTTTCATTATTTCTAACTTCTAATATTATTTTACATATAATCTGGGCAATATACATTATATTTACACTGCACTTATTACTATATTGCGTCACTGTCGCATCACAGAATTACACAAGTGCCGCAGAATTACACAAGTGCCGCAGATTCTCTTATTACAATATCACTTATTATACTGGCCAATATTTACATTTTTTTCTAGGCAAAATATCCCTTATTACTACATTATCCATTATACAATTATTGGTAAAGCACGTCACTGTCGCATCACAGTATATCACTGTCACTTTCAGTATTTACTCAGAGAGTGGTACTCGGCAAAGCATGGAGTCACACAGAGAGCGACTTGGCATTCCTGGCACTGGTGTGTGCTCATTTTTCTCGTCCGAGGCCTCCGTGTGGTGTTATGACATACTCTGCAGCGGCCCTGTGACAACCTGCCACCTGCGGTAAGAGGCAATTTCACAAGCTGGTGCCGGCTCATGTAATTGTGGCACTCAAGACGGTCAGGTTGTGTGTCAGAGTGTCGCCTCAGGATCAATGCCGTCACCTGACCAAATCGTGCAAGCAGCTACTGCACGACAGTCTTGGAGAACTGTCTCAGGGATGGTTGCCTTATGCCCCCGACTTGTGTCTTGTAGAGGATGCAGGCGTTGAGCATGCACATATCGAGCATGTGCAGGCAAGCCTTCCTGTACCATCGGGTGTTTCTCCTGAGACAGTCTATTTCGCCAATCATCATATCAGACTTATCAACAAGTCTCATGTTCACATTGTAATCAATGACGGCATCAGGCTTCATGATTGGCTCTCCCGTCCTGTAGCTGACCTTCCCAGTTCTCTGCAATTCCCCCTTGTGGATGGTGCTGATCATATTCACGACCTTCTTGTCATGCCACCTGATCACCAGAAGCTTGTCTGACTTCTTCAGGTGCACATCTCCCTTGGATGAGGATGATGCTTCTGGAAAACTTGGCCACTCTTTCCTATAGCTCCGTACAGTGCCAACAGTGTCAATGCCATGTTCAGCCAGGTATTTGGAGAGTTTCGGTGCTGTGTAATAATTGTCTGTGTACAGCACATGATTCCCACCAAAATACCTCTCCATCAGCACTTTTACAACGGAGCCAGAGAAGCCAAGGGGGTCTTTCCTGTTCACGTCCATTGTGCTTGCAGAGTAGATCACGAAATCAAGGATATACCCCATCTCACAGTCACACAGCACAAAGAACTTTATCCCAAAGCGGTGGCGTTTGCTGGGGATGTACTGCATGAATTTGAGACGTCCTCTGAACAATACCAGGGATTCATCTATGACGACTTTCTGCATAGGACGGAAAAATCGCATAAATCGATCCCTAATCCTGTTGAGAAAATTCCTCACTTTCCACAAAGGGTCAGTTTGAGACGGGTTTCCATTGTCAGCGAAGTGCAGGTATCCTAGCAGCTGTCGGAACCGATCCCGTGACATATACTTTCCGAATGTTGGGATAGAAGTAATGTCATCCACGAGCCAGTACTCCTCCAACTCATGTCTCTTGATATGGGGCATCAAGAACATCAGTGCAAAGAACACATACAGCTCTCTGATCCCGACAGGCAACCACGACACTTGCTTTGGTGAGCCAATAGGTCCCAGCCCTTCTGCTGCACACTGAGCTGCATACCTATTGGTCTCATCGCTGAGATACTGCACGATTTCGTCATCCATGAAGGCCAGGAAGTAATCAACAAAATCATCTCCTGCGTTGCATGGAAAGGCAGGCTGTATTTCAGCATTTGTCATATCAAGCGGCGGGTTGTGTGGCTGAAAATCTGCACCGTCAGACCAAACAAATGCATCAACTTTCCCTGTGCGTGGTTCAGTGGAAGTGGCAGGTCGCATTGCACTCGTTTCCCCGTGAGAAGGAGCTGAGCTGGAGGCAATGGGTGAGGCAATGGGTGAGGCAGGAGGCGAGTGGAAGGGTGGTGAGGCAGGAGGCGAGCGGGAGGGTGGTGAGTGCTGTGGTGGTGAGTGGGGGGGTGGCGAGGGTGAGGAAGCTGAGCGGGGGGCAGGCGGGGGGGTTACTGACCTGGTGCGTGGTGAAATTTGACCCTTTCTTCCCCGCTTATCACCTCGCTTATCACCCAGCTTTGCCCTCCAACTGCCACGCATCCCCTTTGTTCTAGGCCGGTCTGCCCTGCTTACCTTGTCTGCACGGCCTGCACGGCCTGCCTTCCCTCGCTGTGCAGGCTCTGGGAATTCATATTCCTCAGCTGATGTAGACTGAGGAGAGGGCATGGCAGAAGATGAAGATGATGTGAGGGCAATAGGGCTAGGGGAATGGGAAAGTGGTGGGAAATGCTTGCTAGGGCCTGGTGTAGGAGACGTAAGTCTGCGCTTCACTCCCTTCCCACGTGCAACACCAATTTTCCCCATAGGCGCCTTCCCTTTCCCAGAGTAAGTTGAGGGTGGTGGGGGGGAAACTACACGCTCACTTTCATCACTGTCACTGTCAATGCTAAAGGGTTCACCACCAATCACTGCAAAATCGTCACTACTTGCTGTAAGTGTATCACTCTCACTGCCACAATCCAGAGTTGTACGTACAGTTTTGTCCAGCTCTGTTCTAATTTCTGGAGTGCTCAACCCCTTCTGCCTCGCCGTCGGCAGTTCCTGCCTCGGTGTAGAGGTCGAAGGCACACTAGCACTAATTATTTGCGAGGAGGAAGCGAGCGACGATGAGTCGGGATGGAGCGCCATTATCACGCACAGAGCTGGACAGATACTGACTGATGCGTGCCAGGGCAGGGGTGGGGGGGGTCCCCTCGGGGTTGGAGGAGGGAGGTGTGGGATGGCTGGCGTGAAAGAACTCGACAGCTACTCTTGCGTGAGACAATTTGCGCACAGGAAAAATGCTCGGTGTTCAAAATATTCACAAACATTCCAGAATGACACCCGCGGTTTGGTCCAGTTTTGTCGATGTCATTCTGGAATGACACCCGCGGTTAAAGGGTTAATGTGTGTGATGCCAAGTTGAGCTAACGACTGCTGGAAGATGTTCGAAAGGAAATTAGACCCTCTATTTAAGTGAACCTCCTGGAGCAAACCAAACTTTGTAATGAAATCTAGCAAAACTCTAATCACTACCTTAGCTTTGATAGAATGCAGAGGTATCGCCTCAGGGTACCTTGTGGAGGGGTCAATGATAGTTAGCTGATATGACTTACTGCTAGCAGTTGGGGGCAAGGGTCCCACCATATCAATAGTTTACCTGGAAAAAGAGGGATATATGGCAGGAATGGGGACAAGAGGTGCCTTAGGGAAAGACTGATTCGGCCTACCTACTACTTGGCAGGAATGACAATGTTTGACAAACTTAGCCACATCTGCTGCCATGCAGGGCCAGTAGAATTCCACATGCAGCCTCTCCATGGTCTTCCTTACATCCATGTGACCTGCAAATGGAGTAGAATGGGCCAGTTGAATTAACTCCTGCCTGCACACATTAGGTACTACGATCTGATGGTAGTCCCACATCCATCATCTACATTCACATGTGGATGTCTCCACCATCTCCACAAAATCTCATCTTTCACACAAAACCATCCAACACACACAGCTTCAACCTCTGAATCTCCTGGTCTCCAGACTGCAACTCCTTTAACTTCTCAATGTTCACCTCCTCCAATGGGACAGGTGGAATATCTTCCAAAGATCCCATAAACGTACAGTATCTGCCAAAGATATCTCATCGTCCGATTGTTTCATGTCCTCAGACGTAGGACTAACTGTTGCCTCTGGTACAATAACGGAGGGCACACTACAAGCAACCTCCTCCTGTCGACTCCTCTCTGCACGTGACATGGACCTAGTCAGTGCACAAACTGGGAATACCTCTGCATTACTAGGATCAACCTGCGGAGGAACTTCTGGCAATGGCACCTCTGATAAAAATGGAGAGGTTATCTTCTCACCTCTGAATAGGTCATTGCCAAGTATTGAATTAACACCACTCTCTGGTAAATAATCTACAACACTCAATCGTGCCAATCCATCAAGCAACTGACATTTAACCTCACAAGAAACTAGCGGCACAGTCTCTGCACCCGTTACCCCCCTAATCAGGACAAACTCTCCTCCTGCAACATCAAAAACTTCATTATTTGGCCTTACCCACAAAGAAATTGAAGAACCAGCGTCACGAGGAATCCATACAAGATGCTGCACGCCATTCGCCTTCACCAAACCAGAATACAGGTAGGGGGCATATGAAGAAGCAGTCACAACACTGCTTGTCACCGCCTGTACCAAACCTCCTGAATCAGTGGGCTCCGACACAACTGTGGCCTCCTTCTTCCCACCTTCTGGAACAACATCAACCCTAGAAGGGGGTAAAACATCAGATTTTCCCTGAATAACAACTAGGGAACCAACTGAAGGGATAACCACGGGAGCTCCAAGAGAAACAAAGCTCGCTGGCTTCACAACACCTGACTTTTGCCAACATCTGTCTATAGTGTGACCTGGTCTCTTGCAATATAAACAAATAAATGGGCAGCCTGTAGGTTTAGGGGAAATGTGAGGTGTATCAGGTTTGGGTGTGGAGTAATTCGTGAAGTTGGGCTTCTGAGATGGTTGTTTGGGGAGCTGAAAGGGGTAACACTTCTGAGGAACAGTCCTAGGAACTTCCTTACCCTTATTCAAATTCTTAAACAATAAATAATTGCCTACATAAACTGCAGCTTCAGCAGCATTCTTAACTTTCTTATCAGCAAGTTAAGTTCCTAAATCTTCATCAATCTTATCAAGGAAGTTCTCGAGGATAACAAGTTCCTTAAGCTTAATTTTTGTGCTCTTTTTTTCTTTGTACTGTTTTAGTTATATGAGTGCTTATTAAAGTCTTTAACTGAAATTAAGTTTGCTTGATAAATAATTTACGGTGTTATGTAATGCAGGAAAACTCTGGCCTGTTTTCATATCTTTGTTGGTAACTGGTAACTGTCGCACCGTCGAGTTTGTGCTAGAAGTTTCTCGAATAATGCAAGTTTATATAAGGATGGGGAAGAGACTAGTTCAAGTTCAGTTGGTTTTTAGTTCAGTTTGAGTGTCGGTGCAGTGTCAGTGAAGTTTGTATGTTTTCAGTACTTCTGAAAACAGTGAAGTGTTGTTGGCAAACAGTGGTTACTGAAGTCGGTATATCATCGGTACCTGTGAAAAATAGTGAAGTGTTTTCAAGTATTAAATGTAATTGCAGGTGGTAAAGTTTGTATAGCTCCAGTGCTTGTGAGAACAGTTTAGTGAAGTTGGAAAGCATAAAGTGTACAGTGAACATAAGAAGCCAGTGGTTAGTTACAACGCCTGAGCTGATCCTGTGTACTGTACACCTAAAGGCTGACCACAGGAAGAACAACTCACTGGGCAACGTCTTTCCTATTCTATACTACTGCTGATGGAGCATGTGGTAGTGAGGGGTGGGGACATAACAATATATATACTCTCTCTCTCTCTCTCTCTCTCTGATATTGATATATATATATATATATATATACTTCCCCCAAAGAAAGGGAGGTAACCGAGACCGGAAGATACATTCCCAATTTACTCATCCACTCAAAACACATTCATTCGCATCTTAGCCCCAAAGGGGAGAAGGGACAGATCCTCATCGCACCACACCACACCACACGAGGGTCAACAGTGCAGTGCAATCAGTGACATACGCTGCAGGTCCCGACAGTAGAGCTGGTTTACCCCTGCCACATCATAACAGACCCATCCCCTTACCCGCACCTGACCTGACTAGCTGATCAGACCAAATGCAGGAAAATATCCCCACAGGGCTGTGTCATTACTTATTCATTCACAATTTCTCTCCATTTATTTCTGTCACACACAGCCACTCCTCCTAGCTCAACAGACATCCCTCTCGCATCCAACGCTCTCTTCACACTGTCCATCCATCCTATTCGTGGTCTTCCTCTCAGCCGTACGCCTCTCACATCAGATCAAGTTATCTTTTTCACCAATCGCTCATTATCCATTCTCTCCATATGCCCAAACCATCACAACACCCTCTGCTCAGCTCGATCAACTTTAGCAAGCTGGGCAGAAAAATGGCAAATGAAATTCAACACAGAAAAATGTAACGTACTTCATACTGGAAGTAACAACGTCCATGCGGATTACAAAATGAACGATATCCAGTTATCCAGTACAGACAATGGAACAGATCTTGGTGTGATAATATCAAATGACCTAAAACCAAGTAAGCAGTGCACCGAGGTGGTTAAAATTGCAAACAAGCTGGTGGGTTTTATTGGAAAATTGGAAAGTCATACTTGCCTTGTACAACTCACTAGTGCACCCCCATCTTGAGTATTGTGTGCAGTTCTGGTCTCCGTACTACAGAAAGGACATTGAAAATTTTGAGAAAATTCAGTGAAGAATCAAAAAAATTATACCACAACTTAGAAACAAACCATATGAGGAACGCCTTGAAGAACTTCAATTGTTTAGCTTAACCCACGGCATCCCGTCGACGTTCTTCCATGTCCTCATGTTTGGTCACTGCCAATCCCGTTGACGTACTTTAATGTCCTGCAATTGCAAGGTTCATAATTTCCACAATTTTCAAAATTCGCACGAGATTTTCGATTCGCCCACCTACCCAAGCCTCCCCTACCCGCCGCCAGGCGGGCAGCATCCCAGACCCCGCGTGACCCGCGCTCGCCCTTGTCTCGGTCACTCACCTGTTAGCAGTGACCCAGGTCAGACATGGCGCGGAAAGGTCTCTCAGACGACGAAATACAATCCGCCCTGGATGCCTTCACTGGAGATAGTGATTCTCCACTTGATGATGATGTGGTGGATCGAGATTACGTCCAGCCTGAGGAAGAAATAACAAGCAGTGATCAGGAGGTCCCTTCGCCCCGGAAAAAGCGGTATGTGACATATCGTAAGGCAAGGGAAGGCCAGCCTGCACCCAAACCACCTGCACGGACCTCTCTCCATCCTCTAGAGAGAGATTCTGATGAGGATGAGGATGAGGACGATGACGATGACGGCGGCTTAGGACGTGATGTCGCCTCGTGGTTGGGGAATGAAAAAATCTCACCCCGAGGATCAGAAGGTGGGGCAAGAAGGCAAATAAGGTATGGTCCAAGTGTTTTGTCTGGGGAAGTCGAAAGTGGTGTGGTGGGAGTGCGGGGTGAAAGGGAAAGTGGTGTGGCGGGAGTGCGGGGTGAAAGGAAAAGTGGTGTGGCGGGAGTGCGGGGTGAAAGGGAAAGTGGTGTGAGGGAGGCAGCATGAGCACGTGGTGCACGTAGGCCTAGGGGAGAGGAGGTGGAGCCATTCCCCAGCACGTCTTTCACCCCACAATATTCCCAAACTTCCTCCCCACAGCCCCAGGATGTGGGGAAAGGAAGGAAAGGGAAGGGAAAGGGTAAAGGAAAAGGGAGAGGGAAGAGAAGTGTGAGTGATGAAAGGCGCTGCTCTCCACCTCCCCAACCTCCCCCACCACCCTCACCTCCCCACCCTGACGAAGGCGACGATGGGGACGTGGCTGGAGACGGTGGTGTCTCGTGGAACTGGGAAGATGGGAGTAATTTTACTCCCATCATTCACCCTTTCACTGAGGAGTGGCGGTCTGGTTGCACGGCTCCAGGTGTAAATGCAGGTTCGTCACGGGTGGATTTCTTCCACTTGTTCTTTGGGGAGGCGTTTGTGGGGCGCATAGTGGAACAGACAAACATATTTTCACGAACACAGCGCCATGAAAGTGAACTTTTGGGAACAACGAGCAGGTATTCCCAGCAATATGACTATCCTGTGACAATTTCTAAGATGTTCTTATTTTTTGCCTTGGTTCTCTTGATGGGTGTGGTAAGAAAAAACCAAATACCTGCATACTGGACCACTGACCCAATGTCCATCACACCTTTCTTTGGAAAGGTGATGAGTCGTAATAGATTTCAGCAGATTCTCGGCCGCCTCCACTTTTTTGATGCAGAAGATCCAGCTAATGCTAATAACACTGATAAAATGAGGAGAATTAGGCTTGTATTTGATCATTTACGGGAAATGTTCCGCTCCTCATTTTATCCTTACAGAGACCTCGTCATAGACGAGAGTCTTGTGTTGTGGAGAGGCAATATTTCCTTTCGCCAGTACATAGCCAGCAAGAGATACCGTTTTGGGTTCAAGATCTTTGTTATGTGTGACTGTAAGACTGGTTATGTGCAAGACATAGTCTTGTACACGGGCGCACAGACAGATATAACAGAAGATCGTAGTATAGGACTCTCAGGGGCCGTGGTGAAGACAATGATAGAGGAGTACTTTCATCGTGGTCATGTGTTGTACCTGGACAACTGGTACACTATCCCTCTTCTCGCTAGGTTCCTCCACCAACACGACACCGGAGTCTGTGGTACAGTCAAGAGAAACCGTCGCCATATGGTCAAGATAGGGAGGAAACTTGACAAGAACAAGGTGGTTTTCTTCCAGGCAAATAACATCCTTGCCATCCTGTGGAACCACAACAGGGACGTTTGCCTCCTATCAACTGTACACAGCCCCCTGATCCACCGCACAGACTCTGTTGATCACCGTAACGAGAGGAGGCGCAACGTCTGGAAACCCGAGTCTGTACTGGACTATAATCTGAACATGAGGCAAGTGGATCAGTCAGACTCGATGATTTCCAGTGTTGACTGTGCCAGGACCACGATGAAGTGGTACAAAAAGCTCTTTTTTCACTTGCTCAACATCACGGTCCTGAACGCACACTACCTGCACGCCATGACAACAGGAGTATCAGAGACCTTTGAGGGGTTTGTGAGGGAGCTGGCACGTGAAATAATCGCCAGGCATGCCCAGGACAGACCCACACACCGCACCCGCACCCCCATGGCTGCCCAGACTCCCCTACGCCTCGCAGGACGCCACTATCCTAGCACAATCCCTTCCAACCCAAACCGTCGTAAACCCCAGCACCGCTGCCATGTATGCAAGCACTCGACAGTCAGACCAGCCACTCAGAGAAAAGACACAAGGTACGAGTGTGTAGAGTGGAATGTTGCGTTGTGCCTTCAGCCATGTTTCAGAGAGTACCATAACTTCCTACACTACTGAAACTGTGTGGGATGGCGATATGACGCTCAGTATAATGGTAAGGCCAGTCAGTATGTGCTAAGTCTTATATAAAGTTGAAACGGGTGTAATGTTTGCAGGAAAGTAATGTATAAGTTGAGAAATAGTGTAAGTTGAAAGAAGTGATATCAAAACTACACCCACTGTGTAAATCTGCGAAAATATGACGCTTAGTCTAACACTCTGGTCAGTAAATATGTGATAGCAAGAATATAAAGTGGAAACGGGTGTCATGTTAGTAGGAAAGTAATTTATAAGTTGAATACTAGTGTAAGATGAAACAAATGATATCGCGATAACATTCACTGTGTAAATATGCGATAATATGACGCTCAGTAGAATAGTAAGGTCTCCAATTATGTGATAGCAATTATATCAAGTGGAAACATGTGTAATGTTAATGGAGAAGTATTATATAAGTACAAAAATAGGTTGTAAGTTGAAATGGTAGTCATAGTAACTTCACCCTCTGTGTTATTATGCGCTATTATTACGCTAAATATTTATGTAAGGCCTGAAACTATCTCAAAACAGTTCTCAAAAGTGTAAAAATGTATAATGTTATTAGGAAAGTATTATGTAAGTTGAAAAAACACAATACGAGTTGAAACAACAGTCACAGGGAGTTCACTCACTACGTAAATAAGCGCTAACATTACGCAGTTTTTTAGTTCCTAAAAAGAGAGAGGCCAGAGAAAGGGATGGGGGATGGAGTTATCCCCGTACCCTGAAGATTGGGTCTATGAATGTGCGTGGATGTAGTACGATTGAGGCTAAAAGGGAGGAGATTGGGAGAATGTTTGTGAGAAGAAAGTTGGATGTGTTGGCTTTGAGTGAAACGAAGATGAAAGGGAAGGGGGAATCTATGTTTGGAAGTGTGAATGGAAGATTGTCAGGTGTTGATAGAGGAAGGGCAAGAGAAGGTGAGGCCTTGTTAGTGAGTCCGGAAGTACAGCAGTGTGTGATTGAATGGAAGGAGGTGTCATCGAGACTGATGTGAGTGAAAGCGAAATTTGAACGTGAGTTGTGGATGTTTGTGAGTGCATATGGGCCTGGTAGTGAAAGGGATGAACAAGAGAGGGAGTCTTTCTGGAATGATGTTGATGAGTGTCTGCAGAGTTTTGGAGCGAATGTGAATGTGGTAATGATGGGAGATCTGAATGCTAGAGTGGGAAATGTAGAGTTGAAGGCATAGTTGGTATGCATGGTGTGCCTGGAAGAAATGAAAATGGGGAACGAATGATAGCGATGTGTGTTGAGCGAGAGATGGTGATTGAGAATACGCTGTTTGAGAAGAAAGATATTTATAAGTATACATGGGTGAGACAGGAGGGTGGAAGGGTTGTTGATAGAGCTTTGATGGACTATGTGGTTGTGTCTAGGAATGTAATAGGAAGATTGTTGGATGTGAGAGTTCTAAGAGGGGAGGGTGGAGGTATGTCTGACCACTACCTGGTGGAGGGAAAGTTAAGAGTAGGTAAGAGATGGGTGAGAGCTAGGAGGGTTAGGTGTGGCAGGGAGGTTTTGAAAGTGAGTGAGTTGGATAAAAGAGAGAAAAAAATAGAGTATCAGGAGAAATTGAAAGATGAGTGGAACGCATTGAAAGATCGGGAAAATGGCAGCGTGGAGGAGGAATGGCAATTGTTTAAGAGTGTTGTGGTGGGGCATGCAGAAGAGGTGTGTGGTGTGAGACGTGTGGGTGGTGGTGTAAGAAAAGGAAGTGAATGGTGGTGCGAGGAAGTAAGTATGGCTGTGGCCGAGAAGAGACGTGCATATGAAGTGTGGCTGCAGAGGAAGGATGAGATGTCATATGAAAGGTATAAGGAAAAGAGGAATAGAGCGAGAAGGGCTGTGTGTGATGCTAAAGTGGCAGCAGATGAGAGGTGGGGTAGGCGGCTGACAGAGAATTTTCAACAGAATAAGAAAATGTTTTGGAAGGAGGTGAAAAGGGTGCGAAAGGGAGATTCTGAGAAGGAAGAACGAGTAAAAGCAGAGGATGGAAGGATGTTAATTGAGATGGATGCAGTAAGGAAGAGATGGGCAGAGTATTTTGAAAGACTGTTAAATGTAGAGGAGGAAAGGGTGGCTGAGATTGTGGCGGATGGAAGGGTGCAAGGAATAAATGTGTTGGGAGAGTTGAATGATTCTTTGATCACGAAGGAGGAAGTGGAGAAGGCAGTAAAGGAGATGAAAACAGGGAAAGCTGCAGGTATGGATGGGTGTGCTGTGGAATGCCTGAAGGGTGGTGGAGTGACTATTGTTGACTTGTTAGTAAGATTGTTGAATGTGTGCTTTGAGAAAGGTATGGTGCCAATTGACTGGGCAAGTGCTTGTGTGGTCCCGCTGTAATAAAGGCAAGGGTGATAAGTATGAATGTACCAGCTTTAGGGGTATAAGTCTGTTGAGTGTTGTAGGTAAGGTGTATGGTAGAGTGTTAATTATGAGAGTTAGAGAGGGTACAGAGGGAGTGATTAGTGATGAGCAGTGTGGCTTTAGGAGAGGGAGGGGATGCGTTGATCAGGTGTTTGCTGTGAGACAAGTGTGTGAAAAGTATTTAGCGAAAAGCAAGGATGTGTTTTGGGCATTTATGGATTTAGAGAAAGCGTATGATAGAATTGATAGGGAGGCTTTGTGGACTGTTTTAAGATTGTATGGACTTGATGGTAGATTACTAAAAGGGGTGAAAAGTTTTTATGTAAATAGTAGAGCCAGTGTAAGAGTGGGAAATGCTGTGAGTGATTGGTTTCCCGTAAGAGTGGGGCTGCGACAGGGATGTGCGATGTCGCCTTGGTTGTTTAATATTTACATGGATGGTGTTGTAAGGGAGGTGAATGCAAGAGTTTTAGGTGGTTTGAGTCTGGTAAATGTTGATGGTGGAGATTGGAATCTGAAGCAGCTGCTGTTTGCAGATGATAATGCACTGTTGACTGATTCAGAGGAGAGATTGAGACAGTTGATAGAGGAGTTTGGAAGGGTGTTTGAAAGGAGGAATTTGAAAGTAAATGAGAATAAGAGTAAAGTGATGAAGTGTACGAGATTGATAGATGGCAGGGGGATGAACATAGTTTTGAATGGTGAGTTGCTTGAGGAGGTAGATTGTTTTAAATATCTAGGGTCACATGTTGCTGTGGATGGAAGAATAGATGCAGAAGTGAAGTTTAGAATAAATGAAGTAGGAAAGGTGCTGGGAGGAATGAAAAAAGTGTTTAAATGTCGTTCGCTTAGAATGGATGTAAAGAGAAGGCTGTATGAGGGTGTTGTGGTACCGACCGCATTATATGGGGCTGAAACATGGAATATGGGTGTAGCAGAGAGCAAAAGTTTGAATGTAATGGAGATGAGGTGTCTGAGGAGTATGTGTGGAGTGACGCGTATGGATCGGGTGCGAAATGATGAAGTGCGAAGGAGAACTGGAGTTGTTCGGGAGATGGCTGGTAGAGTTGAGCAGAGGGTGTTGCGATGGTTTGGGCATATGGAGAGAATGGATAATGAGCGATTGGTGAAAAAGATAACTAGATCTGATGTGAGAGGTGTAAGGCTGAGAGGAAGACCACGAATAGGATGGATGGACAGTGTGAAGAGAGCGCTGGATGCAAGAGGGATGTCTGTTGAGCAAGGAAGAGTGGCTGTGCGTGACAGAAATAAATGGAGAGAAATTGTGAATAAATAAGTGATGACGCAGCCCTGAGGGGATATTCTCCCGCATTTGGTCTGATCAGCTAGTCAGGTCAGGTGCGGGTAAGGGGATGGGTCTGTTATGATGTGGCAGGGGTAAACCAGTTCTGCTGTCGGGCCCTGCTGCAGATGTCACTGATTGCATTGCACAGTTGACCCTTGTGTGGTGTGGTGCGGTGAGGATCTGTCCGTTCCCCCCTTTGCGACTAAGATGTGAATGAATGTGTTTGAATGGATGAGTAAATGGAGAGTGTGTCGTCCTGTCTCGGCTACCTCCCTTTCCTTGGGGGAAGCAGCCTAGGTATATAGATAGATAGATAGTTATCGAAAGGCCTGTGAATACGTAAAAACAGTTCAATAAAATGTAAAATGGTATAATGTTATTGGAGATGTATTATGTAAGTAGAAAAAATGATATGTATCATGATTCAGCAATGTTAGCGATTCATCGTGACCAGTCTGGCCGATTTTGCTCGGTTCGCATAATGGTACAATGCTTATTTCAGCTCTATTTTTGTATAAAATCCAATTTACTCTTGTATCACATGTTTTTATGTTTGTAATAAATAAATATCTACTTACTTTCATTGGTTTCCAAGACTTATAATACCATAGAAAACGTGAGAGCCTCAGACCACCTACAGAGAACACGGTACCAAGTGTGACGAAGGTATACCTGTTTAGGCAACTTATGGGCCCCGGTGAACACTTTCTTGATGATTGACCATTGTTTCTGACCAAAAGCGAAAGTTTTAGCAAAAAAATTTTGGGTCCAAAAATGGTCGGGATTGGGGGGTACCAGTGGTGAAAAAGTGGTCGGGACGGAGCGAGTTAATGAAGTGCAGGTTAAAAGGGGACCTTATTGAAGTTTTCAAAATCATTAAGGGATATGACAACGTAGACATGAATAAATATTTTGATATAGACCGGTCGAGTCAAACCAGAAGTAATGGCTGCCAAATTATGGGAAAATGTTTCCAATCCCATGAAGCAAAATACTTCTTTAACAGAGTTGTAAATATCTGGAACAGATTACCCTCAGATACCGTGAACAGTATCTCAACTGAGACATTCAAAAACAAAACAGACAAGTATTTGCACGAGAATCCTCAGCTGACTCTTTTTCTGTCCGAATAACTTGCTTTTATAGCTACATGTAAGTTCATTCCCCTTTTGTCTACAAGACACCCCATAAACAACGTACCTGTACATAGTGTTGCATCGCGTCATTATACATTTTTCAATTTATTCAATGCAAATAAAGTAATATAAGCACAGATTAAGATCCGCACAGATAGCCTTGAGTTAACGGTCACTACTCTTACTTTCGACATGTGATGGGCTGTAGATCACTGGGGGTCCCTGTTAGCCAAGTGACCACCATCAGGATTTTTTTAATGTACCAGGGGTCACTGCTTCAGGATGAAACTTGTGTACTTGTCCCACATGGGAGAGTTCCTCGTCCTAGTGGAGTGAACGGACCTAAGGCCTGATTGACTGCTACCTACCTTAAAAGCGCCAGGCAAGGCTAGCGCACCACCCCTAAACATCCACACTGTGCAGTCCTCTCTTGTCTACAAGACACCCCATAAACTTAACATAGCATCACATCATGTCATTGTACATCTTTCGACTTACTCAATGCAAATGAGGTAACATACAGTAAGCACAGATTAGGATCTGCACAGATAGCCCTCAGTTAATGGTCATTACTATTACTTTCGACCTGTGATTGGCTGTGGATCACTGAGGGTTCCTGTTAGTCGAGTGACCACCATCGGGATTTTTTTAATGAACCAGGCATCACTGCTTCAGGATGAAACTTGTGTACTTGTCCTGCATGGGAGATTTCCTTGTCTCAGTGGAGTGAAAGGAGCTAGGGCCTGGTTGACTGCTGCCTACCTAAAAAGCACTAGGCAAGGCTGCCGCACCACCCCTAAACATCCACTCTGTGCATTGTACATCCACACTGTGCACTGTGCAGTCCCCTTTTGTCTAAGACACCCGTATTATATATTTTTCAATCTCCCCAATGCAAAGAAAGTAATATAAGCATAGATTAGGATCTGCACAGATAGCCCTGAGTTAATGGTCACTACTCTTACTTTTGACCTGTGATGGGCTGTGGATCACTGAGGATCCCTGTTAGTCAAGTGACCACCATTGGGATTTTTTTTAATGAACCAGGGGTCACTGCATCAGGAGGAAACTTGTGTACTTGTCCCACATGGGAGAGTTCCTTGTCTCAGTGGAGTGAACGAAACTAGGGCCTGATTGACTGCTGCCTACCTTAAAAGCATCAGGCAAGGCTGCCGCACCACCCCTATACATCCACACTGTGCAGTGAGTAGTTTCCACGTTATGTCCACAGACTTCCCATTAACTCAATGTACCGGTTTATAATGTCATGCCGTAACTATTAGTTTATATGATTACTTTCTCATTCATGTTACTCAATTGGGTAGCTTATAGACAAAGTATTATAAAATGTGACTTTTCCTTTCCAGTATTTCCTATGAAATTTCCATGTCAGTTTTTCCATGCTGCATAGTGGTTTTTCTCACATTTTCCTAGAGGGTTTGGAGGTGGGGGGAGCCTTCTTGCTTTACTATCCTTATCCTTCAGCATGTAGAGTTAGATCTTGTAGTCATACTTTTCTCTGTAACAAGCAGCCTCAAAGGGACCATGAGTTCTGTTGCTGCTTGCTTTCCTATGCAATTCCAATGTAATCTCCCAGACTCCAGTTCTCTTTCGCACTTCATCATTTCTCACTCGATCCATACACTTCACTCCACACATACTCCTCAGACACCTCACCTCCATTACATTCAAACTTTTCCTCTCTGCTACACCCATATTTCATGTTTCAGCCCAATATAGCGCAGTTGGTACCACAACACCCTCATACAGCCTTCTCTTTACATCTATTCTAAGCGAACGACATCTAAACACTTTTTTCATTCCTCCCAGCACCTTTCCTACTTCATTCATTCTAAATTTCACTTTTGCATCTATTCTTCCATCCACAGCAACATGTGACCCTAAATACTTAAAACACTCTACCTCCTCAAGCAACTCACCATTCAGAACTATAATCATCCTCCTACCATCTACCGACCTCGTCCTCTTCATCACTTTACTCTTATTTTCATTTACTTTCAATTTTCTCCTTTCACACACTCTTCCAAACTCCTCTACCAACTGTCTCAATCTCTCCTCTGAATCAGCCACCAGTGCAGTATCATCTGCAAACAGCAGCTGCTCCAGATTTCACTCTCTACCATCAACATTCACCAGACACAGACCTTCACCTAAAACTCATGCATTCACCTCCCTTACACTATCCATATAAATATTAACCGACCATGGTGACATCACACATCCCTGCCACAGCCCTTCTCTCACGGGAAACCAATCACCCACAGTATTTCCCACTCTTACACACGCTCTATTATTTACATAAAAACTTTTTACCCCTTTAAGTATCCTGCCATCAAGTTCATACAATCTTGAAACAGTCCAGAAAGCCTCGCTATCAGTTCTATCATACGCTTCCTCTAAATCCATGAACGCCCAATATACATCCTTGCCTTCGTTAAATACTTTTCACACACACTTGTCTCACAGCATATATATATATATATATATATATATATATATATATATATATATATATATAATATGCAAGGAAGAGGGAAGCAGAGGTCAAAGAATGCAAACTGTGCTTGTTTGAAATCTTGCCTGTCTTTTTCTCCACGTAAAGTAAGTTATGTGTGAGCGAGGGTGCGTGTGCATGTGTGTGTGTGTGTGTGTGTGTGTGTGTGTTTCCCCACTGGAACCACCTTTTAGTGGTGGGGGCTTCCATACCCCATGAATGTGGTGGGCCCTACCAGCAAGGGCAGATCATCTCCCTGGCTCCTGCAGCGGGATAGGGTTACCCGTGCTTAAGCAGCCATCAATGAGGGGTCAGCCTAAGCATTCCAGTCCCACTGTCTTGTGGATTACCCATTGCTGGGTTGAGGCTACAACAGTAAACCTCGAACGAAAAATCTGTAGATGGACTCCCACGAAGGTCGGGTTTGATGGACAGAGCTCCTGGCAGACTGTCACGAGTCGGCTAGTGACATTGGCTTTTGTGGGAAACCGCGAACTCAAGTGGAATCCCAGTTTATCGTTCAGTTAACCGCTCATTCGGACGGAAGCTTTGTCAAATCAGTTTTTCATTGCCATACGTGATCGTCTTTGTGTGAGACATTAGCACTTCCGCTGAGCGATTTGTTTTGGGCACGTTTCGCTCACTCGACCGTTAAAAAATGCGGCCTAGCACTCCCATTTCTTTCTCACGAGTTTACTCAGTCCAGTGTTTGCAGTGACGGAGAGAGGTTCTGTGCTCCAGAAGTGTGAGAGAGAGAGGTCAGCAGCACCCAGACTCCACAAGACTACAGTTCTCCAGACTCCCACCTTAGTTGGTGATACACCGCATTCATCGACCAGTATTTCCTTTTGTATTTTCCTAGGTTTAAGAGTTTAGTTAAGGTGTTTTTCCTAGGCGTAAGGATTTAGCTCTTGTGTGAGTGAGTGAGTGCGATCTCATTAATTTGATTTTGAAATGTAACGTTAAATTTATTTTGTAATCAATAAATTTAACAGTTCTTTTTGTTGAGCTTAATGTAATGTAAACTCTTGTTTCATTTCTCCATAATTAAGCTTATTTCCCATATAGCTCCTAGCTTGCATAAACGTTTTGCCATTCATAACTGTTACTTAGGCCAGTCTTGTGTATTAAGCTTAAAATCCGTTGTGCCTCCTAGGAGTTAAGCATCAGCAAGAACCTGATACTGTTATTAGTATTAGTTATTTATTGTCAGGGGTGAAGAAACTTTCTCCAGAGGCTAACAGTACTAATAATCAGCATTTGTGAGTAATTAGTCTCTGCTGTGTACTGTTGAGAAAGTTTATAAATTCTCGTTCTGAGAAAATCGGCGAAGTAAGCCAGCGTAAATAATCATTGCTTGATGTAGCAAGACAATCATTGTCCCTGCTCGTCAATATTATTGAACATTATTATCAATTAAATAATATAAGCATTTATTTTAAAAACCCTGTGACACAGACTTCTGCAACCCTGATCATGAGATGGTAATCGTGAATCTTCATGCCATAATTACAGGCTGAGAAGGGTCAAGTCATCTGGTGGTCAGGAATGTGCACCCTCACCAGCACACCAAATCCAGTCGTTTCACAAGCCCACTGCTATAATCACCTCCCATTTCATTCTTTCACCCAAATCAAAAGACCTATGGCGACAGGACAAAGTGACAGTGGCAGATCATGGATATAGCTAGAAGTTGCTGGCTTGTCCTGTACATAAGCGGCACTAGACAAGTGGTCACTGGCATGATGGCATACGAGCAGGTCATGCCTTTTGCAGCATCCAGTGAGACTGAGCAGTCAGAAATGGGTGCCCAACTGCCAACCCCTAATGGGGAGGGGTTATCCTCAATATCTGCTGCTCCACACCGCTAGAACAGAAAACGCGACTGTCAAGGCATCCCACACTGAGGTCTAAAAAACAAAAGAATCCCTCTGACTTTTGCTACCTGGAATATACGAACCTTGCTGGATACTGACCAAGTTAAGTGACCGTGTTGTAGGACTACCCTTATTGCCCATGAACTGAAAAAGTATAAAACTGACATTTGTGCCTTGTCTAAGACTTGTCTATCAAGAGAGGGCAACCTGATGGAAGCAGAGGAAAGAGAAGGGTAACCCTATTTCTGGAAGGGATACCCACACATTCTAAGAAGAAATCGTTGTATTGGCTCAGCAGCCTGAAACAACTTACTACAGAAGACACAAGAATCACCTGTGGGTATATCTGCAAGGCTGATGTCTGGGAGCACACTACTCTCTAATCGACAATATGCAACACTTATAAGAGCCAGTGCCCCAATACTTGATCCTGAGGACACCATCAATGATTAATTTTATGATTCTAGGGATGCTACCATTTGCTCAGTACCACGTAATAACAAATTCCTCCTGCTCGGAGATTTTAATAATAGAGCAGGAAAAGATAATCACCTCTGACAAGGCATTAGAGACTGACATGGTGTTGGTAACATGAACAACAATGGCCTTAGACTGCTTTCCTTATGCTCAGAACACAGTCTGGCCATTATCAACACCATTTTTCAACTTAAGATTGAAGAGGCGACCATATAGATGGACCCACAATCACGACACTGGCACCTAAATGACCATGTCATTGTAAGGAAGCATAACCAAAGAGAAACTCTTTCAACCTAAGGTATGAGAGGTGCTGAGTGCTCAGTAGACCATAGCCTTATACTCACCAACTGCAACTAATCATATGCCTACAAATGCACCATAGACCAACCTTCAAGAAACTAAACTGTAGTATTTTAAAGGATGCAGCAACTTGTAACACCTTCTTCAACACGATTACAGACAAGCTCTCTCAATCCCCATCACTTGACCCAAACAACGATGCAACAAGTGGTGCCAGGCACAACAAACCTCACCCGATTGCTCAAGGTCAAAGGTAATAGTGCAAAATGAAAGCCCATATGAGACTTGCTATATCTTGCTAATAGTGGATATCTCTATTTTCAACCAGTTTCAAGTCATGGCCCCCTGAATATCCGTGACCTTGAGTTTGACCTTTCAAGATCACTTATTGCCAAAGATCATGGTACCAATCAAAAACCCACATGGGAATTCTTACATTTACCTTGCCCGGATGGAGTCCGGTGAGGCATTGTTTTTGGTCAAGTTTGTTTCTCTTCTTTCACTGTTAGCAACATTATGGAGAAACGATGAATGAAATTATATGAAACTTACAGGATATGTTGGCCCTAGTCCCAAAAGAAAGTGATTAATTTTGGAGGTAATCAAGTGATCCTGAAAGGTCAAAATCAAGGTCACGGATTTCAGAGGGCTATAATTTGGAACTGGTTGAAGGTAGAGGTATTTACTGTTATGAAGGTAAAGGAACTCGTAAAATGGGCTTTCATTTGGTACCAAGACCTTTGACCTTGAGTGACCTTGAAAGGTCAAACTCAAGGTCACGGATATTCAAGGGGCTATATCTCGAAACTCGTAGAAGATAGTGATATTTCCTATTATCAAGATATAGGAAGACTGATATGGGCTTTTATTTGGCACCATAACCTTTGACCTTGAGTGACCTTGAAAGGTCAAAGGCAAGATCTCGGATTTTCGGAGGACATAACTTGAAACATTAGCGCCATTTCCTAGGACTTTAATTGTGTAAATATACTGACACTACATGGCAGTCCCGTTTCAGTATTTAACAGCAATAAAACAACTGTTGATGAGGGAGGTTTGTTGTGCCTTGTTCCACATGTTAATAATAGTAAATATTAATCAACTAATTTTGAGTTATTGCCCCTTGAACATCCATAGCCTGAGTTTGATCTTTCACAGTCACTTAAGGTCAAAGGTCATAGTACCACTTACATGCCCATATATGACTTCCTAGATGTTGATAATAGTAAATATTTATCTGCAACCAGTTTGAGTTATAGTCCCCCAAATATCCGTGACCTTGAGTTTGACTCTTTAAGGTAATTTAAGATCAAAGGTCTTGGTGCCAAATGAAAGCCCATATGGGAGGTCCGGTATGTTGATAATCGTAAGTATCTCTATCTTCAACTGGTTTCAAGCTATGACCCTCTGAAAATTGGTGACCATGATTTTGACCTTTCAGGGTCACTTGATTACCTCCAAAATTTAATCATTTTCTTTTGAGACGAGTGCTCACATATCCTGAAAGTTTCATATAATTTCATTCAGCCGTTTTTCTGTGATGTTACTAAAGTCGGCCTTGCGCCCGTTTGCGTCTGTGGTGTGGCCCGCACCTGTGTACAATGGTGCCACGTTTCCCCAACTTGCGATGTGAAACGGAAGCTATTTATGTACAAGGCATCACAAATTCGATAAATTCAGATGAATAAAACTTACACTTGTGTATTTTGATGGATGAATCAACAGTAATCTTATTATGCATAAAATATTTATACAGTAACACAGAAACATGGCATACATATTGTACAGTGTTGCTAAAAGAAATAGCAGTCACTTTTAATGTTTTTTAGCGTAGTTTTAGGGTGGTTAATAATATTACAGTTATGGATATAATAGAATGAGCCTGAAAAAAGAAGAAAAATGCCAATATCCAAAGTAAAAGAAATAATTCATATAATTCTTGTGAGTGGCAGCACTGACACACCCAGCTGGCCTAAGGTAAAGTACGTACCTCCATAGACCCAAGCATAGCTTGTACAGGTGTTGCTTGGGAAAAATGCTCACATTTACTGGCTTTTACCATAATTTTAAGGGCGAGGAATAATCACATTTATTATCATAAGCTAATATGTAGGACAAAATAGTAGGCATATGCCAATACCGAAGTAAAAAAAAAAAAAAAACTATTCACTCGCGAGCGGCAACACTTCCACACCCAGTCGGTGGCCTTGACAGATAGCTTCCCTACAGAGAGAGAGAGAGAGAGAGAGAGAGAGGCAGGAGAGGGGCATGCATTGAATGCATTGTCGGCATCACTAAATATAACAAAACCAAATTAACAAATGAAAGCACAATTATAAATAACTTATAAAAGAATCAAAAGTACTCAGGGTGGCTCACATTTCCCGCCAGGAGAGAGAGAGAGAGAGAGAGAGAGAGAGAGAGGTCTGTCACTGCCTTATTTGTATTCATTTGTTCCTTTGTACATACTGCACACACTGATATACATTGTTCTTATTGATGCACATATATCTATACACGTAATTTCTCTTTCTCTCTCTCTCTCTCTCTCTCTTCTAATACTGACCACGTGGTAGGTGAATCCAGCCCCCCCTTCCCCTTCCCTCCCTTTTTAATCCCTCCTGGGTGTCTTAGGTCAAATCCCCCTTCACACTTCCACTCCCCCCTGGACCACCACCCCAACAAACCCACATCCACACTCCCACCCACACCTACACCCACACCCCACTACGTCGGGGTGTATGAATCAGTAACGTAACAAACCTCTCAGCAGACAGTAACTTTGACACTCCATCTACTACTTAATATAACAAAACCAAATTAACAAATGAAAGCACAATTATAAATAACATATAAAAGAATCAAAAGTACTCAGGGTGGCTCACATTTCCCGCCAGGAAAGAGAGAGAGAGAGAGAGAGAGAGAGAGATAACGGAATAGAAAAAGTGGCAACACTGTACAAAGGTGCGGGCCACACCACAGCCGCAAACGTGCACGAGTCCTACTATAACAAACAAAGAAGTAAACTAACAAAGAAACTCGAGCAAAAACAATACGGCACAAGACTCCGTCCCGGGTGAGGTAGTAAGGCTATATGCAGTGTGGCTGAATGCTGAGACACCAGTTCAGAGCACTGCAGAAGAAACCCTAGGCTTCTTCACTTGCTGCAATAAATACTGGTTTGATGAAATTGCTGAGGGTATACATGAACTTTTTGCAATGAAGAATTGAGCACACGACAACTGGTTGGTTCATAATACCTCCTTTGCCCTAAAAATTGAATTCCAGAATCTCAGACGAGAAATGCAGAAAAAAACTGGGTGACATGAAGAACAAATAGTATTCTAGGCAAGCAAAAGTACTGCAAAGACTCGCCGATTTAAATGATTACCAAGATTTCTACAAGCCTAAAACATGCCTGAGCAGTGCCTTCTCTGTCAGGTTTTGTTTGGCCAACTTCCTACAGCACTCCACAACCCAGGGGAACAGAAGAAGAGATTTAGAGATCATATATAAGGACAACTCTGATGAAATGCAACATCAAAACAAAAGATATTGAAACCTATACCTCGGACAGAAAACAATGGCCAGCCCTCTACAGCATATGAACAATTCATTTCAAGAAAGTTTGGAGCATGGCCAGAAAAGAGAACAGACAATGGCTGCACAGCAAAACAATTCTCCCAGCAAACCAGGACTTGATATGTCAACTGTGTTACAAAGTTTGTGGATCAAGAATAGTTCTGTACAATAACACATGTTGGTACATAAGACAGTGAGAAACACACATTTTTTAAAAATGCAACGAAGAAGGAACCAAAGGCTAGAAGCCCACATTTGTTCCCTCAAAAAAATAAATCAATCAATCAAAACAAGATAACAGAGAGCCAGATTCAAGATCTGTTCAGTTCAAGATACCTGGACACATCACGTTTAAAAGGCTGGAAGTCATAGGCAGGAGGGAATACAGAGGAAAACAGTTCTAAAGTTGACCTGTTGCATACATGGAGGACTAGGAGTAACAGTTAACTCTTGCATTAGAGGATTCAATGGAAAAGGGATGAGAGTTTGCTGATAGACGAGTGGACGGTTGCAAGCAAACACTTCAGAGAAGCAGCGACCATTTAAGTAGCAGTAGAAAAGAGATAAAAATGCAATAGTGCAACGAAGAGATACAGGTTGAAGGGAGCCAGTAAGAGGTGAAAAATTAATGAGCTGAAAAGATTTTGACTCTTCCTTGTTTAGAAGAGTTAAATGTGGAGAGCCTCCTCACATATGAGAGTTGTGCTCTGCAGAGGGGCAAATAAAACCTGTGTATAAGGTCAACAACTGTGCACGGATAAGGAAGGCACGAGGTTGACTTAGTACGCCTAAACTCTTGGAAGTAGATTTTACAACAGAGGGATTATTATCTTTACAAGATAAATCCCGAGAGAATGAAGCCCTAGGCATGTTCAGAGATGATGCAGGATTGAGTTGGATATTGTTAAAAATTCGGATATTCCTATAGTAGATTTTGATGGGTTCAAAGACGTAAGAATTGAGTTTTAGATATATTAGAAAATATAAGACTACTTTTACCCTATTTAGATATACCGGTTATGAGCTAAGTCAGACATTAAGTGTGCCATAGTCTCACCCTTTTGTTGAAGTAACCTCCTAAGATGCATGCTGCGGAAAGTGGACTGTACGGTGTTGGGTGGAGTCATCAGTGTATCAGGCAATGGGGTTAGATGTACAGCTTAGGTCACTGATGAAATGAAAGGAAGACTAGTGGTAATAGGACAAGGGCCTGAGGAACACCACCGTGAGAAAAACACCCTGCGAGAAAAAAGGTGGCCATTTACAACAATGGCTACGGAACGACCACAAAAGAATCTAAGATGAAGGCACAGATAGAAGGATAGAAACTATACTGTAAGAGGGCAATTTGGAACATAAAGAATTATGCAAAACTCAATCGAAAGCCCTTGAGATGTCATGTGCCATGGCAAAGCTTTCGCCAAAGTCCCGAAAGGAGGATGATCAGAAGTTTGAAAGGAGGTAAGAAGATCGCCAGTGAAACGTCACTGGCGGAACCCATCCTGACAATCGGAAAGAAGGTTCCCAGTATGATAGGGAAGATCTATCTATCTATCTATTGCCAGACGCCTCAATCCCGTTTGGGGTGGCCACAAACAAATCGCCTCCAAGTCGCCCTGTCCCCCGCCATTTCACTGCCCTGCTCCCAACTCACACACCCCTCTCTCATATACCTCTCCAACCCATCCCTCCATCTCATCCTCGGCCTCCCCCTCCCTCTTCCCCCCTCCACCTCACTCACATACACTCTCTTCGTCAGTCTTTCACCCTCCATCCTCTCCACATGGCCAAACCACCTCAGTGTGTTCCTCATAACTCTTCCTATCACATCCACATCCACACCACAACGCTCCTTTATATCCTCATTCGTCAGCCTGTCTCTCCATGTGACTCCACAGGCTTCTCTTAAATAACTCATTTCCACTGCTCTCACTCTTGATTTGTGTCCTTCCAACAACGTCCAAGCTTCCCTTCCGTGCGGTAGAGTTGGTATCACAATACTGTCATGTAGTAACTTTTTCACTTCCATGCTCACTTCCCTGTTTCTTATCACTGCTTTCAAAGAACCAGCAACCTTTCTTCCCTGCTGTACCCTTTCAAGCACTTCACCCTCCAAACCTCCATCCTTACTCATCACATTACCAAAGTACTTAAACGTACCCACATTTTCCAATTCCTCACCATCCAACTTCGCTGTATATTCACTGACTTCACCTTTCTCAAAGACCATCACTTTACCCTTCCCTACATTCTCATTTAGATTCCGTTTCTTACACACTCTCTCAAACTCATCCACCAAGCCTTGCAGCTCCCCTTCGTCTTCACTCAACAACACAGTATCATCTGCAAACAACAGTACAGGGAGTTTCCAAACACTATCCTCTCTCACCAGGGCCACTCCAATATCCACTACCCTACCTTGTACCTCTTTTATTACGCCATCCATGTACAGATTGAACAATCATGGAAACATGACGCATCCCTGTTTTAACCCAACTTTCAAAGAGAAAAGTTCACTTAGTTCACCATCCACATGCACTGCAGCCTTCGCACCATCGTACATACTCTTCACAGCATTCAACAACTTCCCATCTACTCCATATATTCTTAACACTTTCCACAATCCTTGTCTATCCACCCTGTCATATGCTTTCTCCAAATCCGTGAAAGCCGCATACAACTTTTTTCCCTTCTCCAGAAACTTTTCCACGAAAGATCTAAGAATGAATATCTGATCTACACAACCTCTTCCCTTCCTAAAGCCTCCCTGTTCTTCTCCAACTAATTTCTCTGTTCTTTCTCTAACTCTGTCAATAAGTATCCTACCAAACACTTTTCCTATTATACTAAGAAGACAAATGCCCCTGTGATTACCACACACTTCTTTTTCCCCTTCCCCTTTGTGCAAGGAAATAATTATACCTGACTTCCAATCCTCCGGGACTCTACCTTCCTCCCAGGCCAATCTGCACATCTTCCGCTTCCATTCTACTACTATCTCTCCCCCATGCTTCAGCTTTTCACCACACACTCCATCAATTCCTTGGGCTTTCCCTGATTTAACTTTCTTCATTGCTTCCACAACTTCTATCCTACTGATTTCTTCCTGTCTTCTCACCTCCCTCCTTCTCCCAGCCATTCCCCAGCCACTTATATTCGCATTACTTCCATCCTCTATGTTCAACAATTCCTTAAAGTGTTCTCTCCATCTGCTCACTTTTTCTCCCTTCTCCACTAGTAATCTACCATTTTTATCTTTCACTCCCCTGCTAACTTCACTTCCACCCTGTCTTACTCTTTTCATTTCTTTCCAGAACATTTTCTTACAGTCCCTCCACTTTACACTCAAATTCCTTCCAAGTTCCTCATCCACTCTCTTCTTACTCTCTCTTACTAATCTTTTCACCTCTCTCATTCTTTCTACATATAACTCTATCTTCTGCCTCTCAACTTCTTCCACACCCCTATTTCTCATCCATTCATTGTATGCTTTCTTCTTTTATGCCACAGCCTGTTTCACCTCTTCAGTCCACCACGCTGTTCCTTGCACCCCCCTCCGTCTTCTCTTCCTTCCACACACCACATCACATGCTGCACATATTTCTTCTGTAAAGGAAAGATTCTTTAAAATATTTTTCAAGAACAGATTTTCAAACTTTTGAGATACAGGATGTTAAAGCATTAGGAAATAGTTAGAGGGCTAGGAATGTTCACCTTTTTTTTCGGATAGGCTGAATGAGAGCAAATTCTTGCAAAAAGGAAGGGTGCAGGCTGATAGACAAAGGTGAAAGAGTTTACCTAGGCAGGGTTGCAGAGAAGCAAAGTTATTGAGCACAAAGAAGGGACCTCCACCAGGCCCATATGCCTTGTTAGAACTGAGGCCAGTGATGGCAGAAAACACATCAAGTGAAGAAATTTTAATGCCAGCCATGAGTAACTTAGAGTTAGGAATTGAAGTAGGAACAGCCCCAGAATTGTCTAAGTTGGAAATGGGGAGAAAGTATGAGTGAAAAGTTCTGCTTTATCAGTAGAAGAAACAACAACAGAGTCATCGGAGCAGAAGAGAGGAGGGAAGGATGATGAGGTAAAGTTGTTAGAAAGGTTATTGGCAGGATGCCAGAAACAATGGGAAGAATTTGAGTCGGAGAGTTCGGAGAATTTAGTATGAATGAAATTATTTTTAGCATGGCAAAGGACAGCCTAAACGTGATTCCAGGCAGAAACATAAGAAATTAGAGTTAGGAGTCGGTAGGCTCTGGTACCTTTTGAAGGCACTCTCCCTGTTTTGAACATCATTAGAACAAGCGTGAATAAACTATTTCTTTCTTTCTATTTCTCTCTTCTTTTTTTTTTTTTTTTTTTTTGCCTTAGTTTTGAGCCTTTTCTTGTTTATTTTGGTACTTGAAGCCCTCTCGCGTGACTTCAGAAATGGACTCCAATGGGAGATGTTATATGCTGATGATTTGGGTTGATTGCAGAGAATGAAAGGGAGGAGGAGGAAAAATTTAGGAAATGAAGAGATGGTAAGGGGTACAAGGGCTTAAGAGTAAATGCAGATAAAACAAAAGTGATGGTATGTAGGGCTGGGGTAGGTACGGTCAAAGAAGCGGGGGAAAGATTGTGTACGATTTGCCATAAGGATGTGGCAAGTAATTCCATCTTGTGCAGCGTTTGTAATAAGTAGGTGCATAAGATATTTAGTGGTATTAGAGATAGACATCGAGATGACATTCATTACATATGTGTGGTGCTGTAGGGAGAGCATGTGGAGATTGCCAGGTGTGCAAGTACTGAACTTGCTAGTGAGTCTGTTGAGTGCGTGGAAGAGTTTTATTTGGGAGACATGTTATGTGCTAGAGGTGGGGCTGGAGCTAGTTCTGTGGCTAGAGTGAGGAGAGGTTGGATGAAGTTTTGGGAGCTTTTGCCTCTCCTGACTTTGAGAGTGCTCTTCCTCCGTGCTAAGGGATTTATTTATGGGGCATGTGTTTAGAGTGTAAAGCTCTATGGCAGTGAGACTTGGGCAGTAAAGGAAGAGGATATTTGCAGGCTCAAGCATGTGATTAAGTGGATGTGGAGTGCATCTCTCGGGGGGGGGATAGGTTTACGATGGAAGTGTTGAGAGGAAGGATGCGACTGGAGTCTATTGGTGTTGTGATGAGGAGGGATAGATTAAGATGGTTTGGGCATATGGAGAGGATGGGGGATGATAATTGGGTGCAGAAAGTGAGAAGTGTTAAAGTTAGGGGTAGGGTAGCAAGCGGTAGACCGAAAAAGACCTTGGACGAGGTCATTAAGTGTGACCTCAGGGATAAAGGACTAAATAGGGAATATTCCAGAGATAGAGGAAGATAGAGGAACATGGAAAACCACCATTAGGTGACCAAGGCTGACACATGCAAGCATGTTGGAGCCTCCCAAAACGAAACGAATTTTTTTTTCTTTTTTTTTTTATGTCAGGAAGAAGGAACCAAAGGCCATGGCCCGCAGTAACAGTTCCCTCCAAGAGAAAAACAAAATACAAGAGAGAGCCAAATTCAAGATCCGATCATTTTGAGATGCCTGGACACACTGCGTTTGAAAGACTGGAGATCATAGGCAGCAGGAAATACAGATAGAGGGAGACAGTTCCAAAGCTGACCTGTTGCATAAATGAAAGACTGGGAGTAACGGTTAACTCTTGCATTAGAGAGTTGGACAGAAAAGGGATGAGAGTTTGCTGCCAGACGGGTGCTACGCGCCCGTCATAGAGGTGGAGGAATGCAAGCAGACAGTTCAGCGGAGCAGTGACCATTAAAGTAGCGATAGAAAAGAGATAAAGATGCAACAGTGCGGCGAAGAGACAGAGGTTGAAGGGAGTCAGTAAGAGGAGGAGAGTTAATGAGACGAAAAGCCTTTGACTCCACCCTATTGAGAAGAGCTGCATGTGGGGAGCCTCCCCACACATGAGAGTTGCACTCCACACAGGGGCGGATAAAACCTCTGTATAGAGTCAACAATTGTGCAGGGGTAAAGAAAGAGCGGAGTCGGCTTAGCACACCCAATCTCTTGGAAGCAGATTTTACAAGAGATGCAATATGGTCTTTCCAAGATAAGTCCCGAGTAAACGAAACCCCAAGCATGTTCAAGGATGATGCAGGATTAAGCTGAATATTATTAAACATTAATGGGTATACCTGTGGAAGATTTTGTCGGGTTGATAGGTGTAAGAACTGAGTCTTAGATGCATTAAAGACAACCTTATTATTTTTACCCCAGTCAGAGATACGAGCCAAGTCAGACATTAGGTGTGCCATAGCCTCATCCCTTGTTTCTTGAAGTAACTGCTGAGATGGGCGTTGCGGGAACCGAATGGAAAGGTGAAGGGTGGAGTCATCAGCGTATGAGTGGATAGGGTTAGATGTACAGCTTAGAAGATCATTGATGAATAAAAGGAAGAGAGTTGGTGATAGGACAGAGCCCTGAGGAACACCACTGTTGATAGATCTAGGAGAAGAACGATGGCCGTCTACAACAGCGGCTATAGAACGACCAGAAAGGAAGCTAGCGATGAAGGCACAGATAGAAGGATAGAAACCGTAGGAGGACAGTTTGGAAATTAAAGATTTATGCCAGACTCGATCGAAAGCCTTTGAGATGTCAAGTGCAATGGCAAAGCTTTTGCCAAAGTCCCGAAAGGAGGATGACCAGGAGTCTGAAAGGTAGATGAGAAGATCGCCAGTGGAGCGTCCCTGACGGAACCCATACTGACGATCGGAAAGAAGGTTGTGATAGGAAAGATGCCTTAAAATTTTTCTATTAAGAATTGACTCGAAAACTTTTGAAATACAGGACGTTAAAGCAATTGGACGATAGTTGGAGAGTTGGGAGTGGTCACCCTTCTTTGGGACTGGCTGAATGAGAGCAAACTTCCAGCAAGAAGGAAAGGTACAAGTTGACAGACAAAGGCGAAAGAGTTTGCCTAGGCAGGGTGTAAGCACAGAAGCACAGTTCTTGAGAACAACAGGAGGGACCCCATCAGGCCCATATGCCTTGTTAGTGCTGAGGCCAGTGATGGCAGAAAATACATCAACTGAAGAAATTTTAATGTCAGCCATGAGGAAGTCAGAGGGGAGAAGTGATGGAGGAACAGCACCAGAATCGTCTAAGGTGGAATTGGAGGAGAAAATCTGTGCAAAGAGATCTGCTTTATCAGTAGAAGAAATAGCTACAGAACCATCAGAGTAGAAAAGAGGAGGGAAGGATGATGAGGGAAAGTTGTTAGAAAGATTTTTGGCAAGGTGCCAGAAGGAGCGGGAAGAACTCGAGTTGGAGAGCTGAGAGCATTTAGTATGGATGAAATTATTTTTAGTAGAGCGAAGAACAGACTTAGCACGATTCCGGGCAGAAACGCAAAGATGATGTGATTCACGGGTGGGTTGGCTCCGGTACCTCTTGTAGGCCCTCTCCTTGTTGCGGACAGCATCAGAACAAGCGTGATTAAACCAAGGCTCTCTTGCGTTAGTCGAAGGATATGAGAAAGGAATGTATGCTTCCATGCCCGAGAGAATAACCTCCATAATGCGCAAGACACACTCAGATGGCTCACGGCCATGGAAGCAATAATCATTCCAGGGAAAATCAAAGAAGTACTGCCTGAGGGCCTCCCAGTTCGCGGCTCCAAAATGCCACAGACGACGTTTCCCTGGAGGGTCCACAGGCCGCACCGGAGTGATAGGACAGGTTAAGGTAATAAGGTTGTGATCGGAGGAGCCCAACGGAGAGAAAAGATTAACAGAGCAAGCAGAAGGATTAGTTGTGAGGAAGAGGTCAAGTATGTTGGAACTCTCTCTAAGGCGGTGAAGGACACGGGCAGGGTGCTGTACAAGCTGCTCCAGGTCACTAAGGATAGAAAAGATGTAGGCTTGTTCACCAGGTGGATCCGTGAAAGGAGAGGGGAGCCAAAGGTGGTGGTGAACATTGAAATCTCCAAGAATGGAGATTTCAGAGAAAGGAGAAATGGACAGAATGTGTTCCATCGTAGAAGTAAGATAGTCGAAGAATTTTTGATAGTCAGTAGAATTAGGGGATAAGTAAACAGCACAGATATATTTAGTCAGAGAATGACAGGAAAGCCGAAGCCAGAGTGTGGAGAATTCAGAAGAATCAAGTTCAGGAACACGAGAGCAAGATAAGTCGTTGCGTATGTATACACAACAGCCACCTTTGGCTTTGAAATGAGTATAGAGAAAGTAGGAGGATACAGAAAAGGGTTTGCTGTCGGTTGCCTCAGACAGCTGAGTCTCCGTCAGAAAAAGAAGGTGAGGTTTAGAGGAGGAGAGGTGGTGCTCAACAGAGCGAAAGTTAGATGAAAGGCCGCGAATGTTGCAGAAATGAAGAAGAAGAGAGTCAGACAGTGGTTCCAGGCACCTTGAGTCGTCACCGGGAGAGGGGCAGATGGCGGGGGCATTTATGGTCCCCCCCCTGGGGACTCCGAGGCTTGATTAGTAGACGCCATTTTTGTTGATTTTTGAATAGGAAGTGTAGTGTGTACTGTGCATGTAGTTTGGTGAAGATAGTTAGAGAAATTTGTACTGGAGAGCATGCTGGCCTACTCTCTGTGTAACTGAGACACTGAAAAAGTTCAGCAAAGGGGGATGGTCAGGAACTAGTCCTGAGGGCTGATGAAACGGGAGCTCCAGCTCTCCCTGTCATCAGCTTTCCATCCACCTCGGGAGTACTGCCCTGCTCGACTGGTGCTACAGTCTACTCCTCAGAAATATATGAACTGGATAAGAGAAAGGAATGTTTCCATGCCTAAGAGTATAACTTCCACAACGTTTCTTGCCATGGAAGCAAGAAACATTCAAGAGAAAATCAAAGAAGTGCTGCTTGAGGGCTTCCCAATCAGCAGCTCCAGTGTATCAAAGTCACAGCTTCTTGTCAAGGTCCACAGGCCTTACTGGAGTGATACAAGAGGTAAAGATGATAAGGTGGTGATTGGCAGAGCCCAGTGGAAAGAAGATATCAAAAGCATAAGCAGAAGGATTAGTTGTAAGAAAAAGGTCAAGTATGTTGGAACTCTTTCCAAGGTTGTCAGGGATAGGGACAGGATGCTTTACAAGCTGTTATAGGTCATTTAGGATAGAAAGTTGTAGGCTTGTTCACCACGTGGATCAGTGAATGGACTGGAGAGCCAAAGGTGCTGATAAACATTGAAATCACCTCGGATGGAATTTCAGAGAAAGGAGAAACTGATAGAATGTGTCCGATTTTAGAAGTTACATGGTAAATTAAAAAAAAATCATGATCAATGGAATTAGTGGATAAGCAAACAGCACAGATATATTTAGTCAGAGAATGACAGGATAACTGAAGCCACTGAGTACAAAAATCTTAAGATTAAAGTTCAGGAGCAAGAGAGCAAGATATATTGTTGCATACATATACACAACACCCACCTGCCTCTGACTATGAAGTACAAATAGAAAAATTAAAAGGATAATGACAAGGGTTTGCTACCAGTCTCCTCACACAGCTGAGACTCAGCAAGAAAGAGAAGACGAGTTTTAGAGGAAGAGAGGTTGTATTCAAAAGAGAGAAAACTATATAGTAACCATTGTCTTCTGCAGCAGGTCAGCTTTAAATGTGGCTTTAAACGTGTGTGTGTGTGTGTGTGTGTGTGTGTGTGTGTGTGAGAGAGAGAGAGAGAGAGAGAGAAAGAGGCCATTCAGTGTGTGGGGGGGGAGGCCGTTCAGAGCGTGTGTGTGTGTGTGTGTGTGTGTGTGTGTGTGTGTTGTTACGTGTGTAAGAATGTCTATATATTTCTGTATATATATCGTGTATATTATACGTGTGTGTACAATGCGTGCGTGTCCCCAGGCGAGGTATGTGCGTCGAGCTATGTACACCCGAAAGCACTAATTACTCCCCCTTAGTAGCCGGAATCGCGGTCAGTGAGCGACCAGGCGTTCGAACACCCCACACCCACTTCCCCTCCCCCAACCCCAGTGGACATATTGTTGGATGGATGTGGAACGGCCAAAGCTGTGATGTTGCAGTGTGTTATGATTGTTTTTATAGACAATCAGAACCAGTAGGGGTAATTATATAAAGGTATTTAATGTGTAATACTCTGCTGTTATCCACAACATTTGAGAAAGGCATGGAAATGAAAGACCTACAGTTTATGTTACTCTCTATATACTTATGTCCTATATTATGTTACAAATAAGTACAGTATAGTAAAGTGAACCGCATCTGTTGAAAGATATGATTCATTTCACATACATTCTCTCTCCGACCACCACCACCCTTCCCTCTGGGTTCCTGTCTCCACCAAACACCTCTCTTATCCTCTCGTCTACCACTTACACCCATTGCTAACCAACGTAAAGAAAGATAGTGATGAAATGATCCGTCAGGTATTGATCATTTTAATATCATTTTATTTTTTTTATTTTTTTTATTTTTTTTACACGAGGAAGAAGGAACCAAAGGCCATGAGCCTGCAGTAACAGTTCCCTCCAAGAGAAAAACAAAATACAATAGAGAGCCAAATTCAAGATCCGATCATTTTGAGATGCCTGGACACACTGCGTTTGAAAAACTGGAGATCATAGGCAGCAGGAAGTACAGACAGAGGGAGACAGTTCCAGAGCTGACCTGTTGTATAAATGAAAGACTGGGAGTAACGGTTAACTCTTGCATTAGAGAGTTGGACAGAAAAGGGATGAGAGTTTGCTGCCAGACGGGTGCTATGCGCCCGTTGTAGAGGTGGAGGAATGCAAGCAGACAGTTCAGAGGAGCAGTGACCATTAAAGTAGCGATAGAAAAGAGATAAAGATGCAACAGTGAGGCGAAGAGACTGAGGTTGAAGGGAGTCAGTAAGAGGAGGAGAGTTAATGAGATGAAAAGCCTTTGACTCCACCCTATTGAGAAGAGCTGTATGTGGGGAGCCTTCCCACACATGAGAGTTGTACTCCACACAGGGGCGGATAAAACCCCTGTATAGAGTCAACAATTTTGCAGCGGTAAAGAAAGAGCGTAGTCGGCTTAGCACACCCAATCTCTTGGAAGCAGATTTTACAAGAGATGTAATATGATCTTTCCAAGATAAGTCACGAGTAAATGAAACCCCAAGCATGTTCAAGGATGGTGCAGGATTAAGCTGAATATTATTAAACATTAGTGGGTATACCTTTGGAAGATTTTGTCGGGTTGCTAGGTGTAAGAACTGAGTCTTAGATGCATAAAAAACAACCTTATTATTTTTACCCCAGTCAGAGATACGAGCTAAGTCAGACATTAGGTGTGCCATAGCCTCATCCCTTGTTTGTTGAAGTAACTGTTGAGATGGGCGTTGCGAGAACTGAATGGAAAGGTGAAGGGTGGGATCATCAGCGTATGAGTGGATAGGGTTAGATGTACAGCTTAGAAGATCATTGATGAATAAAAGGAAGAGAGTTGGTGATAGGACAGAGCCCTGAGGAACACCACTGTTGATAGATCTAGGAGAAGAACGATGGCCGTCTACAACAGCGGCAATAGAACGACCAGAAAGGAAGCTAGCGATGAAGGCACAGATAGAAGGATAGAAACCGTAGGAGGGCAGTTTGGAAATTAAAGATTTATGCCAGACTCGATCGAAAGCCTTTGAGATGTCAAGTGCAATGGCAAAGCTTTCGCCAAAGTCCCGAAAGGAGGATGACCAGGAGTCTAAAAGGTAGGCGAGAAGATGGCCAGTGGAGCGTCCCTGACGGAACTACTGACGATCGGAAAGAAGATTGTGATAGGAAAGATGCCTTAAAATTTTTCTATTGAGAATTGACACAAAAACTTTTGAAATACAGGACGTTAAAGCAATTGGACGATAATTGGAGGGTTGGGAGTGATCACCCTTCTTTGAGACTGGCTGAATGAGAGCAAACTTCCAGCAAGAAGGAAAGGTACAAGTTGACAGACAAAGGCGAAAGAGTTTGCCTAGGCAGGGAGTAAGCACAGAAGCACAGTTCTTGAGAACAACAGGAGGGACCCCATCAGACCCATATGCCTTGTTAGTAATGAGGCCAGTGATGGCAGAAAAAACATCAGCTGAAGAAATTTTAATGTCAGCCATGAGGAAGTCAGAGGGGGGAAGTGATGGAGGAACAGCACCGGAATCGTCTAAGGTGGAAAGTGCTCTGTATTAAGCACCAACAAATCAATAATATACAATACTTCTGTATACCTGCCAGCTATTCATCGTGTTGTAAGCTGTTACGTGAAGTAAGCACTGTATGCTGGATCTTGTGTTAGAAGGACTTACGTTTGTTTTTCGTTAACACAGGTTGTGTGTGGTTTTGGACGTCCATCAATTCATATTAATGCATAACTTATGAAATAACTATGCTCACTAACAGCAAGCAAACTGGCAACTATGACTCATACCGGAACCAGCTACCGCAAACATTGAGAAACGACGTCTGCAGTTCCAACACTGCCACAGGCTCCAACAGCAGTAGTGCAGTAGAGAAAGGACGTTGCCCAGTGAGTTGTTCTTCCTATGGTCAGCCTTTAGGTGTACAGCACACAAGATCAGCTCAGGCATTGTATATAAACACTGGCTTCTTAACTCACTTAATTTTTCCTGATAAATACACTGATACTTCCCAACTTCACTTCACTATTCTTACAAGCACTGGAGTTACTCAAACTTTACTACAGTAACTGCGGTTACACTTAATGCTTGACAACAACATTTCACTATTTTCACAAGTACCAAAGATAATCGTCACTAATTGCAATATTACACTTAATGCTTGACAACATTTCGCTATTATTACAGGAACTCTTAATAAACAAACTTCACTAACACTTCACTGTTTGCCAACACGTCACTGTTTTCACAAGTACCGAAAATATACAAACTTCACTACCCTGACACTGCACTACACTCAAACTGAACTGGAAACTGACCGAACTCACTCTAGTCTCTTCACTATCCTTATATAATCTTGCATTACTCTAGTAACTTCCACATTTTTCCACAGTTCTGGTGTATTCTAGAGAGAGAGAGAGAGCACAGTTACCAACTTTGAGGCAACAAAAACATGCAAGAGTTTTCTTACATTACATAACACTGTAAATTGTTTACCATACAAACTTAATTTCAGTTATATAATTTAACAATCACATAAATAAAACATTATCGAGAAAAAGAGCATAAAAATTAATGCATAACTTATGAAATAACTACACTCACGAACAGCAGGCAAACTGGCAACTCTGACTCGTACCAAAACCTACGGTACGAGAAACTCCGAGAAGCTTCTTGAGCACCTAACTGGCAAATCCCACTTCTTAATGCTACCCCCCTCCTTAGTCCTTTGTCGTCCCAACAAAATTACACAATATATACAATATACTTATTATTAATGAAACATCTAACTATACACAAAATAATCCTTCAACTCATCAGGTCATCAACTATGCCACTTCCGATGACGTCCTTGCTCCTTCACACAGTCCACTCCTAGAAGGTCTTGGTCCACTTCCTGATGCACTTCTTCTCTTGGGAAACTGTCACCATCCTCTTGCACTTAGCTTCTTGGTCCTCTTCAACATCCTCGGCTGCGGGAGATCATGATTCCTTGGAGACGTCCTAGCTTTACTGTCCTGCCCCATGGTATTGCCACAGATGATTCACATGTATCACCTTTGGGTGAGAATTCCTGCCTCCCCGAATCCGATACGTTTTGTCTGATAGGCAGTCCAAAACAGTGCAAGGCCCGTCCCATGGGCTCTGCAGCTTCGGTGACTGTCCCTTGTTTTTACTGTATGTGATGGATTTATTGGTATTCATATATATATATTATATATAAATAAATAAATAAGAAAATAAATTAATATAGCTAGCTAGCTAGCTAGATACATAGATAGATAGATAATAGATAGATAGATAGATAGAGAGAGAGAGAGAGAGAGTGAGAGAGAGAGAGAGATTCTGCCTTTCTATCTTTCATTCTGCCTACCGGTGACTTTACACTCCCTCTTCAGCTTTTCTTTCCTTCATTCTTTCCTCTTCCCTCTGCCTGTGAGTGACTCTACACTGAGTGACAAGGCAAATGGTTTCCTGTACACCATGGTACCATTTGCCATGCTGGTTGGTAACTATATAACCAAATTTCGACGTCTGGTGATTTAGTGAGTAATTACGGCATTCCAATCGGATTGAGCCAGTGAAGGTTTATATCCAAGGGATGGTTGGAGTTTATTGCTCACGTAATGCCACTCAGGGGTTAATGAGGCTGGTCACTCATCTTAAATGTCAGGACCAACTTTCCTAGCTCCCGGGCTCCTACGCTCCTCATAGGGCAATGTAGGACTGGATGATAAATGAATGCACACACACACACACACACACACACACACACACACACACACACACACACACACACACACACACACACACAATTCAGAGTATAAGATCATTGCTACATAAAATGGAAGAGAAATCGGAAAGAATTATACTAACTGGGGACTTCAATACAAATATAAATTGGAATACTCTAGATATAAATAGCCAAGAAAGCTGTTGGGACCAAAAGCTCCTGGATCTCGTACAAGAGTTTTTCTTAACGCAACATGTGAGGGAAACCACCACAAAAAGAGGACTTGATGTACCTTCAGTGCTAGATCTAATATTTACTAGGCAAGAAAATGATATTGACAGTTTAATATATCACCCTCCACTCGGCAAAAGCGATCATGAAGTACTAAATTATAACTTCAGGATAGCATATGACATAGTAAACAGCAATGACAGTTACAAAAAGAGACTAAACTATAAAAAGGGAAATTATCAAGACCTAAAGAAGTATTTCTTAGAAGATGATTGGGAAACTGAGCTTAGAGGACAAGATTTAAATGCTGTATATAAAAAATTTTGTGAATTTTATGAAATAGGAGTCCAGAAGTACATCCCACAGCACAAAGAAGCAGATAAGAAAATACAGAAATGGTTCAATACAGAATGTAAAAAATCAAAAGAAACAAGAGATTTGTTGTGGAATAGATACAGAAGACGCAATAGTGAAAGGGCGTATAATAATTACAAACAGGCAAGAAACGACTATACAAGAATAAGGAGGGAAGCCCAAAAACAGTTTGAGGAGGATATAATAAATAAAAGTAGTGATCAACCAAAGCTGTTTTACAGCTATATCAGAAGCAAAACCAAAGAAAAAGATATAATACAATCCATTACGGACGAGGGAATCACTTATACACAAGAGAAAGATATTTGTGAAGCACTAAATAATAATTTCCAATTAGTTTTTACAGAAGAAAAAAATTTTGAGAGGGACTATGTGGAACACGCATGTCCAAACATACTACCAGATATACAAATAGCAGAAAAAGTAATACAGGAGGAGTTAAGTAAATTAGACAGAGGAAAAGCAAGTGGTCCTGATGAAATTTCATGTTGGGTATTACGAGAATGTGCAAAGGAGTTAAGTAAACCATTATTTTTAATTTTCAAGAAATCCTTGAGTCAAGGTAAACTACCTGATATTTGGAAAAAAGCAAATATAGTCCCCTTATTCAAGAAAGGAAATAGACAAAATCCACTCAACTACCGACCAGTATCACTGACCAGTGTTGTAAGCAAGGTATTAGAAAAACTTATAAGAAAAGCTTGGGTAAATCATCTAGAAGAACACAGTATGATAACAGAAAAACAGTTTGGTTTCAGAAAAGGAAAATCATGTGTTACTAATCTGTTGAGCTACTATGACAGAGTAACAAACACAATACAGGAAAGGGAAGGATGGGTGGACAGTATCTATTTAGATTTCAAGAAAGCTTTTGACACAGTACGACACCAAAGACTTTTATGGAAACTGTACCATCAAAGAGGAAATCGAGGCAAACTGTTTTGTTGGATGCAAGACTTTCTCATAAAAAGAGAAATGAGGACAGTACTAAGAGGAAACTACTCATCATGGAAAGAAGTGACTAGTGGAGTACCACAGGGTTCAGTGCTGGCACCAATCATGTTTTTAGTGTATATAAATGATATAAACAGTAACACTGGAAATGAGAGCTATCTGAATATGTTTGCAGATGATGCAAAAATACAAAGGAGAATTACTAGCACATACTCTTGTAGGAAGCTACAAGAAGAATTAAATAAACTTCATGAATGGAGTAGTACATGGCAAATGGAATTCGATGTGGACAAGTGTCATGTAATCAAGTTTGGTAAAAGTGGAAAAAGACCTGATTGGGATTATAAGTTAGGAAATAAAACCCTATACACATCAGAAAGAGAGAAAGACCTAGGTGTGATTATCAATAACAGACTATCTCCGGCTGACCACATCAGTGAGCAGGTACGGAACATGTATATACTGCTTGCAAATATGAGAATAGCATTCACATACATAAATGAAGACATGCTAAGAAGGATAATAACATCATTCATTAGACCAACCCTGGAATATGCATCAGTAGTCTGGAGTCCTCATCTCAAAAAGCATATAGACAAGATTGAAAAAGTTCAAAGGGCCGCTACAAGATGGATACCAAGCTTAAGGGACCTAAGCTACGAAGAAAAACTAAATACACTGAATCTACCAACACTACAGGAAAGAAGGAAAAGAGGTGACATGATAATGCTATATAAGTGCATATCAGGAAAGGAGAAAATAGACATAAATGATTACTTAACATATGGAGAAGCATCAGCAAGAGGACACTGCAAAAAACTGCATAAGAAGAGAGGTGATAAAGACGTAAGGAAATTCAGTTTCCCAAACAGAGCAATTGATCAATGGAATGCACTACCGAACGAAATATTGTGTGCCAAAACAATTCACAAATTTAAGGATATGTACGATAAATATGGTTTAAGACACGGGACAGTACGAGCTTGACTCATTCCTGTAAAGATACAATTAGGTAAGAACACACACACACGTATCACACACACACATATATATATATATATATATATATATATATATATATATATATATATATATATATGCTGTTTCTGCATTTCTTAATTTCTGCTCAATGATTCCGATGTGTCGGGCTAAGCAAGGTTGATTTTCATTCAAACTTCTGTGTAACTGTCCATATGTTTACTTGGTGACATTTCGTTCCTTCCTGGGAACACCTTCAGACCAATCTGATGGCGGGATACCGACACGTGCTACCACGTGACTGTCGACCAAGAATGTGCGATGGATGGTGTTTGGGTTTTTCGTTGGTGGAATGAGTTAGCCCACCGATGTTTGTGACCTTTTGCAGGTTGGAAGGACTTGCAAATCCACTTGTGAGTTGATTGTATGGTAGGTTTCAGATCGGAAATGTATGTGCTTCCAGAAACATGAGTCTACATGGGTCTTTTTCATGGACATTTATTTCAGTACCTTTTTCGAGGTGCTGACTGGTGGGGGAAGTGGTATGATAAGTTCTGTAGTGATTTTTACCCTGCACCTTAGAAAGTCAGAGGAGGGTGTTGTTATCCCTGGGATCAATAGGTGTCCGTCCACAGCGCTGGGTGGCAGGGAGACTGGCCAAGTGTGAAGATTTAGTTTCCTCGCCAGAACTCAGAAAGTATTCACAGTAGAGTAATGAAACTTCACATAGTTATGTGCTTTATAGTGAACTGATGCCATTTGATAGGCAGAATGCTGTGTCTGTTTTTTTTTTTTTTTTTAAATGAAAAAATGGAAACAAATATTGAAATTTCAATCCTACCTGCACAAAGAATCTGAAGGGCCTAGGTTATGTGTCCTCTAGGTGTTCTCCTTACGCCATCATTTCAAAGAAAGGATTGGAGGGGTGAGGGCCGCTATGTGTTTGGTTAGGTTTGCAGGGAGGTGGGGGGTATGTGCTTGGTTGGGTGGAGGGTCGCAACTTGCCTATGTTTTATTGATTCGTTCTGTAGGTGACATGTGAGACGCCTTGACAATTTAGTCCTTGCCATTCCTACGTAAGTATGAGGCCCACAGTTCTCACTTATGCAAGTATGTCAGCAGATGACGTGGTCTTCTTGCATGGGCGTACTATTTATGGCAGGGCTGTTCTTGAGTAATTCGTGGGAGGTTTTGCAGGTTTTGTAGTGAGTGATTAGTGCGATACTTTGGTTTAGATCTGAGCATTTGGCATTTTTTTAATTGGTATTTTTCATTATTCTCCCTTCAGTTTTATACTCTGCAGACATGTAATATTCGGTAGTACAATGTTGTTGCCATGGGCTGCACTCTAAGACTTCTCTTTGCAAACTTTTTCATGGGCACACTCGAGGACACTATATTGACTAACGACCGTCCTTCAATCTGCTGCCGCTGAGTCGACGATATTTTTGTTGGAGTAAAGGACATCCAAGAACTTCAAAACCTCAGACATCGCCTAATCGACACCTCCAGCCCAAATTTCACTTTCGAAGAGTCTACTCAAGGCTGCCTCCCTTTTCTCAATGTCATAGTGACCGCCCGCCGACTCTTGATTCACAACTGCAGTCTACGTACAGTAAAATCATCCAGTATGTTTCAGTGGCAAAACTGAATGCCCTCAGCGATATTTACTCTCCACCATCAGTGCCCTTGTCCGCCGAGCCCTCACCCACTGTTCCTCATAGAACAGTGTTCATTCAGAGATGGAAAGACTTATGCAAGTTCTCGTCAACAATGGATATCGGAACAATGACGTGGAAGACGTAGTGAAGAAGGCAAATGGCACTCAAGCTACAGCATCCCTTCCCTTAGTAACGAAAAAATCACATTGTGGTACCGAAATTGCATGTCTGCAGAGAGAATATTGAAAAATATAATAAAAATTTCATAACAACAATTGCTCACAATTACTGTGCGTTAGTCTGCAAAAGCTGAAACAGAAAGTTCCTGGACCTCTTACAATCCCTCTTCAAAAGCATTAGAGGTACATGGTCTTCTGGAGTAGACAGAAAGATTAAAGTAGAACAAATACTGTATTATTAGAATGTTCCCCTTTTTTGACCCGGCAACCTCGGGTACCCCTCCTGTGGCGGGGGGGACACAACCTGGCCACACTATGGGGTGGTACTACTACTCTGCGGCCAGGTTGTATTAGGAAGAATACTGCCACCGTATTCCCTGCGTGTCGTAAAAGGCGACTAAAAGGGGCGGGGTGAGGGGACTAGGGACCCCCTCCTCTGTTTTTTAGTTCCTAAAAAGAGACAGGCCAGAGAAAGGGATGGGGGATGGAGTTATCCCCGTACCCTGAAGATTGGGTCTATGAATGTGCGTGGATGTAGTACAACTGAGGCTAAAAGGGAGGAGATTGGGAGAATGTTTGTGAGAAGAAAGTTGGATGTGTTAGCTTTGAGTGAAACGAAGATGAAAGGGAAGGGGGAATCTATGTTTGGAAGTGTGAATGGAAGATTGTCAGGTGTTGATAGAGGAAGGGCAAGAGAAGGTGTGGCCTTGTTAGTGATTCCGGAAGTACAGCAGTGTGTGATTGAATGGAAGGAGGTGTCATCGAGACTGATGTGGGTGAAAGCGAAATTTGAACGTGAGTTGTGGGTGTTTGTGAGTGCATATGGGCCTGGTAGTGAAAGGGATAACAAGAGAGGGAGTCTATCTGGAATGATGTTGATGAGTGTCTGCAGAGTTTTGGAGCGAATGTGAATGTGGTAATGATGGGAGATCTGAATGCTAGAGTGGGAAATGTAGCAGTTGAAGGCGTAGTTGGTATGCATGGTGTGCCTGGAAGAAATGAAAATGGGGAACGAATGATAGCGATGTGTGTTGAGCGAGAGATGGTGATTGGGAATACGCTGTTTGAGAAGAAAGATATTTATAAGTATACATGGGTGAGACAGGAGGGTGGAAGGGTTGTTGATAGAGCCTTGATGGACTATGTGGTTGTGTCTAGGAATGTAATAGGAAGATTGTTGGATGTGAGAGTTCTGAGAGGGGAGGGTGGAGGTATGTCTGACCACTACCTGGTGGAGGGAAAGTTAAGAGTAGGTAAGAGATGGGTGAGAGCTAGGAGGGTTAGGTGTGGCAGGGAGGTTTTGAAAGTGAGTGAGTTGGATAAAAGAGAGAAAAAGATAGAGTATCAGGAGAAATTGAAAGATGAGTGGAACGCAGTGAAAGATCGGGAAAATGGCAGCGTGGAGGAGGAATGGCAGTTGTTTAAGAGTGCTGTGGTGGGGCATGCAGAAGAGGTGTGTGGTGTGAGACGTGTGGGTGGTGGTGTAAGAAAAGGAAGTGAATGGTGGTGCGAGGAAGTAAGTATGGCTGTGGCTGAGGAGAAACGTGCATATGAAGTGTGGCTGCAGAGGAAGGATGAGATGTCATGTGAAAGGTATAAGGAAAAGAGGAATAGAGCGAGAAGGGCTGTGCGTGATGCTAAAGTGGCAGCAGATGAGAGGTGGGGTAGGCGGCTAACAGAGAATTTTCAACAGAATAAGAAAATGTTTTGGAAGGAGGTGAAAAGGGTGCGAAAGGGAGAGTCTGGGAAGGAAGAACGAGTAAAAGCAGAGGATGGAAGGATGTTAATTGAGATGGATGCAGTAAGGAAGAGATGGGCAGAGTATTTTGAAAGATTGTTAAATGTAGAGGAGGAAAGGGTGGCTGAGATTGTGGCAGATAGAAGGGTGCAAGGAATAAATCCGTTGGGAGAGTTGAATGATTCTTTGATCACGAAGGAGGAAGTGGAGAAGGCAGTAAAGGAGATGAAAACAGGGAAAGCTGCAGGTATGGATGGGTGTGCTGTGGAATGCCTGAAGGGTGGTGGAGTGACTATTGTTGACTGGTTAGTAAGATTATTGAATGTGTGCTTTGAGAAAGGTATGGTGCCAATTGACTGGGCAAGTGCTTGTGTGGTCCCGTTGTATAAAGGCAAGGGTGATAAGTATGAATGTACTAGCTTTAGAGGTATAAGTCTGTTGAGTGTTGTAGGTAAAGTGTATGGTAGAGTGTTAATTATGAGAGTTAGAGAGGGTACAGAGGGAGTGATTAGTGATGAGCAGTGTGGCTTTAGGAGAGGGAGGGGATGCGTTGATCAGGTGTTTGCTGTGAGACAAGTGTGTGAAAAGTATTTAGCGAAAGGCAAGGATGTGTTTTGGGCATTTATGGATTTAGAAAAAGTGTATGATAGAATTGATAGGGAGGCTTTGTGGACTGTTTTAAGATTGTATGGACTTGATGGTAGGTTACTAAAAGGGGTGAAAAGTTTTTATGTAAATAGTAGAGCGTGTGTAAGAGTGGGAAATGCTGTGAGTGATTGGTTTCCCGTGAGAGTGGGGCTGCGACAGGGATCTGTGATGTCGCCTTGGTTGTTTAATATTTTCATGGATGGTGTTGTAAGGGAGGTGAATGCAAGAGTTTTAGGTGGTCTGAGTCTGGTAAACGTTGATGGAGGAGAGTGGAATCTGAAGCAGCTGCTGTTTGCAGATGATACTGCACTGGTGACTGATTCAGAGGAGAGATTGAGACAGTTGGTAGAGGAGTTTGGAAGGGTGTGTGAAAGGAGGAAATTGAAAGTAAATGAGAATAAGAGTAAAGTGATGAAGTGTACGAGGTTGATAGATGGTAGGGGGATGAATATAGTTTTGAATGGTGAGTTGCTTGAGGAGGTAGATTGTTTTAAATATCTAGGGTCACATGTTGCTGTGGATGGAAGAATAGATGCAGAAGTGAAGTTTAGAATAAATGAAGTAGGAAAGGCGCTGGGAGGAATGAAAAAAGTGTTTAAATGTCGTTCACTTAGAATGGATGTAAAGAGAAGGCTGTATGAGGGTGCTGTGGTACCGATTGCATTATATGGGGCTGAAACATGGAATATGGGTGTAGCAGAGAGGAAAAGTTTGAATGTAATGGAGATGAGATGTCTGAGAAGTATGTGTGGAGTGACGCGTATGGATCAAGTGCGAAATGATGAAGTGCGAAGGAGTACTGGAGTTGTTCGGGAGATGGCTGGTAGAGTTGAGCAGAGGGTGTTGCAATGGTTTGGGCATATGGAGAGAATGGATAATGAGCGATTGGTGAAAAAGATAACTAGATCTGATGTGAGAGGTGTAAGACTGAGAGGAAGACCATGAATAGGATGGATGGACAGTGTGAAGAGAGCGCTGGATGCGAGAGGGATGTCTGTTGAGCAAGGAAGAGTGGCTGTGCGTGACAGAAATAAATGGAGAGAAATTGTGAATGAATAAGTGATTACGCAGCCCTGAGGGGATATTCTTCCGCATTTGGTCTGATCAGCTAGTCAGGTCAGGTGCGGGTAAGGGGATGGGTCTGTTATGATGTGGCAGGGGGAAACCAGTTCTGCTGTCGGGCCCTGCTGTGGATGTCACTGATTGCATTGCGCAGTTGACCCTTGTGCGGTGTGATGCGGTGAGGAACTGTCCGTTCTCCCCTTTGGGGCTGAAATGCGAATGAATGTGTTTGAATGGATGAGTAAATGGAGAGTGAGTCGTCCTGTCTCGGCTACCTCCCTTTCCTTGGGGGAAGCAGCCTAGGTATATAGATATATATATATATATATATATATATATAGATAGATAGATAGATAGATAGATAGATATAGATAGATAGATAGATAGATAGACAGATAGGTAGATATAGATAGATAGATAGATAGATAGATATAGATAGAGATGTAGACAGATAGATAAAGAGATAGACAGACAGATAGATATGTATATACACATATACTACATACCCATTTTAGCCGTTCACTGTAATGGGTTTCTCCTATTGAGTTAACCGAAAGTCAGCTTACAAGATATTATGAAATTATATTCTATTATACTGATTGCTTTTAGTCTCCTCCCTGGGATGCATAGCCTCGTCTGAACAAAGTAATGTCGTATGGAAATAAGAATATAATATAAAAGACGTCACTATAACAGAAGGTCAGTTAGTGTTTAATAACATGCAGGTAATTACTCTCCTGCTGGAACAAATTACCCAATTTATTTAGGTAAAGCATTACGAGAGTTGCACCGAAATGCTTAAAATTACGTTAGGTAAATAGCGTTAACCCGTCAGGAGGGGATGGAGGATAGGGGAGGGATATAAGGGAAAAATGGAGAGGAAGAAGATAAAGTTGACTGGAGGAAGGACTGGAAGAGGGAAGTTTAAAGAGGAAAAAGGTGGGAACGAGAAGGGAGTCGGGAAGGGAGGGGAAGGAAACAGTGAGTGTAGGGTAGGGGAGAAATGGAAGATGGAGAGGGAAGGCGAGGGGAAGCAGAGCGGATAGGTAGGAGGAAGAAAGAGAAGGAAAAAGGCAAAGAGGAAGTTTAAATAGGAGCAGGGGAGAGGGAAACGGGGGAGAGAGGAAGGAGAAGAGAGGGAAAACGAAATGTTTGAAAAATTACGGAGCCTGAGAAGAGAATCGGCTGAGGAGAGGAAAATGAAAGAGGAGAAAGGAGAGGGGACTCTTATATTCTCTATCCCGCACTAAAGCTGATTAAAATTTTTAGGATTAGGTAAGGATTATATTATGATTTTTGATATTCTTTGGAGAGAGAGAGAGAGAGAGAGATAGAGATAGAGATAGAGAGAGAGAGAGAGAGAGAACGAGAGAGAGAGAGATTTGTGTATGTGTGTGTGTGTGTGTGTGTGTGTGTGTGCTTTCCAGGATCGATTTTTTCTCCTAGAAAAACTCGTCCATTACCACCTAAGCAAAACATGGCGAGCTCCTGGCCTTTGGTTCCTTCTTTCTTGCATTAAAAAAAATTTGCGAACACACACACACACACACACACACACACACAGGACTCTGATTCACAAATACGCAGGGCGTGCACTTGGCGTCAACAATGAAATCAGTGGTGTTCATCCGTCGTTCTGGAAGGTAGGGAGGCAGGATCTGAGTCCAGATAAACGTCTGATTGTGTATTAGAGTAGTTGCTCTACAACCATGGTTATTTCTCGTTCGGTAGTCCGTTGTAAAAATTACCAGACGTGATATTAACCTCCGTAGGTCATGTCTTCGTCAAAACATGATTAGGTTAGGAAAGATTATGGTCAGATACCTATGCTTTCAAGACATTTCTTTGTTATTATATACATGCACTCTGCATGATCGCCGAGGGGCACCTCTATACTTGGGGGTAGGGGGGTTTTTCAAGAATATTCCCCCATTATCCCTGCTTGTCGTAAAGGGCGACTAAAAGTGTTGGCGGAGGGTTAGTGTCCCTCCCCGGAAAACAACTAACTAAAAAAACAATGAAGCCTCGGACAAGGAATGACCAAACGATGACGACCCAGAACCGGACAAAGGACTTGGTAATGGCTACGTGGAATAAGAGGAGCGAATGATAAGGTGAAAGAGAGAGAGATTGTCCAGGTGCTTGAGGGTGCAAAAGTGGATGTATGTGGAATGACTGAAACAAAATGGAGAGGAGAAAGTGTGAGAGAATGTGAGTATGGATGGGGTATATGTGCAGGAGTAGGTGAGAAAGAGAGGGCAAAGGAAGGAGTATGTATAGTTGTGTGTAAAAGATGGAAGAAGAGCATAAGACAGTACCGGTATGGATCAGTTGGGTCAAGGATTGTGTGGGTAAAGTTGAAAGTTGGAATACAAATGTGGGCGATTGTGTGTGTGTATGCGTCAACCCAAGATCGTGCTAGCAGAGTGAGAGAAGAGTTCTGGACAAATGTGGAAGTGTGCATGGAAAAGTTTGGAAGGAATGAGAAAGTGTTTTTGATCGGTGATATGAATGGTAAAGTAGGGAATGTGAAGGTGGATGGAATAGTTGGTGAGTGGGGGTGTGCCTGCTGCAATAGATGAGAATGGCAGTGTGTTAGTGGACATTTGTGCTGGGAGGGGGTTGGTGATAGCCAATACCCTCTTCAGGCATAAAATGATCCACAGGTATGCATGGCGAGTGATGAGAAGGGTGGGTGGTGAACTGAATGAAAGGAAGGCAATGATTGATTATGTGTGTGTCGATGAAAGGATGCGAAGATGTGTAATGGATGCAAGAGCTTATAGAGGGCGTGGGAGTGGACTTTCTGACCACTACTTGGTGGTGGCCAGAATTAGGATACAAGTAAGATGGAGGAATAGAAGAAGGGAAAGATGAGAGGTAGTAGTTGCAAGAAGAGTGGAAAGGTTACAAGAGGATGAGAAAAAGACAGAGTATAAGAGAGAACTGGAGGAACGATTGGACAAATATGAACTGGAGCAGATGGGGGACGTGGAAGGTGTGTGCAGGATATTTACAGAAGAAATATGTGCAGCATGTGATGTGGTGTGTGGGAGGAAGAGAAGACGGAGGGGAGTGCAAGGAACAGCGTGGTGGACTGAAGAGGTGAGACAGGCTGTGGCACAAAAGAAGAAAGTATACAATGAATGGATGAGAAATAGGGGCGTGGAAGAAGTTGAGAGGCGGAAGAAAGAGTTATATGTAGAGAGAAAGAGAGAGGTGAAAAGGTTAGTAAGAGAGAGTAAGAAGAGAGTGGATGAGGAATTTGGAAGAAATTTGAGTGTTAAATGGAGGGACTGTAAGAAGATGTTCTGGAAAGAGGTGAAGAGAGTAAGACAGGGTGTAAGTGAGGTTACCAGGGGAGTGAAAGATAAAAATGGTAGATTACTAGTGGAGAAGGGAGAAAAAGTGAGCAGATGGAGAGAACACTTTAAGAAATTGTTGAACATACAGGATGGAAGTAATGCGAGTATAAGTGGCTGGGGAATGGCATGGAGAAGGAGGTGAGAAGACAGGAAGAAATCAGTAAGATAGAAGTTGTGGAAGCAATGAAGAAAGTTAAATCAGGGAAAGCCCCAGGAATTGATGGAGTGTGTGGTGAAATGCTGAAGCATGGGGGAGAGATAGTAGTAGAATGGATGTGGAAGATGTGCAGATTGGCCTGGGAGGAAGGTAGAGTCCCGGAGGACTGGAAGTCAGGTATAATTATTCCCTTGTACAAAGCAAAAGGGGAAAAAGAAGTGAGTGGTAATCATAGGGGCATTTGTCTTCTTAGTATAATAGGAAAAGTGTTTGGTAGGATACTTATTGACAGACTTAGAGAAAGAACAGAGGAATTAGGTGGAGAAGAACAGGGAGGCTTTAGGAAGGGAAGAGGTTGTGTAGATCAGATATTCATTCTTAGATCTTTAGTGGAAAAGTTCCTAGAGAAGGGAAAGAAGTTGTATGCGGCTTTCATGGATTTGGAGAAAGCATATGACAGGGTGGATAGACAAGGATTGTGGAAAGTATTAAGAATATATGGAGTAGATGGAAAGTTGTTGAATGCTGTGAAGAGTATGTATGATGGTGCGAAGGCTGCAGTGCGTGTGGATGGTGAACTAAGTGAATTTATCTCTTTGGAGGTTGGGTTGAAACAGGGATGTGTCATGTCTCAATGGTTGTTCAATCTGTTCATGGATGGGGTAATAAAAGAGGTACAAGGTAGGGTAGTGGATGTTGGAGTGGCCCTGGTGAGAGAGGATAGTGTTTGGAAACTCCCTGTACTGTTGTTTGCAGATGATACTGTGTTGTTGAGTGAAGACGAAGGAGAGCTGCAAGGCTTGGTGGATGAGTTTGGGAGAGTGTGAAAGAAACGGAATCTAAAGGTGAATGTAGCGAAGTGTAAAGTGATGGTCTTTGAGAGAGGTGAAGTCAGTGAATGTACAGCGAGGGTGGATGGTGAGGAATCGGAAAATGTGAGTATGTTTAAGTACTTGGGTAGTGTGATGAGTAAGGATGGAGGTTTGGAGGGTGAAGTACTTGAAAGGGTACAGCAGGAAAGAAAGGTTGCTGGTTCTTTGAAAGCAGTGATAAGAAACAGGGAAGTGAGCATGGAAGTGAAAAAGTTACTACATGACAGTATTGTGATACCAACTCTAACGTATGGAAGTGAAGCTTGGACATTGTTGGAAGGACATAAGTCAAGAGTGAGAGCAGTGGAAATGAGTTATTTAAGAGGAGCCTGTGGAGTCACATGGAGAGACAGGCTGACGAATGAAGATATAAAGGAGCGTTGTGGTGTGGATTTAGATGTGATAGGAAGTGTTATGAGGAACAGACTGAGGTGGTTTGGCCACGTGGAGAGGATGGAGGGTGAAAGACTGATGAAGAGAGTGTATGTGAGTGAGGTGGAGGGGAGAAGAGAGACGGGGAGGCCGAGGATGAGACGGTGTGATAGGGTGGAGAGGTATATGAGAGAGAGGGGTATGAGTTGGGAGCAGGGCAGTGAAATGACGGGGGACAGGACGACGTGGAGGCGATTTGTTTGTGGCCACCCCAAACGGGATTGGGGCGTCTGGCAATAGATAGATATATAGAAATAAATCATGAATCGCTTGCATGATCTAGGCTGGTCGTTTCACCATTAAAGCGTTGTTGGGGTTAGGGTATTTTACTACCTAGACGTTTTACTGTTATTCGATACAAGTGTTCTTTTTAATCACTGAATAAGATAAAAGAACTGTTATCGTGGGACACAGATAGGTCTGAATTTTGTGACAACATTCACCGAGAAATACCCGCATCACCTAAGCTCGATGTGATCTCTATTTTGCTGTTAAAACATGAACGATTTCCTGTACGGTACAACTTCAGAAGGTTTAACTGCTGTGTTATACATGTACCCTACTTTTCTTAATGTATATGATACACAGTGTTTAAAATGAGGTGCTGCTAGCACTGAATATCATGAAAAAATTTATCGTAAATCACTTTCATGGTCTAACCTCGACGAGGTCTTTGGTAGGTCGTGTCCTCGTCATGGTCGAATCCTCATTTTGTATACTTTCAAAACGTTTACCTGTTATCTTATATATGTACTTCAGTTAGTTGAATGAATACATAAAAAAGAATATATATATTGCCGTGGAGCACAACAACTGCTGAATTTTGACAAAATTAATCGTTAATCACTAGCATTACGTCACAACAAAGCATTGTTTAGCTTGTATAGGGTACCATTCTTTAACTGTCCCTTGTTTTCTTTTGCAAAAGAGCCAAACATTCACATCAGTACAGCTAAATCCCGGTCCTATTTGTAAAAATAGTTGATAAATATATTTATGTATATAACGGGAAAACGTCTTACTGAACAAGACTTTGGCGCGGAAATCTTTGATTTAAACTGAAATCATACATCAGAACGTGAGGACAAAGAACAAACGAAAATCAACATCATCATTAAATAATTGATTTTCAAGTAACTAAGTATTCTGGTACCCTTAAAAATTTCATTCCTACACTAGCGGTCTTGCATATGTTTGTCCGAGGTATATATAAATCCAACAAGGTGTAACTTGTTCATATTAATTGGTTCAAAGCCATCATACATACTTAGAATTTCTTGTCATCCCTCTTTGTTTGTAATTCATTCGTCTCTGTATTCCCCCATTTTTCTATTGTGTGGAAATTTTGACTGGGTGAAATGAAAGGCACTCAACTAAATTCAGTGGAGCACTGAAGTTTCTCGTCTGTTAAGTGAACACAGTAAGTAATTTGTTAGGTATTACTTAAATATTCTTGAGAAATATTTCATCTGCTATCATTGTACTCGGCACTAAAAATATTTTCGTGGGTACGGGCTGCAGGGCTTTAGTGACAACTTTTCACACGGCGAGTTTCGTTACCCATCCCTCCACGAACTGGTTGTAGACTTCCGAGATTTTGTATGCTTTAATTTCCTCTCCTGTGTAACTAGACTACTTGTATATGAAGTGATTACACGTCACGGTAGTCCATGTTTGGCAGATCTTCTAACTTCATGTCCACCCAGCCTTTTTTTTTCTTACTTCTTTGAATAATTGAAAGGCAAATTTTCGGGGTTCTGTACACCCGAAATACAATGTTCTATGTAACGACGCCTCTTTCATTATAATGTCCTTAACCCTAGGTTGGAAACCTTGACCATGTCATGGCCAACACTACCTTGATCACGTGACCATCACTTGACTTTCCTTCCAAGGCGGTTGGCGGGGTCAGTACTCCCAGTCGCCGTCTTGCTGCATTTGGGAGAGGTAGTGTCGCACCGCTCGCTCCGTGTTTTTTTTTTTTTTCACAGTACAACGTTTAGGCATCACACGCCCATTGTTTATGATACCAGCCTCGTAACAGCCCAGGCCTTAGGGGCCCAAAGTTTGTGATAGTGAATTATTGTGTAACATGTTTTTCCTTGCAGGTATTGAATATTGTTTTTTCAGAGTGACATTATAGTGACTTTATTGAAAAATGGTGCATAGAGCAATTATGGATGAAGAACTGGAGTATCTGATGAACACCACGGGCGCATTATCATCATTGGGTACAATAGGTGTCACAAACCTGTTTGCCTAGGACACTACTACCCTGTCTATGATGACTGTGTGCAGTTCATGGTAAGTAATGTTACTCTGGCAAACGTGCATGTCAAAATTATTTAATATACTAGCATACACCTGAAATAATGCTCAGATACAGGGGATACAGTATTTTTTTAGTTACCCCCTAATTTGTTTGAAATCACTTGGTAAAGCCTTAGAGAGGAAAACATAGCACTTTGTGTGCATTTACAGGGAAAACTAATAATAAAAAAAAATGTTAATGAAGGTATGTGCATTTTCCACTCAAAAAAAAAATACCTCTTTTTTTTTTTTGGTCTATCTCCATCACAGTGAGTTGTCCTGCCAGAGGGTTGTGGCTGCACCAGCTGAGGCTCCCATGGCCTGGGTGTGTGTGTGCCAGAGGAAGTCTTCAGCTGCTATCATATCACTACCTCAGATTTTTTTCTTTAGTCATATAGTAAAATTTCCTATGTTCAGTGTTTTTTTTAAAGTTATGCCTTTACCACTAAATTCTGCTTTGAAGTCACTTATTGGTGGGGGAAATGAAAGTAGTCAAGTCGCCCATGGCGCGAACTTCTATGTCGCGTTTTTCTATGACATGACAAGGTGTCAGAACCAAAAAAAAAAAAAAAAAAGAACACGTGCATAAAATACCTATGGCGCAGGGGCTTGGCAAGGTTTGAAAAACTCCTCTTGCCTCAGAACCCCCATCCCTACCCCTTCCACTTTAGGACTATTGTCGTCGGAGTTAGGTACAGTACGTTCAGTATTTTATGCCCTTAACCCCTTAACCGCGGGGCGTCACTTTCATGATGCTTGGGAGCAAGGGATCATACCGCGGGGCGTCGCTTTTGTGATTCTGTGTTATTTTGAATTCACCCGGGCTTCCAAGTGGGGGCTTGTATCATCTATCAGTACTGCCAATGTCCAACACTAGTCAGCACTCCTAATCTCATCTGTACTCCCATCCATTGTTGACAATTTAGCCATTTCTCCCCGTTCTTGACTCCCCTCCCTACCCCCCCTCCATTACACTATCATCTCGCCTGCCCGGCCGTGCTACGCTAAGTAAATCTTCCCTGGAATTTTTCACTGATTTCATCCATTGAAATAAGCCCTATGCCCTATTCTTATACCAAATAATATATACAAGAAAGAAATAAGGTAAGTGAGAGTGCCATACACCTGGAATTGGCTAATTATCACCTGACAACACCTCACGTGCACTCGTTCGCTAATTTTCGCTGTTTTTTCCCCCTTGAAATATGCCATATAATCTATTTTCGTAATAAATATACATATAAGGAGGGAAGGGAGAAGCCTAAGTGATATTTACATTCACCTGGAACTACCTAATTTATAATGTATTGTCCAGATTTCCTGCCAATCATTTCAGTGAAATACATAGCTGTTTCAAGAGCTACGTTGGTAGCACTGAATAACCCCCAAGTAGGCCTCAACCCGGGCCGGCCTTCCATTATCAGTTCTCACTCATCTTCCGAAGAGGAGGTACGGCTCATCCTCTTGCTGACTTCAGGGCCTTTTTTCACCCCCATGCAAAGGGCCCTGTGACCTTTACCCCCTACTAAACCTCGTGTGGAAAGAGGTAAAGGGCTGACAATTGGTAAAAGAGTGACTACGATCTTTCTATTGAGTAAAACAGTGCAAGTGGAATTGTAAATAATGTGTAAACAGCAAGTGAAAGTAATGAATGTAAATATACGTGAACAATGGAAAATAGTTTTATAAGTTACTTCAAGTGACAGTGCATAACACAGTGTAAATAAAATAGAAATGTAAATAACGTAAATAAAATAGAGAACGTAAATAGAAATGTAAATGAGTAGTATTTTAAGAATACGAGTATATACCCTAGGAGTAATGAAAGTGAAAGTTTCACTATAGCATGTCTGAATACCATGAGTTATGAAAGTGAAGATGAAAGTGACATTCACTCTCAATGCCAGTATACAGGACGAGAAAGTGAATGCTACGTATTTTACTGAAAGAAATTGAATCCCTACAGTGACAATAAACTAATACTACTGAAGGAAACTTATGGATAAAGACTGTAGATATATATAAGTGTTATATAGTAATAGAAATATAAAGTGTGAGGGGTTTTATGAATAATAAATGACAGAGTACCAAGAGCGAACTAGCGCAAGTGCGGCGGTCAGACGCGCTCATAATTTTCATTGCTTTAACAGTCTTTTATTTTTTGGAGTATGGATCCCAAACTACTTGAAATTCATAGAGTAGTGTTTATAGTGTTAATATCTGGCTGTGGTAATCATATTACGGGTTGTCGGGAAGTGTAAAGTGGAGACTTCGTTACCCAACTTCAGAGGTCTCCACAAGTCCTACGATAACTGATGAAGGCTCAACAAACATTCCAGGGGAAAGCTGAAGGTATGTGCCATAAGCATATATAATTTTAATATTCTAGGACTAATAACTGATTTTTGGCAAATATTTTTTGAGAGTCTGTCAGAGCCCGAATAACCCCGCGGCACACGCAAAACATCGGTAAACATGCCCGCGGTGTAGGGGTTAAAGCACTTTTTAATTTACCGTTTAGTGTTTAATTTGTGTGTAATACATGCATTGACCTATTGCTTGATTGTAAGCCTGTGTAAAGTGGGGGGAAATGGGGAAAAGTGGGGTGTAAAGGGGGACTTTGGGTGAACGTCCAGAACCAAATTCCATTTTTCCCATAGGTTTAGTTACTTGTATGGCACGGTTTTCTATGGCACAGGCTTGGCCCAGAACCAAGTAGCCTGCCTTAGGCAACTTGACGGTACAAAGGATGTATTTTCTATGTAATTTTTTTAGATTTAATATATTCTTATTATAAGTGTGTTTTTTTATTTCCCCCCAAAAATGGGTTTCTCACACCCAACGTTTGTGATTGCATTGTGCTTGAAAAACGTTTGTGTTATAGGGTAAAGACGTTTAGTAGATGAGGCTGGCATTTCCATTAACGTTTGCTTGATACTCGAAGGTAGCTCTCACATTGTTTGTACAGTCCAAAATGAAGTTGTAAACATGCCCAGGTCACCTGACTGCATGCTTGCTATAGACACGCGACGACATGCCCAGCTTATTCATAAGTTGGTCCTGTGCTGTAAAGACTAACTATTCAAACCTATAAGTATAGCTCATTCGCAAGTACAATCGATTAAAAAAGTGTTGTGCACACAGGGGGAGAAACAATCTAGCACTGTGGTTGCTGTTTACTAAAAACTACTCTGTGAATTTTCACCTCGCTGATAAGCCTTTCTCGTGGATGATATATATCGCTTGCTTATGAATGACTTCCATGAGTGACTTGCATATTCGCACTAGAATAAACCAATCGTCTTGAGAAATCACAAGCAACACTGATCTTTTCTCATATGACCGTACTCCTCATGGTCGACACTATTGGATCAATTGTACACTCGTTTCAGGGTGGATGTTGTTGCCGTTCTGTTTTTTCCCGTGTTAAATTTTTTACAGCGTTCATAGTGGGCATTTTAGATGTCGCTTCTGTGTTGCAAAGATTCCTTCCTTGTGCTGTACTAATACACAGTAAATAGCTGGCATACTCAAACTTAAGTTCGTGGATGATATGTAGGCAATTCATGCACAATTTCAAAATGAACAGTCAAAAAACAGATATTTAACCAATCAACTGCACAGTTAGAGACAATTCTACTGTTCCAATTTATAGACAAACTGTCCTGAAAATTTAAAGCGCCATCTGAAGAGTTTGTTGGTCTCATGAGAAGGCCTGACTGGGTTTCAGAGGTCACTTTTCACTGTGTCGCTATTTATCGTTATGCAGCGAGTCTGGAATTAGGTCTGAACACACACACACACACACACACACACACACACACACACACACACACACACACACACACACACACACACACACACACACACACACACACACACACCTACTTCATTCATTGACAAAAATTTCAGCCGTAGGTACAGCTCATTACATTCACATGTATATATACATAGATACACCTACGTCATTCTGATGTTACACACACACACACACACACACACACACACACACACACACACACACACACGCACACGTACACGCGCGCCCTGCTCAATCTCATGTAGATAGCCACCCTAAAAACACAATCTGCATACCCCCATACCGGCAGAGACCAGATCGATCAGAAACACACAGGTATTTGTAAAACTATCAAGCCAAAATCCTTTTATATGTGTGAACTTCCGGATCAGTGAATCAAGAGTTTTACCCTTCCATTCTGATGAAATATTACTTTCTAGATTCGCAAAATCTCATAAGGGCGCGTCCACACCTAATCGTTACGACCGCGGACAGGAATTCAAGAGTTATGTATCGCTCTTACCCGCACGTGTCCAGTGAGGCTACATGAATGGGTTTTATTGATGAAAACTTGTTAGCAACCGCCTGCGCCATCAAGTGTTTGGTGTGGAAGCTACCTTAAACTTTGAGCAGTTTCGAAAGAGTGTAAATAAACTGTTGACTTCAACTGTACGACTACTTATGGTGTAAATTTTCGTTTTACGAGAACACAACCCTTCCTTATCCGTTTGAATGTTTATGGATAGTTCAGCAAGACTTAATTAGGTTTCGACGCAGTATCGACAGTTTTAATTCACTGAATGTGGTGACGTATTTTTAAATTTCGTTCTTGCTGCCTCGGTATATTTTTATTCACCTTCGGAGAGGCATCCCTTACTGATGGGGTTAATAAAGTCTATCTATCTATCTATCTATTGCCAGACACCTCAATCCCATAGGGGGTGGCCACAAACAAATCGCCTCCATGTCGCCCTGTTCCCCGCCATTTCACTGCCCTGCTTCCAGTTCACACCTCCTCTCTCATATACCTCTCCACTCCATCCCTCCATCTTATCCTTGGCCTCCCCCTCCCTCTCTCCCCCTCCACAAAGTCTATTATGTTAAATGCATCACAGTGCAAAAAGTGTCCCCTAACCTAATCTCGTAGTGTTTAAAAGAATACATAAAAAATGATGTTACTTTATGGAAGTGATTTTTAAAAATTTCCGTTGCAACCGTAGATTCACACACACACACACACACACACACACACACACACACACACACACACACACACACACACACACACACACACACACACATGAAATTGAATGCTAGAAGCACTTTCATTCTAATTAGGGATAATTATTGCCAAAGTTAATGACAGCTCTCTCTGTTTTACGGTATTTGTAACACGGTTTTACCTATTTCATATGTGATTGGTGGTAACTATGCACGAGTGTAATTAGAAACAATTATGTTATTCGCAGTGAGACATGGCAAACTTTCCGAGATGACGAGCTTCATCATGCTCATTCCCACACCCGACGTGCCCAGGTGCTGGAGAATGTTTCTGTGACTGTACGGACACTTGCACCAGGCCAGTCAGAAAGACACAAAAACATTCATACACAACACACGCACACACGTAAAGCACACCCTTATTGGCTGGATTTCTTTCATACATTTTCGTTAAATATATTTCTTCTTTCATATCCTGTGTCTTTCCCTTTTTTTACCTCTCTTCTCTAATTGTTTGCTCCTTCCCTTTCCCATTTCCATCCTAATTTTATTTAATAATGCTCTCTCTCTCTCTCTCTCTCTCTCTCTCTCTCTCTCTCTCTCTCTCTCTCTCTCTCTCTCTCTCTCTCTCTTCAACAGAATGTAAGATGTAAGATAAGTCATTAAAAGTTAAGTGGCTAACCGTCTTAAGGCTGCCTTGCCTCTAGCATAATATTTTCACTAATACCAGACATATTAATCAGAAGACGATGAATCGTTGGAGCAGCAGTGTTACTACTGCCTTCATCAACCCTCGCACTGTGTGTGTGTGTGTGTGTGTGTGTGTGTGTGTGTGTGTGTGTCTCTCTCTCTCTCTCTCTCTCTCTCTCTATATATATATATATATATATATATATGAGCCGCGTTGTTTGTTTGTCCTTCAATCACGCCCAGACCAAGAGACACAGACCCCCAGACCCATATATACTCGGAGTCTGGGTGACCCAAGGATGGTTTTCGGGGGTTCAAAATTCTGATCTGGGACATTTGAGATCACAAGCAGTGTTTCCCTTTCTTCTCTGGGCAACGCCTGGTATCCCTGCAGCCCAATTTTTGGCATGGAGACTCACATGACCTCCAGTTCGAACACAGGCTATGTGAGGTTGACCTCCGAGGTCATTTGAGGTCACCGGTAGGAGGTCATTTGAGGTCACTGGTAATAGTAAACAAATGCACACAAATGCTGTGCGTTAGCCAGCGAAAGCTGAAAGAGAAAGTTCCTGGCCCTCTTATAATCTCTCTTCAAAACCATAAGAGGTACGTACTGTACATGGTCTTTCTCGACTAGAAAAATTGAACTAGAACAAATAGGATTAGTGTTCGCCTTTTTTTTTGACCCAGGGAACGCCGGGTACCCCAACTAGTATAGTGTATATAGGTAAATAGCTTTCTCATAGTATACGATATATATATACATTGTTACGGAACAGCGAAAGATAATGTACACTTTAAGTGAGAATACTAAAAATCACTACTGTCCCGTAAAGTTCCAGGTTCAAAACAAAAGAGTTAGGTAAAATTACAAGTTAAAGTTTAATGTTCAAACTAACAACAAAACATTCAGGACTCATAAGGATAATGTAATGGCAAAAAACAGGTTAAATATATGGTTAACTGCAATAGCCTCTATTAACACGAAATTAGCAAGAGTAAATTTATCTAAGTCAGCCCTGATAAAATGAAAATACACTGGGTAATGCTCAGTTAATGCAAGATAAATTATTACAGATACAAACTATTATCAAAAATGACTGACATAAAACCCTACATTAATCACAAAAACCTCACTAGGCCCAAGAATCAACCTCACGCTACACTGACAAGAAAAAAATGCAACAACAGTTATACTCAAATTACACACAGCTGCTAGATGGTTGGAGACTTCCTGAGCACTCAATAATAACTGTACAGGGGAGGACAGAGATGTGAACAAAATGAGGAGCAGATCTAAGTGGCAATGATGCAGAGACTGAGCTCATTATATAGGGGCCGGCAGAGCTTGATACAACTTGTAAGAAGGACGCGCAAATGAAGCCATGGGGACAAAGAGTTGACAATCCCGCACTGAACAACAGAAAGGACGACTTTACTATAACGGTAGAAGGGGGGGACTGAGGCAGAACATGCTCGTGATGAAACATGCAGCATACCGTGCATTAAAATTACACAAAGGATGATGAAATCATAGGCTATGTAACACCTCCCCACAAAGAAAAAAGAAATTTACAAAGGAAATTTCTTATTACTCTAAAACAATCTGTCTAAAGTCTAGATAAGCAATCTGCAATAACATTTTCTTTCCTAGTGTTACAAAACATGAGATCTCCCTAGCACGTTCAGTCATAGGTACTTGCCAGTATCCCTTTAACAAATCAAACTTACTTATGTACCTAGCCTTTCCGATCTTGTCTAAGCAATCTTCCACGCGAGGGAGAGGGTAAGTGTCTGTTTCGGTTATCTGATTAACACGTCTGTAGTCAATGCAAAGCCGCTGTGACCCACCCGGCTTAGGGACCAGAGTGACAGGAGAACTCCACTCGCTCTGACAGGGCTCAATCATCTTGTGGTCCAACAGGTAGCCAAGCTCCTTCTCGATGAGAGGAACTTTCACTGGGTTCACACGGTAAGGAGGCAGTTTAATTGGCTTTGCGTCTCCAACATCGACATCATGCATCAACACAGTGGTTCTTCCTGGAGTAGCACGGAACACTTGCGGGTACTCTTGCAGTAATGCCGAAAACTCCTGCCTTTCCTCGGGAGGTAGATGAGAAAGCTTAGTCTGGAGATCATTCATGATATCAGGATTCTTCCCCAAACTATCACTCAGGCTCATACTGCATGGGAGAGCTTCACTTGCAGACTTGGGTGGAACAGCTACAGTGCAGACTGGATTATTTTCGTCCCGCCTGTGATATAACTTTAGCATGTTGATGTGACATAGTTGCTTGTTCTTTCTACGATCTGGTGTGGCGATGACATAGTTGACATCACTGAGTTTCTTCTCCACGAAAGAAGGACCACTAAACTTGGCTTGAAGAGGTTGCCAATGTACTGGTAGCAGAATCAAAACCTGATCTCCTGGCTGAAAGTGGCGTAACCTGGACTTCTTATCATACCAAGTCTTCATCTTCTCCTGAGCAGCTCCTAAATTCTCTCTCGCCAACTGTAAAGCAGTGGACATCCGTTCTTTGAGCTTCATCACATACTCCAGCAGGTTGACGTCATCTTCCTCCGACAGCCAGCATTCCTTGAGTAGCTTAAGGGGTCCTCTTACTTCATGGCCAAACAGTAGTTCAAGGGGTGAGAAGCCCAGTGATTCATTTGGAGATTCTCTTGCGGCAAACACAACGAATGGAAGACCTTTATCCCAGTCTTTCTGATGTTCCAAACAGTTTTTCTTGAGCATCGATTTGAGTGTTTGATGATATCTCTCCAACGCTCCTTGAGTCTGGGGATGGTAAGCTGAAGACGTGATCTGGGTGATGCCCAACTCTTTCAGAGACTGCTTGAAAACATTTGACATGAAATTACTTCCCCGGTCTGACTGTACCTCCTTGGGCAGACCAAACTTTGTGAAGAACCCTAGCATTTCCTTAACCACGTTCTTTGCTGAGATATTTCTAAGTGGAATGGCTTCAGGATAACGAGTAGCCATATCAATCAGGGTCAACACATAAGAAAATCCTGAAGAAGTCTTAGGAAGAGGGCCCACAATATCCACCAACACACGGGTGAATGGCGCCTCAAAAGGAGGAATGGGAACTAGAGGTGCAACCTTTTCGGTCTGATTACACTTCCCCACAACTTGACAGGTGTGACAAGACTTACAATACCAGGAAACATCCTTGAAGATACCTGCCCAGTAGAAGTGTTTCAAAATGCGCGCCACAGTCTTCCTCACTCCAAGGTGTCCTGCCAAACTGGAATCATGAGCCACTCTAATGATATCCTGCCTGCAAACACGAGGGATGACAACTTGATGTACAACCTCCCATTCACAGTCGGCTGATGCTGTTGGGGGTCTCCACTTCCTCATATGTACTCCTGACTTTATATAATAACAAGTAGAAGCACCGGCTGACTCTTCCTCACTGTAAGCAGAGTTAGCTAGACCTTTCAACTCAGGGTCAGCAACCTGCAACTCAACCAACTCTTGACGAGACAAATTATCAACACTACGGGGTACTGCCTCATCTGGTGAACGGTCCAAATTAGCAAGAAAAGTGTCCACTAGGATAACATCATCATCATCATTATCCTCTAAATCACCAGTAACTTTAGACTTAGCCCTAGTGACAGCACATGCAGGGAACACATCAGGGACATCACAATCCCGGGACGCAGCCACTGGCTCACTAGACAACTGAGGAGCTGGACACACTTGACTTCCACCAATATCATTTCCAAGTAAGTTACACCTGACATTGGGAGTGTCTCAACCAACCCAACCATAACGGAACCATTAACAAAACCAGACTCTAAATTCACTCTGCACAGAGGGACAGAGAAGTAATTATTCCCTACACCTTGTAAGATTACAGTTTCATCAGAGGAATTAACATTAGAGCCTAGAACACTGGTCAGCATAAGGGATTGGCAAGCACCTGTATCACGATATATTTTAACTGATTTCCTGTCATTAATGTCCAGAGGACTGACAAAACCATCAGACAGGAAATTAGCACATGAACTCTTGAGAGTGTCACCCACGTTACTGCTCAAAAGAGGAGCTCCATCATGAGAATTTAAGTTACCCCTCAAAGCAGGTTCAGTTAACTCAGTTAAAGAATTCTGGGAACTCTCAAGAGTGGACACTAGACCAATTGACTGAATATTTAAAGACTCCTTTTTGTTCACATCACGCTGTCTCCTGAAACATTTCTCCGTAGTATGACCAAGCTTGCTACAATAAGTACATTTACTTTTCTGAAATCTAGAGGTGAAGCTGGTATTTACTTCCTGAGAAACATCATCTTTATTCTCTTTCCTGTTACCTGTACTCTGAGTAGAGGCAACGTACTTACTCTCAGCTTTCCTCTTTTCTTTAGAATATCTTTTGTGAGTGAGAACATACTCATCAGCTAAAACTGCAGCATCAGACAAATTATCTATTCTTCTCTCATCAAGATATAGGCTTACATATTTACTAATACACCTTTTGAAGTCCTCCAGCAAAATCATTTGCTTAAATTTACCAAAATCTGAATCCACATTCTTAGAATTTAACCACTGCTCTAACAGATCTTCTTTGATTTTTGCATACTCAACATGGGATTGCTTATCTTGCTTGTAAGTTGTCCTAAATTTTACTCTATAAGCTTTAGGAACAAGCTCATAGGCCTTAAGAATCAAGCTCTTAACTACATCATAATTATCAGATTGATCCTGAGGCAAAGATGCATAAGTTACTTGAGCTTTACCGGTGAGAACAGTTTGAAGGAGTACTGGCCAATACTGTTTGGGCGAATTAAAACCTCTAGCTACCCTCTCAAACAACTGAAAATACTTTGTTAAATCAGATTCATTAAAAGGAGGGACAAGTTTAACATTTTTAGCCACATCAAAATCATCAGAGCTAGATGATCCAGTTCCACCTTGTTTCATGCGATACTCATGGTCTGCCTGAATCCTAGCAATTTCAACTTGTGCCTCAGCCTCCTTAGCACTTGCTTGAAATTCAGCCTCCTGAATACGAGCCTGAGACTCCGCCTGCTTAGCCTGAGACTCCGCCTCCTTAGCCTGAGACTCAGCCTCCTTAGCACGTGCTTGAAATTCAGCCTCCTTAACACGAGCCTCCTGCAGGGCTAGCTGTAACTTAGCTAATTCAGTCTGCGTTTGCTCATTTGGAGGAGTTACATTAAACAAGCTTTTATTAATCATGCCAACAATTTGATCTTTAGAATGATGAGAGTCAACTGCAATTCCCAATTGTTGAGCAACAAGCTTAAGTTCATTCTTTGTCTTGTTTTCTACATCACACACTGTTTGCACATTTGACAAAAAATCTTTGGCTTCATCAAGTGTAGTAATAGTAGACATCATGAATAAGTAACAGTCACAAAATATCAAGCAATATCCTTATGATAATATCCTGAATATCCTGATAAGAGGTCGCCAAATTTATGTTACGGAACAGAGAAAGATAATATACACTTTAAGTGGGAATACTAAAAATCACTACTGTCCCGTAAAGTTCCAGGTTCAAAACAAAAGAGTTAGGTAAAATTACAAGTTAAAGTTTAATGCTCAAACTAACAACAAAATATTCAGGACTCATAAGGATAATGTAATGGCAAAAAACAGGTTAAATATATGGTTAAGTGCAATAGCCTCTATTAACACGAAATTAGCAAGAGTAAATTTATCTAAGTCAGCCCTGATAAAATGAAAATACACTGGGTAATGCTCAGTTAATGCAAGATAAATTATTACAGATAGAAACTATTATCAAAAATGACTGACATAAAACCCTACATTAATCACAAAAACCTCACTAGGCCCAAGAATCAACCTCATGCTACACAGTACAAGAAAAAAATGCAACAACAGTTATACTCAAATTACACACAGCTGCTAGATGGTTGGAGACTTCCTGAGCACTCAATAATAACTCTACAGGGGAGGACAGAGATGTGAACAAAATGAGGAGCAGATCTAAGTGGCAATGATGCAGAGACTGAGCTCATTATATAGGGGCCGGCAGAGCTTGATACAACTTGTAAGAAGGACGCGCAAATGAAGCCATGGGGACAAAGAGTTGACAATCCCGCACTGAACAACAGAAAGGACGACTTTACTATAACGGTAGAAGGGGGGGACTGAGGCAGAACACGCTCGTGATCAAACATGCAGCATACTGTGCGTTAAAATTACACAAAGGATGATGAAATCTTAGGCTATGTAACAACATATAAATATAAATATAATATATATATATATATATATATATATATATATATATATATATATATATATATATATATATATATATATATATATATATATATATATATATACTATTCTTTTTCGACTTCAATCAGGCATTCGTATTCATCCGATGATGAGTCAGAAAAGCCTGAGAGTTAATAGGATTCAAGTGCAAAGAGGACGAGGAAAAGAGGTAGAAGGAGGAGGAAGGTTAGGAAATGGATTCTCGGAAGGGGAGTGAATGAAGTTTGAAATGAAGTGCTGTGTGTGTGTGTGTGTGTGTGTGTGTGTGTGTGTGTGTGTGTGTGTGTGTGTGTGTGTGTGTGTGTGTGTGTGTGTGTGTGTGTGTGTGTGTGTGTGTGTGCGTGTGAAGAATGACAGTAGGATGTATTTTCGTAGACCTTGAAATTTGTATAACGTCTCTTCCTTACGATTTTTTTTTTTGTTTTTGGTCATATTACACCTTTTCGTTCATTTGTGTGAGATTTTGATATTGTTGAAATTGACATGAACTGCATTAGTTACAGAAATGGTACATGGTAATAAATATCCTGGTAAGGAAAACAAAGTGCTGGTGGAGTGGATGGAGCGACGGGCTAGTGGATATGTGGCCCCGAGTTGGAATTCGGTTGTTGCAAGAAACTTCTTGTGAAATTAATTTGATATTACCGTGTTCACTGCCCTTACATATGGCCTCACAAATACGTTGCAACAACACTGCCTCTAACACATTATCAGTTTTGAATGTGTTGTCCGTAGCGTTTCACAAAAAAGGTGGTGAGTACCAGTGGCCAAGTGTTAGGTGGAGTATGAGAACTGCATAGGATAAGGTTTTTGTTGGTGTGACGCTTCGTAAACGGGTTTCCCTACGTATAGTATAGCAAGGGTTGGACGTTTAAAATATAAGGACTACGGTAGGTTAGACTTAAGTTCTTACACTTCCCTTGGGATAATATGAGGCTGGATGATCTTCACAGTATTTCAGAACAACAAGAGAATCTGAACTCAGTGATAACAGTTCACACATGATGTCCACTGCCAATCCATAATTTTTATACATACCTAATACACCAAACACTAGGTAGGAAAGCCGATGCAATAATGCCTACACAAGGCATCAATAGAATCAGCTTGTAATTGTCATAAGGTTTAGCATATCTCATTCTCCTTCGTATGTTAAGTTAGTTGAAATATAAAGCTAGACAATGTATATATTTACTGTTCTGTTTTTCATTACGTATCTATTTGCCAATGTGCTTGTATATATCAGTCTATCTATCTGTTCATCTCTTTCCCTCTTTGTCTGTCTGTCTGCCTGCCTGTCTGTCTATCTGTCTGTCTGTCTCTCTGTCTGTCTGTCTGTCTGTCTGTCTGTCTGTCTGTCTCTCTCTCTCTCTCTCTCTCTCTCTCTCTCTCTCTCTCTCTCGTCACCACAACACTGGTTATTGCAGCTTTGTCCAGTCCCCCACTATAAGAGTTGTCCGCTACACCGTTTCCATACACATAACATTTTAAGTCTGTATTTGCCATCCATATTCTGTCCTTTCTAACTGACAGTGATCGAGATGAGCATATTTTGATAACGGCTCTTTTATTCCATATTCATTGAGAGGGACAAGAATTGCTGCCTCGCAACCTTTTTAGTTTTTTTCTTCTTTGCATTTATGAAAAAAATGATCCCCTGCCAACATAACACAACTGATCGTCTACCAAACCTCCAGGCACAGCACCAGGACTCGGTAGTACGATTGCCTGAACACATCACCATCACACAAATCGCCAAAGCACTTTCAGCACTCATGCAGTATTAAGACCCAGCTCAAATAACATGACTTCAGCATCCCTACAGTATAAATGCCATATCATTACACTATGATGTCAAAGGTAAACTCGGCAACTAACACCATAAACATCTTAGCAGGGAACATTAGCTCAAAAACTTTATTAGAACATCACAATGAAAAATGTTAGCACACGCAGCATTCAGCGCCAAGACTCAGCTCTCAGCATATACAACGTGGACTGAGAGAGAGAGAGAGAGGGGGGGGGGAGGGATAGGGATGAGTGACATACTAAAATGAAACGCCAAGAACTCCGGCCCCAAGCTGTCAACACAAAGCGTCGCTCGGTATGCCTCCGCAAGACCGGCGCACGGACTCGCCAAATAACTTCCATGACATAGGTCATTCTGGGTTGAAATGAGGCTAAAGGTAAACTTAATCACCACCATATGGCTGTGGTCTTTGACTCCTCTACCTTGCTGACCTAGTCAGTTCATCATCCCTTCATACTACATCGCTGACAAAAGTTTGGTCGAAATCCATCGAGGGGTTCAGGAGAATTTGTGCCGACACCCATATGACCTTGACTTCTGATCCCTTGACCTTGCTTACCTAATCAATTCGTCGTCCCTACATAGGGCATGACTGACAAAAGTTTGGTTGAAATCCGCCATGCAGTTCAAGAAATATTACGCCCACACCGATATGACGTTGACTTTTGACCGCTTGACTTTGCTGACCTACTTAGTTCACCGTCCCGTCATACTGTATCACAGACAAAAGTATGGTGGAAAGCTGTCGATGAGTTCAGGAGACATCGCGCCGACAAGGATAAACTAAGTTGAATTACCTTGACCTTTGACCCACTGACCACGTTAGCCTAATCAGTTCATAGTCCCTTCACACTGCGTCACTAACAAAAGTATGGTGGAAACCCGTCGATTATATATATATATATATATATATATATATATATATATATAAACAGTATATATATATATATATATATATATATATATATATATATATATATATCAATCTATCTATCTATCTATCTATATAGATATATATATATATATATATATATATATATATATATATACACTGTATATATATCTATATATATATATATATATATATATATACGCACATCATCCACTCACTCGATGTAGTGCCGCTTTGGGTATCTGCCCTTTCCTTTCCTCCATCCTTCCACTTCTTTCCTTCATTCCTTCCTCTTCTTTCCTTCATTCCTTCCTCTTTCTTCTACCTACGGGTGACTTTACACTCCCTCTTCTGTCTTTCTTTCCTTCATTCTTTTCTCTTCCTTCTGCTTATGGATGACTCTGCACTGAGTGACAAGCCAAATGGTTCCCTGAATACCAGGAAACCATTCACTATGCTGGGTGGTAACCATATAACCAGAATATGGCGCCTGGTGGTTTAGTGGGTAAGTAAGGCGCTCCAATCAGATTGAGTCTGTGTAGGTTTCTACCCAAGGGATGGTTGGGGTTTATTGCTCACGTAATACCACTCAGGGATGAGTGAGGCTGATCACTCTCATCCCAATCGCCAGGACCAACTTGCCTAGCCCCGGGTTCCTATGGTCCTAATGGAGCGACATAGGATTGGATGAGGGATGGATGGATGGATATATACACACCTATTTATATAGGGTATATTATATACTGTATATCTATCTATCTATCTATCTATCTATCTATATATATATATATAAATATATATATGGAGGTACACTGGTAAAGTGTGCGTGTTCGTACAATGAAGAACAAGGGTTTGCGCCCCGCCATGGTAATAAACTTTGGGAGCATTCTTCTGGCCACGTACTGCATTGGCGGACACAAGAGGTGCTGTGGTTGAACCAGTGTCGCATACCTGTACTATAAAGTATGCTTGCACCCGGTTGGCTTGCGTGGGCCAATTACACTTGGTTCACAGACTACACACACATCCAAAGCCACTCCAACACTACAGTTACACTTACAAGCACTTCTCACCCTACATACAATCTCTACTACACAGCCTAAGCCACTTGGTAGAGATACATTGGCTGCATCGTCTCCACTTCGGTCGGGATTGGCCGGTTCTGCAGTGGACACACAAACGACTGATGAGATGAGATATTTTATCTCATTAGCCGTTTGAGATTGTACGTAGGGTGAGAAGTGCTTGTAAGTGTAACTGTAGTGTTGGAGAGGCTTTGGATGTGTGTGTAGTCTGTGAACCAAGTGTAATCAGCCCACACAAGCCAACTGGGTGCAAGCATACTTTATAGTATGCGACACTGGTTCAACCACAGCACCCCTTGTGTCTGCCAATGCAGTACGTGGCCAGAAGAACGCTCCCAAAGTTTATTACCATGGCGGCGCGCGAACCCTCGTTCTTCAGTGTATGAACACGCACACTTTACCACTGTACCACAGAGGCTCCATATATATATATATATATATATATATATATATATATATATATATATATATATATATATATATATATATATATATATATATATATATATATATACATATATATATATAATCATCATCATCATCATCCCACCCTAGGCCAGGGTGAGGAGTAGCAATGTCCAGACAGCCCAAATTTCCCAGTCCAATGGACCACACTTCCATTCACTCATCATTCAAGCCCCAAAATCCTGGCTCTATCGGATATGCCAAAAACATTCACCATATTCTGTAGCTTCACATAAACGTATCAGTGAGAGTCAATCTGGACGCTGCCACGTTAAAAAGGCATGCCAGATCCCTGATGATGCACTTCTCCTCACAACATTCATCCAGCCAGCTCGATCTCTTGTCAGTTCCCTAGCCTCACCGACTTCCAAACCTCTCTTCCTCACACACACACACACACACACACACACATATATATATATAAATGTATATATATATATATATATATATACTGTATATATAAGGTATATATATACTGTATATATATATATATATATATATATATATATATATATATATATATATATATATATATATATATATATATATAAATGTATATATATATATATATATATATACTGTATATATAAGGTATATATATACTGTATATATATATGTATGTCTACTGTATATAAATATTGTCCTCCTTTCGGGACTTTGGCGAAAGCTTCGCAATTGCATTTGACATCTCAAACGCTTTCGATCGAGTCTGGCATAAATCTGTAATTTCCAAACTGCCCTCTTACGATTTCTATCCTTCTATCTGTGCCTTCATCTCTAGCTTCCTTCCTTGTCGTTCTATAGCCGCTGTTGTAGACGGCCATCGTTCTTCTCCTAGATCTATCAACAGTGGTGTTCCTCAGGGGTCTGTCCTATCACCAACTCTCTTCCTTTTATTCATGAATGACCTTCTAAGCTGTACATCTAACCCTATCCACTCATACGCTGATGACTCCACCCTTCACTATTCCATTCGGTTCTCGCAACTCCCATTTCAGCAGTTACTTCAACAAACAAGGGATGAGGCTATGGTACACCTAATGTCTGACTTGACTCGTATCTCTGACTGGGGTAAAAATAATCTGATTGTTTTTAATGCATCAAAGACCCAGTTCTTGTACCTATCAACCCGGGAAAATCTTCCACCGGTATACCCACTAATGTTTAATAATATTCAGCTTAATCCTGCATCATCCTTGAACATGCTTGGGGTTTCATTTACTCGGGACTTATCTTGGATAGATCATATTACATCTCTTGTAAAATCTGCTTCCAAGATATTAGAGGGTGCTAAGCCGACTCCGTTCCTTCTTTACCCCTGCACAATTGTTGACTCTATACAGGTTTTATCAGCCCCTGTGTGGAGGACAACTCTCACGTGTGGGAAGGCTCGCCACATACAGCTCTTCTCAATAGGATGGCGTCAAAGGCTTTTCGTCTCATCAGCTCTCCCCCTCTTACTGACTCCCTTCAATCTCTGTCTCTTTGCCGCACTGTTGCATCTTTATCTCTTTTCTATCGCTACTTCAATGGTCACTGCTCCTCTGAACTGTCTGCATGCATTCCTTCACCTCTACGACGGGCGTGCAACACCCGTCCAGCAGCAAACTCTCATTCCTTTTCTGTCCAACTCTCTAATGCAAGAGTTAACCGTTACTCCCAGTCCTTCATTTATGCAACAGGTCAACTCTGGAATTCTCTCCCTCTGTCTGTATTTTCTGCTTCCTATGATCTCCAGTCTTTGAAACGCAGTGTGTCCAGGCATCTCGAAATGATCGGATCTTGAATTTGGCTCTCTCTTGTATTTTGTTTTTCTCTTGGATGGAACAATAATTGCGGCCTCAAGTCCTTTGGTTCTTTGTTCCTCGCATTTTATATATATATATATATATATATATATATATATATATATATATATATATATATATATACATATATATATATATATATATGTGTGTGTGTGTGTGTGTGTGTGTGTGTGTTCTTACCTAATTGTTCTTACCTAATTGTATCTTTACAGGAATGAGTCAAGCTCGTATTGTCCCGTGTCTTAGACCATATTTATCGTACATATCCTTAAATTTGTGAATTGTTTTGGCACACACTATTTCATTCGGTAGTGCATTCCATTGATCAATTGCTCTGTTTGGGAAACTGAATTTCCTTACGTCTTTATCACCTCTCTTCTTATGCAGTTTTTTGCAGTGTCCTCTTGCTGATGCTTCTCCATATGTTAAGTAATCATTTATGTCTATTTTCTCCTTTCCTGATATGCACTTATATAGCATTATCATGTCACCTCTTTTCCTTCTCTCCTGTAGTGTTGGTAGATTCTGTTTATTTAGTCTTTCTTCATAGCTTAGGTCCCTTAAGCTTGGTATCCATCTTGTAGCGGCCCTTTGAACTTTTTCAATCTTGTCTATATGCTTTTTGAGATGAGGACTCCAGACTACTGATGCATATTCCAGGGTTGGTCTAATGAATGATGTTATTATCCTTTTTAGCATGTCTTCATTTATGTATGTGAATGCTATTCTCATATTTGCAAGCAGTTTATACATGTTCCGTACCTTCTCGCTGATGTGGTCAGCCGGAGATTGTCTGTAATTGATAATCACACCTAGGTCTTTCTCTCTTTCTGATGTGTATAGGGTTTTATTTCCTAACTTATAATCCCAATCAGGTCTTTTTCCACTTTTACCAAACTTGATTACATGACACTTGTCCACATTGAATTCCATTTGCCATGTACTACTCCATTCATGAAGTTTATTTAATTCTTCTTGTAGCTCCCTACATGAGTCTGTGCTAGTAATTCTCCTTTGTATTTTTGCATCATCTGCAAACATATTCAGATAGCTCTCATTTCCAGTGTTACTGTTTATATCATTTATGTACACTAAAAACATGATTGGTGCCAGCACCGAACCCTGTGGTACTCCACTAGTCACTTCTTTCCATGATGAGTAGTTTCCTCTTAGTACTGTCCTCATTTCTCTTTTTATGAGAAAGTCTTGCATCCAACAAAACAGTTTGCCTCGAATTCCTCCTTGATGGTACAGCTTCCATAAAAGTCTTTGGTGTGGTACTGTGTCAAAAGCTTTCTTGAAATCTAAATAGATACTGTCCACCCATCCTTCCCTTTCCTGTATTGTGTTTGTTACTCTGTCATAGTAGCTCAACAGATTAGTAACACATGATATTCCTTTTCTGAAACCAAACTGTCTTTCTGTTATCATACTGTGTTTTTCTAGATGATTTACCCAAGCATTTCTTATAAGTTTTTCTAATACCTTGCTTACAACACTAGTCAGTGATACTGGTCGGTAGTTGAGAGGATTTTGTCTATTTCCTTTCTTGAATAAGGGGACTATATTTGCTTTTTTCCAAATATCAGGTAGTTTCCCTTGACTCAAAGATTTCTTGAAAATTAAAAATAATGGTTTACTTAACTCATTTGCACATTCTCGTAACACCCAACATGAAATTTCATCAGGACCACTTGCTTTTCCTCTGTCTAATCTACTTAACTCCTCTTGTATTACTTTTTCTGCTATTTGAATATCTGGTAGTATGTGTGGACATGCGTGTTCCACATAGTCTTTCTCAAAATTTTTTTCTTCTGTAAAAACTAATTGGAAATTCTTATTTAGTGCTTCACACATATCTTTCTCTTGTGTATAAGTGATTCCCTCGTCCGTGATGGATTGTATTATATCTTTTACTTTGGTTTTGCTTCTGATATAGCTGTAAAACAGCTTTGGTTGATCACTACTTTTAAATATTATATCCTCCTCAAACTGTTTTTGGGCTTCCTTCCTTATTCTTGTATAGTCGTTTCTTGCCTGTTTGTAATTATTATATGCCCTTTCACTATTGTGTCTTCTGTATCTATTCCACAACAAATCTCTTCTTTCTTTAGATTTTTTACATTCTGTATTGAACCATTTCTGTATTTTCTTATCTGCTTCTTTGTGCTGTGGGATGTAATTCTGGACTCCTATTTCATAAAATTCACAAAATTGTTTATATACAGCATTTAAATCTTGTCCTCTAAGCTCATTTTCCCAATCAACTTCTAAGAAATACTTCTTTAGGTCTTGATAATATCCCTTTTGATAGTTTAGTCTCTTTTTGTAACTGTCAGTGCTGTTTACTATGTCATATGCTATCCTGAAGTTATAATTTAGTACTGCATGATCGCTTTTGCCGAGTGGAGGGTGATATATTAAACTGTCAATGTCATTTTCTTGCCTAGTAAATATTAGATCTAGCACTGAAGGTACATCAAGTCCTCTTTTTCTAGTGGTTTCCCTCACATGTTGCGTTAAGAAAAACTCTTGTACGAGATCCAGGAGCTTTTGGTCCCAGCAGCTTTCTTGGCTATTTATATCTAGAGTATTCCAATTTATATTTGTATTGAAATCCCCAGTTAGTATAATTCTTTCCGATTTCTCTTCCATTTTATGTAGCAAGGATCTTATACTCTGAATTGTACTCTCTGCTAGGTCCTCATATTCGTCTCTTTCCCATGTTTTTGATTTGGGTGGCATATACAAATTGGCTACAATTACTTTACCTTCAGATGTGTCGATCTCTACTGCAATCAGTTCTACTTGTGATGGTATATCTATGTTTATTTCCTTGACTTTTAGATTTTTCTTAGTTAATATTATAATTCCTCCTCCTTTTTTAAAATTTCTGTCTCTTCTCCATATATTGTATTCCTCTAAGTTTAGTATGTCATTGGATATCCTTGGTGTTAATTTTGTTTCAGTTAGGCATATTATTTGTGGTTCATTTTCTCTGACATAATCATTCATCTCTAGTAATTTAGATACCATTCCATCCACATTTGAGTACATCAACTTTATCATTTTGTTTATATACTTGTCATGACATGGTTCTACTAACTTCCTCCTTTTTCTTCCATCCTGTTTGTGTACCACTTTCGTACCTGCAATCCTATTACTTTGTAAAAAAATTTCTTCTTGTCCTCTTCTGATCTTCCCTCATTTTTTGTTTTTGCTTCCTCCCTTTTCTCTTTCAGTAATTCCAGTTCCTCTTGTGTTAGACATCTTTTTATCCATACATTTTTGAACTCCTCTTTTTCCATAAGATTCTTTGCATTTTTTAGTATCTCTTCCACAGTGTTTACACTCTGGAAAGTCACCTTTAGAGGTCTTGTCTTGCTTTTCTCGTATTTCCCTAACCTTTTGTGTTCCTCTATGTCTTTACTACAGATTTCCTCTGATACTTCTTTCAGTAAGTTCATTACATTTCCCATCTCCTTTTTGTCTCTAGTGATTTTGTTTTTAATTTCTTCCTCTTCTATACCAGTGATTACTATTGATTTATTTATTTCTACTGAATCTCTGACTAACTTTGGATTGTTTTGGATTATTCTTTTCACTTCCTTTTTAATGTGTGTGAGTGTGTGTGTGTGTGTGTGTGTGTGTGTGTGTGTGTGTGTGTGTGTGTGTGTGTGTGTGTGTGTGTGTGTGTGTGTGTGTGTGTGTGTGTGTGTGTGTGTGCGTGTGTGCGCGCGCGCGCGAGCGCACAAAATATCAAATTTCATGCGATTTCAACCAAAGTTGGTGGAACAGTTGAAGGTTAATGAATGTATTTGACCTTTTGTGTTTTCAGAACAGTCGAAGAAAGGTTGGGGTTACATACCTAGGTCAGATTAAGCACTTTTTATCCGAAATAGAACAAACTTTGACGATGTGTTATGAGTATGGCAGAGATAAAGATAATGGATTTTTTTTTTTTTTAATCGGTCAAAAGTCTGATCACAAGGAGGGGTGAAATGCCAAGTCTCTAGGCAATGTTAACTCAAACAATTTCGATCTGATTTGCGTCAAACACGGTCGAAGGGTTAAGGGTGAGACAACAATGAAATAATTTGATTTTGATGGCAATCAACAACCTGCCAAGGTCAAACGTCAAAAGTCAAATGTTTCGCCCTTAGACCAACTGCTGGCTGTAAGTGATGCATTCTGTGAATGCTCCTTCCTGTTTATTTCCTCGCCCGGACGGAGTCTAACAAGGTGTTGTTTTTGGTTGAGTTTGTTTTTTGTTTGTTAGTTTCTTTGTTTGTTAGCAATATTACAGGAAAACGGCTGAATGAAATTACATGAAACTTTCATATGTTGGCATTTGTCCCAAATGAAAGTGAATAAAGTTTTTAGGTAATCGAGTGGCCCTGAAAGATCAAAATCAAGGTCACAACAGTTGAAGATAGAAATACTTTCTGTTATGAACATACAGGAACTCGTTATATGTCCAACTCTCTTGACCTTGAATGACCTTGAAAGGTCAAACTCAAGGTCATGGATGTCACGGGGTTTTTATAATATCACGGTAATTTTAAAATAAATGGTTAAATGTTATTTATTTAAATTGATAATAATATTCAATAATATTGAAGAGCAGAGACAGTGATTGTCTTGCTACATCAAGCAACGATTACTTTACGCTGACTTGCTACGATTCTCTAAGATCGAGAATTTATAAACTTTCTCAACAGTACACAGCAGAGACTAATTACTCAAAATTGCTGAATTACTGTACTGTTAGCCTCTGGAGAAAGTTACTTCACCCATGACAATAAATAACTAATACTAATAATAACATCAGGTTCTTGCTGATGCATTAACTCCTGGCACAACAGATTTTAAGTTAATACAACAAGACTGGTCTAAGTACCAGTTATGAAAGCAAACGTTTATGCCAGCTAGGAGCTATATGGAAAATAAGCTTAATTTGGATTAAATGAAACAAGATTTTACTTTACATTGAGCTCAAGAAAAAGAACTGTTAAATTTATTAATCACAAAAAATAAATTTAACGTTACAATTCAAATCAATTTAAATGAGACACACTCACTCACTCACACAAAAGCTAAATACTTACGCCTAGGAAAAAACACCTTAACTAAACTCTTATGACTACAAAATACAAAAAGGAAATACTAGTCAATGAATGCGGTGTATCACCCAAAGCTGGAGAATTAAAGGTGGGAGCTTGGAGAAACTGTAAGTGGACTTTGGGTACTAGCTGACCTCTCGCACTGCTGCACAGGTCCTGTCTCCGTCACAGCAAACACTAGACTAAGTCATGGGAACAAAAGCAGAGCACTAGGCCGCATTTTTAACGGTCAAGTGCAAGCAGGGGCGAACAATAAAGAAAACAATAGTATCGCTCAGTACAGCACTTAGTGACGTGCATTAAATCGGTCACTTTTGAAAACAGTGACGAATGTTTTGAAAAGTGTACCCCGAAATGGAGGGAGAAACGGTTAGCTGAGCGATACGCAGTGAGTTTTCCACTAATAGTTCGTGGCTTCTCACAAAAGGGAAATGTCGCGAATTGATTCGTGACATTACGCCCTTACAAAGTTAAATTTTTTCCTAATGGGAAAAAATTTGTGGATATATATATATATGTACACATCCTAAGTCATTCACACAAGACTCACACTGTGGTGTGTGTGCTATCCTGCTACAGGAGAAAGTCGCAGTCGCCAGTGAGCGAAAAAAAAAACTCGTATTTACGTTAATAGAAGCAAGCTTGAGGGAAAAACTCCGTGACGACCGTGAAAATCCTGTACTCAGGTCAAACTGAGCGAAAAGTCGCTACATTTACACTGACAACTAATTGTTGTGTAGCGTGGTGTATGTAATACACGGTGTAGGTGTGACAGTTGTAGTGTAACTGTACCTATGTGTAAAATGACATAGTAAATAATAACATGGCGACGACGAAGGCAGAGGAGATGAGGCGGCAGCGTGCGGCAGACGATCAGCTGGTTCGCACAGCAAAACTGCTACACCCATTGCTGAACCTGCAAAACCAATTAAGGTGGAGCATCAAAAGTGTCAATGAGACAAAATTTTATCATGTTACAATTACTCTCTCTGCCTAGCAGTCAGTGCTACGACGTACATTCGAGGTCGCCATTAATTTTAGCACACGATTAGTGTCGGCAAGTTGAGAATCCTTGTGCAAACTTGGGTCTTCCATAGCCTCAAGTCGCACACGGGTCCTCAACCTGTGCCTTAACCTACAGTACTTATATTAGTATCGGAGAGCTGAGAATCCTTGCAAACTTGGGTCTTCCATAGCCTCAAGTCGCCTCTGCGGAATTCTCACTTCCCCCTTAACCTACAGTACAATACTTATATTAGTACCGGGAAGCTGAGAATCCTTGTGCAAACTTGGGTCTTCCATAGCCTCAAGTCGCCTCTGCGGAGTTCTCTCTCGAACTTCCCCCTTAACCTACAGTACAATACTTATATTAGTACCGGGAAGCTGAGAATCCTTATGCAAACTTGGGTCTTCCATAGCCTCAAGTCGCCACTGCGGAGTTCTCTCTCGAACTTCCCCCTTAACCTACAGTACTTCTATTAGTACCGGGAAGCTGAGAATCCTTATGCAAACTTGGGTCTTCCATAGCCTCAAGTCGCCTCTCAACTTCCCCCTTAACTTACGGTACATAATATGTATGTACAGGCCCTGGACATAATGTGTCCTGTGGGGCCAATGGGCGAGACGTCAGGTCTGCACCCACTTCACCACTACCCTGTCTCTCAACTGACTCAGAGATTACAGGTGTAGTTACAAATGGCACATGAAGGGCATGTCCCTGATTAGTGGTGATACTTTGGCACACACTGCAAGAACGGACAAAACTATCTATGTCCCGTCCCATCCCTGGCCAGAAAAAGTCAGCTCGGATACGGCCCTGGGTCTTCCTTTTGCCCATGTGACCCCCTGAGACTGAACAATGACCCCATTGTAACACTGCTAGGCGGTACTTGGCGGGAACGACAAACTGCAGTCGAACCTCGCCCTCGGGTGTTCGTGACTCACGGTAGAGCCGTCCTTGTTTACAAAGGAACTTGGTTCGACCTCCCCGTGAATACTTTATCACTCGACCCTTTTGTTTGCTCCGCACGGTAGCAAGTGTCGGGTCAGAATGTTGTTCTTGCACAACAAGTTGACTACACATCAGATCTTGTGGCGATTCAATGATCACTGGGGTGACACAGTCTAGAGCCTCAGTCATGGCTCATGTTACCGCAGCAGCCGAAGTCTGAGTAGCGTCATCGGAGCAACTATCCTTGACTCCATTAATATTGCCTACTATAAAGTCAAATAGAGGCTCTGGCATCACAACTGCAAGTGTCGTACCAGTATAAAATGGAGATGCCACCTGAATACATGCCTCAGGGAACAATCTCACTGATCCATCAATAAGGTTTGCATAGATCTGTCGACCTGTATACTGCTCAGGCCGAACTAAACTCTGCTTAACAGAGCAACCTGAGGAACCATTGTCTCTCAGGACCTTCACAGGAATGTCTCCCACAAACCCTTGCTGAACAAGGAAGGTACTGTCACCTGTGGGAGGGCCTGTGGAGGAAGCAGCTAGCCACTCATGAGGCTGCTGAATTGATGTGGCAAACATTGTCCCTTGAGGGTTATATACTTGAGAAGATGGAACATTGGCCATCTGTGGAGGGGGGTTCACTGTCACTGTGAGACTAGTGAACTGTGGGGAAGTACCCACACTGGTAGGGACGTGACCACCGTGCTGCTGCTGAGGAATGAAGGCTGCATTCGCTTCCTGCCTCTTTTGAGCTGGTGGTGAAAAAGTTTGTCCCGACAGTCGGTTGCGTGGCTGATACTGCTGCTGGTTAGGGTACTTGTTGTACCTCTTCCACTCAGGTTTCTGAGTGTTTTGCCCCTGGTCCTTCCACTGCGGTTTTGGACCTTGGCCATTATTCTGAGAATGGCCTTGTTGTGGGATTCAGTCTGAGACGGCTTCCCAGACTTGGCAGTATCTTTTCTGCTCCAGGTGTTTTGCTTACGAGCTTGATACCCGTATGCAGTAAAGAATGCGTCAGCCTTCTCTGCCATTTGGCTGGCATCTTTCACCTGGCAGATCTTAAGCTGTGCTATGAGCTCAGCAGGCCACGACCTCTCTAGCTGTGTACACAGCATAAGATCAATTATCCCCTCATGCGTGGAAAGAGTTTCATCTTTCTCCATCCACTCATTTAAGTAAGCTGTGAGACGATCAAGGAACTGAACAGCTGTCTCCTTGTCTTGGAGACGAGCTCGCATGAACTGAACTTTGGCGTCGTCTACTGTGAGACCATACGCCTTAATGAGTGCAGCTTTCATCATCTCATATGTGAGATTGTCTCCACGAATTCTGTGGAGAATATCGAGGGCAGGGCCCTCAAATAGGCTAAGAAACTGAAGCCGCTTAGCTGCCTCATCCAGTTGATATAAGTCTGCCATGTCCTCAAAACGAGGTATGTACGGCTCGATTCGCTCGCTTTCCTTGTATGAAGGAAGCTTGATGCGTGGGGTCGCCAGGACATGTGCAGGGAGAACGCTCGTGGAGCTTGGACCAACTGCAGCAGACGTGTCTGAAGCCAAGGAATCTCGCTTGAGCTTCAGCACTTCAAGTTCATGTTCTCGTTCTCTGTCTCGTTGTTCACGCTCGTATTCGCGCTGTTCTCGCTCTTGTACTAGCTCGTGTTCGCACTGTTGTCGCTCTTTTTCTAACTCGAGCTCGCATTGTTTTTGTTCGTGTTCACGCTGTTCTCGCTCATATTCGCGCTGTTCTCGCTCATATTCGCGCTGTTCTCGCTCACGTTCACAAGCGTCTTTCCCACGTTCTTGCTCGTAATTGAACCGTGAGAGAACGTAACTCTGTATTTTCTCTGGGTCAGTGAGACCCATATCTTTGGCTTCCTGTACATAAGCACTGGCTGCCATGGCGCTAATTTATTGAGCAAACGAAACTGAGCACTGACTGCTTCGCAAACGAATGCTAATAATACAAATAAAGAATACAGACACAAGCTAGTGGTGACCAGTCTTATCTAGTTAACTGGCAAAAGAATAAATCAAATATGTAAATGACTGGGAAGACTCAATAATAAACACAATGGGTACGCCGACTTCCCAGGAGCGAATAAAATCGTCTGGCGTTACCAAAAATAAACTAGAGTTAAGTACTCTATTAATTAATAAAGCAAAAACTCACTTGCTAAATTAACGGTAAACACCAGTAAACTTGTGCCTATAAACTTTAATGATAAATACCTAAATATGAATGAGTGAGCACTATCTCGTGAATAGCTTTAGGGTTAGGAGTTAATATCCTGGAATGAGGTCGCCAATTGTCACGGGGTTTTTATAATACCACAGTAATTTTGGAATAAATGGTTAAATGTTATTTATTTAAATTGATAATAATATTCAATAATATTGAAGAGCAGAGACAATGATTGTCTTGCTACATCAAGCAACGATTACTTTACGCTGACTTGCTACGATTCTCTAAGATCGAGAATTTATAAACTTTCTCAACAGTACACAGCAGAGACTAATTACTCACAATTGCTGAATTACTGTACTGTTAGCCTCTGGAGAAAGTTACTTCACCCCTGACAATAAATAACTAATACTAATAATAACATCAGGTTCTTGCTGATGCATTAACTCCTGGCACAACGGATTTTAAGTTAATACAACAAGACTGGTCTAAGTACCAGTTATGAAAGCAAACGTTTATGCCAGCTAGGAGCTATATGGAAAATAAGCTTAATTTGGATTAAATGAAACAAGATTTTACTTTACATTGAGCTCAAGAAAAAGAACTGTTAAATTTATTAATCACAAAAAATAAATTTAACGTTACAATTCAAATCAAATTAAATGAGACGCACTCACTCACTCACACAAAAGCTAAATACTTACGCCTAGGAAAAAACACCTTAACTAAACTCTTATGACTACAAAATACAAAAAGGAAATACTAGTCAATGAATGCGGTGTATCACCCAAAGCTGGAGAACTAAAGGTGGGAGCTTGGAGAAACTGTAAGTGGCGTTTGGGTACTAGCTGACCTCTCGCACTGCTGCACAGGTCCTGTCTCCGTCACAGCAAACACTAGACTGAGTAAGTCGTGGGAACAAAAGCGGAGCACTAGGCCGCATTTTTAACGGTCAAGTGCAAGCAGGGGCGAACAATAAAGAAAACAATAGTATCGCTCAATACAGCACTTAGTGACGTGCATTAAATCGGTCACTTTTGAAAACAGTGACGAATGTTTTGAAAAGTGTACCCCGAAATGGAGGGAGAAACGGTTAGCTGAGCGATACGCAGTGAGTTTTCCACTAATAGTTCGTGGCTTCTCACAAAAGGGAAATGTCGCGAATTGATTCGTGACAATGGATACTCAGGGGGCTATAACTCGAAACTAGTTGAAGATAGATATTTACTAGTATCAACATGTAGGAAATCTCATATGGGTTTTTGATTGGTACATTGGCCTTTGACCATAAGTGACCTTGAAAGGTCAAACTCAAAGTCACGGCTATTCAGGGGGCCGTAACTCGAAACTCCTTGAAAATATATATATTTACTATTACCAACAAGTAGGAAGTCTAATATGGGCTTTCATTTGGCAGCATGTCCTTTGACCTTGAGAGACCTTTAAAGGTCAAATGCAAGATCATGGATTTTCAGACGGTGCAACTTGAAAACATTTGTGACATTACCTTAGACTTTAAGTGTTCCTGACATTGAATAGAAGAAACGAGCCAGTATTTAACAGCAATTAAATAACTGCTGTCGGGCTAGGTCTGTTATACTTGGCACCACTTGTAATTGCCACCAGACAAACTTACTGTCAATACCTTTTTGAATTAGAATGATTAGATTTCAGCATTCACTGACGCCTTCACCATTCAGGGCCTCCCATACAATGAATAATATCTTCTCAATATAGGAATAAATAAATTAATAAATTGATATGTAGTTATCTTATGGACGACGTTTTTAAAATAATAGTGATCAGAATAGATTGTCAAAATCCCTTTGGTGGCCAGCAATGCCTGTGTTTATGCTAATCACATATCTTTTGTTGTTAATCCCATCGTTACGAGTATATACTATCTACTTCTAAGCTTGAGGTGACTAAAAATTTAATCCAGCTTTATCCCTTCACTGCCTAAGCCTGATTTCTTAACCGGAGGTCTTTTTTACTGACTTAGGAATAGCGGTTTTTACCTTTGCAAAAAATAATGTCTGTATCATTACTCGGCCCAGATTCAGTCCCAGTCACAACAAACAGAGATGCTCCGATCCTGACTGATGGCTGAAAGGGGACATTTTCTTTACGGAAGTACATGGCTATATAAGAGAAAAAAAAAACAGTAACTATCTTTTGAAAGACAAATGTATATATTTCGTGAACAAATCATATATATTTTTTTTTAATTCATGATGTTTTTTCGCCTTGCCTCTGAAAATAGTTAATGCAATTGGGCCAGAGGCTTACGAACACTGTTACAAGCTTTGTATTGCGTGGAATGGCGAGGTATCATGTTGAAAATGGGTTATATTATTCACATATAATACTCTTCTCTAAACCAGTAACGTGCGCTTTGTGAGAGCATGACGCACGAGCGAGCGTCCTGTTATCACCATTTCCCTCTCATACATTATTTCTCCATGGTGGTACCTGAACAATGAAAAATATACTGGAACGAAAGACATTGTGTCGCATACACCCACTCCCTCAACACACACACACACACACACACACACTCCTTAGGAAAATTCGAGATTCCAAGGGGTTCGCATTTATGGGTGAGTTTTTAGTTGATAACAAAATTTACTGAATGACTAACACATGCAGAACGAATCTGAACTCTTCTTCACAGAGGAATAAAGTGACTAGTTGTGCTTAACGTGACGGTTGGGTCGGGCCCGGCCGGGTCGGGCCACTCATTTCCAGAGTAAACATCACTCACTCGCTTCGCTTGCCAATATACACATAAAAATACTAGTAAATGTCATGTATTATGAATATATAGGGGTATATTCGAATATACAAAGTATATACATAACGAACGTGTATGAACACATGGTGACAACATGGTTGGCGAGTGGAAGGTACCTAAAGTGGTACACAGAAGACGTACTAGATAGCACCGGGAGTATTCCATGCAGATTTTGCTAAAGCCTCGTGGACTAACGTCAGCAGCAGTTGTTTGCACAGTCGCCATTAGTAGACACCTAGGGCAGTGAAGCATTTAAAGGATATTTTTCGTGAAGGGTTGGGTGAATATAACTGATAATTGCTTCACTGCATGAAACAATTCCTAAAACAGATAAAATAATCGGGAGGTATCTACGGTAGAACGCTAAACAAGGAAACAGCACTGAAAGATTGCAACACCCAAGTCCTACACTCTGCAGGGAGAATCTAGTGATTACTGCACTGCGAACGTAACCTTCCAATGACTGTTCTGAATATCGGTCAATTTCATGTTTGCCTTACCCTGATCCCTTGCACGATGTTTGGTCTAAATCGGAAAAAAAAAAAGTAAAGCTCCCCTTACCATGTGGCAGTGACCGAAAACTTGTTCTTCTAAAAAACTATAGTTCATTCCCGTGGTTTATCATCAACCCTCCCACAAGTGTGTTTACAATCAGATTAAAACTTTTTACCAATGTCGTTTCAAACAGAGACACATGAGTCCATCTCTGACATTGACCTGTGACCAAGACCTTTGATTGTTCTCAGAATCAACTTCCTTCCTTCTTATCCTGCAGTTTTATTTATCCTTTCTATGAGTCTGGCTTTAATCGGGTCAACACTGCTCTAGTTGACCTAGCCATGTCAGATTCATGTTTAAAAAAAAAAAAAAAAAGGACAGTTCTTGGAAAGTTCTCAACCATTTCACCACGTTTGACTAAAATGTTACAAAAAAGTTTTGAATTATCTTGCTCACTCACACACACACACACACACACACACACACACACACACACACACACACACACACACACACACACACACACAAATTTTATATAGACAGATAGATATAGTTAGCATAGCTCAACGTGTCCTGAAGGGGACCTGGCCGCGTCACTGTGCCTACGTCAAGTCGGTGATCTTGCAGTCAGTCCCCCCCCACCCCCCACCCCCCCAAAAAATGCCCATGGGGAAATGAATACTTGCAACTAACCACCCGCCTCCTTGCTTATCCCCCTGAATGGCAGTAACAGTCAGTTTAAAAAGTTATGTGCCTTTATTGTGATGTCAGTCTGTGTTGTCTCATGTGATTTTGACCCCCTCCTTTCCTTTGTGCACTTATTATTTGCAGTAAGTTGACAGTGCCGTTTGCTCAGTGACGTCCAAGCGTTATATAAACCATGATGACGTACGATTTATTAAGTGTTATACAGTAGGCTTAAATAGTCGAAAAGTAAGTGATCAAACTAGTGTTAAGGGACATTCAGTATGGCGATTTCACTGGTCAACACAATTTTTCTGGCGTGACTGTTTGCAATGGATTTTAGGTAATTTTGAGGTGCTGAATCCGAATTTGGTATCATATTTTGTCTATCACATCATGTTTTTGAGATATGGTATGCCGTACGTTTGTTGAAAATTCGCAATTTTGCACTAAAGTATAAAGAACTGGCAGAGTAAAATTATTCTCTTTATTGGAAATATGATACTCAAACTACAATGCTTTTTTTGTTTTTATTTCACATTGCCATTTTACCATCTAATAAGTTTAAAAACGCAAACCTGGTAAACGATAGGTCCATAGACCTGATAAGTTGCACAATGTTAAAACAACAGTTTAGTTTTTTATCTCTAAAAAGTAAAAACATTCAGTAACACCACTGGGTTATTTCAGTTGCAAAATGTTTTTCTCAAAGACATTCTTTTGTGTGCAGCATCTGGAACATCTCTCATAAGGCTCCAGCAGTAATCAGCCATCATATTACAGTACCATCGGCCTTGGTAACATTCTTCCATTACTTTGATATCCTGGTGAAAACGCTAACCTTCCTCTTCGCACACATGGCCTAGATTTTCTGGAAACTTATCCAAATGGCTATGCAAGTAATGCAATTTGATGTTCATCTTACATCCCATTGCTTGCAAACTGGACAAGAGCTCTTTCACGATTTCTTTGTAGTTGTGTGATTTCTGGATTCCTAAAAAGCTTTTCACAACATTGGCAAATGCTTTCCAGGCTCTTACCTCAATAGGAGACACTGAGACAACAAACTGTGGATCGTTCAGCAACGTTCTGATTTGTGGGTCATCGAATATTTCGGCTTTTTTCTTCTTTTCACTTAGAGCAGGGAAAGCTAAGCATACGTAGTTGAAATAGTTCCCGGAGTGATCAAGAGCCTTAACAAACTGTTTCATTATGCCAAGCTTGATATGAAGTTGTGGCAGAATTATATTATCCGGATCAACCAATGACTCATTTATGATGTACTTCTGTCCAGCTGTTAAGCTGTCTCTTAATGGCCACTCATCCTTAACCCAATGTTCTTCCTTTGCCCTACTATCCCAGTAGCAGAGATAGCACGGGTATTTCGTGTAGCTGCTTTGTTGCCCTAAAAGGAAGTTCATCATTTTTAAATCAACACAAATCAACCAAGCATGATAGTCGTATTTCAACTTTTCCAGAACAGCTTTTATGTTGGCATATTCCTCTTTAAGGGTCACTGAGTGCCCTATAGGAATCGATCCGAAAGTGTACCATTGTGAAGCAAGACACATATTAGGTTTCTTTTTGAACTGTCAATGAAAAGTCTCCATTCATCCGATACATATCTTGATAATCCCATTTCCAAAAGAAGTCCTTCAACATCGTTGCAATAAACAAGTTTATAGCAGCCGTGGCTCAGTGGGTTAGAGCGCTCCGCTCTGACCGAAAGGTCGGAGGATCGAATCCACCCAAGGGTCATTGGTAGACATCAGGAAGGGCATCCGGTCATATGCTACATGCTCCAATCCAAAAGTCCTCTACCCAGAGGCAACGCCTTAGCCCTTCGGGGATACCTGGCGTAAAACAAAAAAACAAAAAAAAGTATAATCTGAAGTGAAGTACTTCCGCACCTTCTCTTCTCTGTTACGATAAAAAGAGACGCTAGTGCCATGATGAAGATTATTTCTTTTAGCCTTGAAGCCGACAACTCGTAAGATTGTTTTGGCCAACCCAAGTCTCGAATTAAATCGTTCAACTCAAACTGACTAAACAATGAAGGTTGGCCTAACGAAGTTTCTGATGGATGAAAATCCACATCTATTTGTTCACCTCCATGAGGAAATATGCGAGGATGATACTGATGTTGCATCATCAATATCTGGGAGGTCAGTAAAAATAGGTACTGGTATGATCACAATAAGGGATGGGCCTTAAAGCTGATTCGAGATTGGGATATTTCAGATACTGTTTGTTTTTTCTGTTGAATCCTTTGACGCTAACAAGACAGAAATAGCAATCATCGGTATGGTTTTTTGGCTCCCTCCAAATCATGGAAATGCCAAATTTGAGCTTGACATTCTTGCCCTGAGACCAAGATCTCAAAGTCTCCACACAAGCTTTGCAAACTTTATGAGGAGCTCAGCTTTTGTCCTGGTCTTCCAAGGGTACCTTAAAATAAGCAAGATACACTTGCTTTACAAAAGTAGTGATATTGTGCCTTTGAGAGGCTAAAGTGAAACAGCCACAGATGTAGCAAAAAAATATCTGGATCATTGCAGCATTTTCTCCACTTTGAAGACGAAGGAGTAGACATGATCTGATCAGGAAATTGCAGTCCAGCCACAAATTAATCTGTAAAGAAAAAACAGTAAGATTAAACACTATAGTTTACAACATACAATTAAATAAGAACTTTATGTACTAGCATATATATGCCCTAACCAACCAATATACTTTGATAGAAATGAAGCTCAGTGAAAGAAGTCAGCTTTATACAAAGAAATTTCAAGTGAACAAGTAACTTCACAACCATAAATGCATAAACTTCTTATGTTGTTGACATTAACTTATTCATATTTTTTGAAGCCATAACATACCACTTGAGGCTGCTATCGATCAAAGAAAAAGTCCTTATCAACCCTAGCGAGAGGCCACTTGCGTGACCCCTTTGCCCTCCTCTCCTCCTTTATCCAGCCCTTAAAGACACATAAACAAAGAGTATGGAATAGATGTACATATGTAAAGGCAAAATTAGGCTTAAGTTCAGGCAAATAAACCAAGTTTGCTCTCCCAAACTGCAACACCTAACGACCTAAATCTGTTCATTGAAAAAAATGTATTGCATACCCGTAGCATGAAAACTACATGTGATAGCGCAAATCTGAGCCATTTGCGGTTTCAGCACCTCAGATTAGTGAAATCCATTATCAAAGTCCTTGCCAGATTTTTTTTTTTCTAGACCAGTGTCTGTGATCAAGCTTAAGGCCTTGGGGGGGATCAGAGGTACCCTCCCACAGACGAGGTGGGTAGTGAACTCCCAAAATCTCCGAGTGCAGTCTAGCAGTTATCAGGCATCAGTTGAATGAGGACCCTAACTTGCTGCCAGACAGATGACGCAACGAAATACCAATTTGCTTCAAGACGTGAGTGTACAAACTATTCCATGCACCAAACAGAAGAGACTGATATATCGGAATGTGATGGCCAGGAAAAAGCCTCTGGCTACCGATGTCCAGCATAAAGAAAGAATTGTTTTTACAAAGAAATATGTTTCATATAATGTAGATCACTGGAAACAAGTTCTGTGGTCCGATGAATCACAGTTTTGTGTCAGTGACACCGGTATAGTAAAGAGTTTGATCCTTGCAGCCCAAAGATTAGAGAAAAGTCTATCAGGCACCCTGTCTCCCTTATGGTGCAAGGAGTTTTCTCTTATCGAGGACTAAACAGGCTTCATTATTCTCCCTAAAGGCTAGAATGACACCAGTCATTTATATTCGTCTTTAAGACGACTACTTGGTTGAGTACCTTGCAGCAACTGGCACCAATGTGCCGCTATAGGACGATGGTCTCAGTCCTATCACGAAAGTCGTCAGAAACTGATTTTGCACAAGTGAAATGGAGTGAATATCTGATTGCAAAAGGGAGAAGTCATGATATTTCACCCATTAGGAACCTCTGGGTGATGGTCAAAGGCAATATAAGGAAGAAAGACATATCTACAGTGGCTAAAATGCAAGTTGTCCTTCGTTGTGTATGGAGTTTAATTTCTCCTAGTACACTCAAGGAACTCGCTGACCCCATTCCAGATAGTCTTTTAGAGGTGCGAAGACGCAAAGGCTATCCGACCAACAAGTAAACGGATCATAGGTGAGTGTCCAGTATAAGTAAATTGTATTACGCATTGTAATTTGCCTGATGACTTTTAATTATGACACAAATGTTTCTTTTTCGTGATCACGTTGAGTTGCGATGACGGTACACACACACACACACACACACACACATATATATATATATATATATATATATATATATATATATATATATATATATATATATATATATATATACATTAATACAAATACGCACACATCCTCACACACACGCAAACGTCAAGTAATTATGCATTGTCCTCGCCGGGGAAGCGCAGACAAAAATACGGCACAGAGAAGGTTAAAGATGAAAAATATTATTCCATAATACCCAGGGATTAATTAACTTTGCCTGTGATAACTAAACACTGCCTTAACGGTTCTGAGTGTGTGAACTGAACTTGCAAGAGCGTGAGCATTGTTTGACCTTCCATCTGGTAATCCTATTTCCTATTTGTAAAGCCTGATGTGTGCTAACTCTGACAGGCAACTGCCACTGCTTTGTGTACTCGGGAGTTACGAGAGAGAGAGAGAGAGAGAGAGAGAGAGAGAGAGAGAGACACTGTTTCCATATCTCTTTTTCTATTTATGTTTATCTATCTAAAACAGTGTATGTTTATGAATAAATGTAAAGATACAAATATATATGCATATAGCAGACTTTGTATATAATGTCTGGCCGAACCGTAACATCTATGTGTGTGAACGATCACACACAAACTCTCTCTCTCTCTCCACACACACACACACACACACACACACACACACACACACATATATATATATATATATATATATATATATATATATATATATATAAATATATATATATATATATATATATATATATATATATTGTTACGGAACAGAGAGAGATAATGAACACTTCAAGTGAGAATACTAAAAATCACTACTGTCCCGCAAAGTTCCAGGTTCAAAACAAAAGAGTTAGGTAAAATTACAAGTTAAAGTTTAATGCTCATATTAACAACAAAACATTCAGGATTCATAAGGATAATGTAATGGCAAAAACAGGTTAAATATATGGTTAACTGCAATAGCCTCTATTAACACGAAATTAGCAAGTGTAAATTTATCTAAGTCAGTCCTGATAAAATGAGAAAACCGGATAATGCTCAGTTAAAGCAAGATATATTATTACAGATACAAAATATTATTACTACTGGTTGACAGTAAAACTTTACATTAATTACAAAAACCTCACCAGGCCCACGAACCAACACCTTATGCTATTCAGTACAAGAAAAAAATGTAATAACACTTATACTCAAATTACACAGTAGCTAGATGGTTGGAGACTTCCTGAACACTCACAAAAATAACAACAACTGTACAGGGGAGGACAGAGATGTGAACAAAATGAGTAGATCTAAGTGGCAATAATGCAGAGACTGAGCTCATTATATAGGGGCCGGCAGAGCTTGATACAACTTGTAAGAAGGACGCGCAAATGAAGCCATAGGGGACAAAGAGTTAACAATCCTGCTCTGAACAACAGAAAGAACGACTTACTCTACTATAAGGGGAGAAGGGGGAAGTGAGGTGAAACATGCAAGCCTAGTCACTATGGAAGCCACGAGGCGAATCGTGATCAAACATGCAGCATACTGTACATTAGAATTATACAAAGGATGATGAAATCATAGGCTATGTAACACCTCCCCACAAAGAAAAATAAATTTATAAAGGAAATTTCTTATTACTTTAAAACAATCTGTCTAAAGTCTAGATAAGCAATGTGCAATAACATTTTCTTTCCCCTTGACATGTTGTATGTCTAATGAATATCCGAAGAAGTAGACTCCATCTTGTCAATCTCCGATTTTTATCTTTAAACTTACTAAGGAATTTCAGTGAGTTATGATTGGTATAAATGACTATGGGGTCAAAACCAGAACACAAATAAAATGAAAAATGCTGTAAACCCAAAATCAAGGCCAAAAGCTCTTTCTCAATAGTTGAGTAGTTCTTTTGAGGTGGAGTGAACTTCTTACTGTAATAAGATACAGGGTGTTCAATACCCTGATCATCCTCTTGCAGCAAAACAGCCCCAGCTCCTGTATCACTTGCGTCAACAGCCATCTTAATAGGCTTAGCAAAATTTGGAGTAGCGAGCACTGGCTGACTTAATAGGATAGCTTTAAGTTTACTGAAAGAGGATTCACAGTTATCGGTCCATACAAATTTAACTACCTTTTTCAGTAGGTCTGTAAGTGGTGATACAAGAATTGAAAAGTTAAGAACAAATCTCCTGTAATAACCTACCATTCCCAAAAATCTTTGTAGCTCTTTCTTACTTTTAGGTCTGGGAAGATCACTTATAACCTGAACCTTAGCTCCTGGTGGTGCAACATGTCCATCACCAATTACGTACCCAAGGTACTGAACTTTAGCTTGACCAAACTCACACTTTGATAAATTACCTACAAGAATAGCCTGAACCAAACGCTCGAGAAATTTACTGACATGGCATAGGTGATCTTTCCAGCTGTCACTGAAGATTAACACATCATCAATATAAACAACACACCCTGCCAAACCCTCTGTTACAACATTCATAAGCTTCTGAAAAGTGGCTGGTGCATTCTTCATACCATATGGCATTACAGAACATGCAAAAGTCTTTCCTAGTGTTACAAAACATGAGATCTCCCTAGCACGTTCAGTCATAGGTACTTGCCAGTATCCCTTTAACAAATCAAATTTACTTATGTACCTAGCCTTTCCGATCTTGTCTATGCAATCTTCCACGCGAGGGAGAGGGTAAGTGTCTGTTTTGGTTATCTGATTAACACGTCTGTAGTCGATGCAAAGCCGTTGTGACCCACGTGGCTTAGGGACTAGAGTGACAGAACTCCACTCGCTCTGACAAGGCTCAATCATCTTGTGGTCCAACAGGTAGCCAAGCTCCTTCTGGATGAGAGGAACTTTCACTGGGTTTACACGGTAGAGAGGCAGTTTAATTGGCTTTGCGTCTCCAACATCGACATCATGCATCAACACAGTGGTTCTTCCTGGAGTGGCACGGAACACTTGCAGGTACTCCTGCAGTAATGCCGAAAACTCCTGCCTTTCCTCGGGAGCTAGATGAGAAAGCTTAGTCTGGAGATTATTCATGATATCAGGATTCTTCCCCAAACTATCACTCAGGCTCATACTGCATGGGAGAACTTCACTTGCAGACTCGGGTGGAACAGCTACAGTGCAGACTGGGTTATTTTCGTCCTGCCTGTGATATAACTTTAGCATGTTGATGTGACAAAGTTGCTTGTTCTTTCTATGATCTGGTGTGGTGATGACATAATTGACATCACTGAGTTTCTTCTCCACGAAATAAGGACCACTAAACTTGGCTTGAAGAGGTTGCCCATGCACCGGTATCAGAATCAAAACCTGATCTCCTGGCTGAAAGTGGCGTAACCTGGACTTCTTATCATACCAAGTCTTCATCTTCTCCTGAGCAGCTCCTAAATTCTCTCTCGCCAGCTGTAAAGCAGTGGACAGCCGTTCTTTGATCTTCATCACATACTCCAGCAGGTTGACGTCATCTTCCTCCGACAGCCAGCATTCCTTGAGTAGCTTAAGGGGTTCTCTTACTTCATGGCCAAACAGTAGTTCAAAGGGTGAGAAGCCCAGTGATTCATTTGGAGATTCTCTTGCGGCAAATACAACAAATGGAAGACCTTTATCCCAGTCTTTCTGATGTTCCAAACAGTATTTCTTGAGCATCGATATGAGTGTTTCATGATATCTCTCCAACGCTCCTTGAGTCTGGGGATGGTAAGCTGAAGACGTGATCTGGGTGATGCCCAACTCTTTCAGAGACTGCTTGAAAACATTTGACATGAAATTACTTCCCCGGTCTGACTGTACCTCCTTGGGCAGACCAAACTTTGTGAAGAACCCCAGCATTTCCTTAACCACGTTCTTTGCTGAGATATTTCTAAGTGGAATGGCTTCAGGATAACGAGTAGCCATATCAATCAGGGTCAACACATAAGAAAATCCTGAAGAAGTCTTAGGAAGAGGGCCCACAATATCCACCAACACACGGGTGAATGGTGCCTCAAAAGGAGGAATGGGAACTAGAGGTGCAACCTTTTCGGTCTGATTACACTTCCCCACAACTTGACAGGTGTGACAAGACTTACAATACCACAAAACATCTCTGGAGATACCTGGCCAGTAGAAGTGTTTCAAAATGCGTGCCACAGTCTTCCTCACTCCAAGGTGTCCTGCCAAACTGGAATCATGAGCCACTCTAATGATATCCTGCCTACAAACACAAGGGATGACAACTTGATGTACAACCTCCCATTCACAGTCGGCTGATGCTGTTGGGGGTCTCCACTTTCTCATAAGTACTCCTGACTTTATATAATAACAAGTAGAAGCACCAGCTGACTCTTCCCCACTGCAAGCAGAGTTAGCTAGACCTTTCAACTCAGGGTCAGCAACCTGCAACTCAACCAACTCTTGTGCGAGACAAAATATCAACACTACGGGGTACTGCCTCATCTGGTGAGTGGTCCAAATTAGCAAGAAAAGTGTCAGCTAGGATAACATCATCATCATTATCCTCTAAGTCACCAGTAACTTTAGACTTAGCCCTAGTGACAGTACATGCAGAGAACACATCAGGGATATCACAATCCTGGGTCGCAGTCACTGGTTCACTAGACAACTGAGGAGCTGGACACACTTGACTTCCAGCAATATCATTTCCAAGTAAGAAAGTTACACCTGACATTGGGAGTGTCTCAACCAACCCAACCATAACGGAACCATTAACAAAACCAGACTCTAAATTCACTCTGCACAGAGGGACAGAGAAGTAATTATTCCCTACACCTTGTAAGATTACAGTTTCATCAGAGGAATTAACATTAGAGCCTAGAACACTGGCCAGCATAAGGGATTGGCAAGCACCTGCATCACGATATATTTTAACTGATTTCCTGTCATTACTGTCCAGAGGACTGACAAAACCATCAGACAGGAAATTAGCACATGAACTCTTGAGAGTGTCACCCACGTTACTGCTCAAAAGAGGAGCTTCATCATGAGAATTTAATTTACCCCTCAAAGCAGGTTCAGTTAACTCGGTTAAAGAATTCTGGGAACTCTCAAGGGTGGACACTAGACCAATTGACTGAATATTTAAAGACTCCTTTTTGTTCACATCACGCTGTCTCCTGAAACATTTCTCGATAGTATGACGAAGCTTACTACAATAAGTACATTTACTTTTCTGAAATCTAGAGATGAAGCTGGTATTTACTTCCTGAGAAACATCATCTTTATTCTCTTTCCTGTTACCTGTACTCTGAGTAGAGGCAACGTACTTACTCTCAGCTTTCCTTTTTTCTTTAGAATATCTCTTGTGAGTGAGAACATATTCATCAGCTAAAACTGCAACATCAGACAAATTATCTATTCTTCTCTCATCAAGATATAGGCTTACATCATTATTGATACACCTTTTGAAGTCCTTCAGCAAAATCATCTGCTTAAATTTATCAAAATCAGAATTTACATTCTTAGAATTTAACCACTGCTCTAACAGATCTTCTTTGATTTTTGCATAGTCAACATGGGATTGCTTATCTTGCTTATAAGTTATCCTAAATTTGACTCTATAGGCTTCAGGAACAAGCTCATAGGCCTTAAGAATCAAGCTCTTAACTACATCATAATTATCAGATTGATCCTGAGGCAAAGATGAATAAGTTACTTGAGCTTTACCGGTGAGAACACTCTGAAGGAGTACTGGCCAATACTTTTTGGGCCAATTAAAACCTGTAGCTACCCTCTCAAACAACTGAAAATACTTTGTTAAATCAGATTCATTAAAAGGAGGGACAAGTTTAACATTTTTAGCCACATCAAAATAATCAGAGCTAGATGATCCAGTTCCACCCTGTTTCATGCGATACTATTGGTCTGCCTGAATCCTAGCAAGTTCAACTTGTGCCTGAAACTCAGCCTCCTTAGCACGAGCCTCCTGCAGGGCTAGCTGTAACTTAGCTATTTCAATCTGCGTTTGCTCATCTGGAGGAGTTACATTAAACAAGCTTTCATTAATCATGTCAACAATTTGATCTTTAGAATGATGAGAATGAACAGTAATTCCCAATTGTTTAGCAACAATCTTAAGTTCATTCTTTGTTCTGTTTTCTACATCACACACTGTTTGCACATTTGACAAAAAATCTTTGGCTTCATCAAGCGTAGTAATAGTAGACATCATGAATAAATCACAGTCACAAAATATCAAGCAATATCCTTATGATAATATCCTGAATATCCTGGCAGGGTCGCCAAATTTATGTTACGGAACAGAGAGGGATAATGAACACTTCAAGTGAGAATACTAAAAATCACTACTGTCCCGCAAAGTTCCAGGTTCAAAACAAAAGAGTTAGGTAAAATTACAAGTTAAAGTTTAATGCTCAAACTAACAACTAAACATTCAGGACTCATAAGGATAATGTAATGGCAAAAACAAGTTAAACATATGGTTAACTGCAATAGCCTCTATTAACACGAAATTAGCAAGTGTAAATTTATCTAAGTCAGCCCTGATAAAATGAGAAAACCGGATAATGCTCAGTTAAACCAAGATATATTATTATAGATACAAAATATTATTACTACTGGCTGACAGTAAAACTTTACATTAATCACAAAAACCTTACCAGGCCCACGAACGAACACCTTATGCTATACAGTACAAGAAAAAATGTAATAACACTTATACTCAAATTACACAGCAGCTAGATGGTTGGAGACTTCCTGAGCACTCACAAAAATTACAACAACTGTACAGGGGAGGACAGAGATGTGAACAAAATGAGGAGTAGATCTAAGTGGCAATAATGCAGAGACTGAGCTCATTATATAGGGGCCGGCAGAGCTTGATACAACTTGTAAGAAGGACGCGCAAATGAAGCCATAGGGGACAAAGAGTTGACAATCCTGCTCTGAACAACAGAAAGAACGACTTACTCTACTATAAGGGGAGAAGGGGGGAGTGAGGTGAAACATGCAAGCCTAGTCACTATGGAAGCCACGAGGCAAATCGTGATCAAACAAGCAGCATACTGTACTTTAGAATTATACAAAGGATAATGAAATCATAGGCTATGTGACAATATATATATATATATATATATATATATATATATATATATATATATATATATATATATATATATATATATATATATATACTGTTTACTAACAGGGGTACCCGGCATTGCCGGGACAAAAAGGTGAACACTTTAATCCTACAGTACTGTATTTGTTCTAGTTCAATCTTTCTTTCATCTCCAAAAAGACCATATACCTCTTATGATTCTGAAGAGGGATTATAAGAGGTCCAGGAACTTTCTATTTCAGCTTTCACAGACAACGGACAGTATTTCTGCGCTCCTGTTTACTATTACCAGTGACCTCATATGACCTCCGACCAATGGCCTCGGAGGTCAACCTTACATAGCATATGTCTTAACTGGAGACCATGTGAGCCTCCCTGCAAAAAATTGGGCTGCTAAGTCCAGTCGTTCGAGCGTGTATTATCAGTGACCACAAATGATCTCCAGCCAGTGACCTCAAATGACCTTGGAGGTCAACCTCACATAGCCTATGTCCGAACTGGAGGTTATGTGAGTATCCATGCCAAAAATTGGGCTGCTTGGTCCAGTCACTCGGGTGTGCATTACCAGTGACCTCATATGACCTCGGAGGCCTGTGTCCAAACTAGAGGTCATGGGCTGCAAAGGTACCCGGCTTAGCCCTGGTAAAAAAAAAAAAAAAAAAAACTTTATTAGTGACCTCAGATGACCCAGATCTGAATTTTGACCCCTCTAAAACCATCCTTGGGTCACCCTGAATCAGAATATATATGGGTCTAGGTGTTTGTATCCATTTGTAAATAATATGTAGTGTGTAAATATAGTATGTAAGTAGTTGTTAGTAGAATCCAAGTAGGGCATCACCGCCCATTGTTATGTCTGTGAGCACTTATCTTATTATGTCTACGCCTTGAATGAATCGTGCCTTTTGTGATTGCACCACCGCTTTAGCCGGATGAGAGCCGGCGAGCAGTAGCTGTCTGTAAGGATCTGGGGTTGGACACGGGTGGTGTCAGGTGCTGCTGTATAAAGATTTAAGATGGTGTTTAATATATCATCAGAAAACTCGCCGAGACTATGTCTTCACCTACGACTGGCATCAAGGGGCATTTCGGTCCCTCATTATTTTCATTCAGTCAGAATTTTTCGTTCACTCACTCCTGCTTAATCCCATTTTCTCCCAATTATACTTATGCTCAGCTGTAAATAACGCATTCATTTTCACTCATGTTCATTGTATATTAATTATTTTTTCACATATTATATATATATATATATATATATATATATATATATATATATATATATATATATATATATATATATATATATATATATATTATTCTTACATTTTTTGTACCCTAAGTTCCTCTTTAAATTCATAAACTAGACCATCTGGGGTGTCATAAAAACGAGGGTAGACTTTTGGCATGATGGTCAGTTGGCAGAAATTCAGGGCTTTATATGAGGCAACTGTGGCTAAAATCGGACCCAAAAATTGAGGGGTGGGAAATTCAGTGTTGTATATCTCCATCATAAATCACTGTATAATAATGAATCACCTCTCAAAATGTTTGTATTTAGAACCTCTACACAATGGTATATGATACATGACATTATATTTCACAGGTAGGTCACTAGAGGTCAAAAGGTCATGAAAATTTAAGTTTGCTTATATTTTGAGTATCCCACCAATATTTGCCATTCTAGCTCAAATGCAAGATTATTTTGGACAATTATTAGCTAAATCCTTTACTTTGGACTTCAGTACACATATTCCAACATCGTGGAAGGATTATGACACACATTACCCTCTTTCATCTCACTCTGACATTTACAGAATTTACAACAAGGTAGGCCTTTGTTTCGACACTTGCATCTTACATTGGCACATTGCATACAAGTACATACTACTGCAAACTCTTCTGGAATTGGATTTACTCCTGCATCTGGCAGAAGCACTTCATCTACTTCTTCATATCCATACTGTGTTGGTTCAAGAAATATTGGACTGTGTGACAAGAGTGAGGTCATGTGGTAAGTAGTGTAGAATGAACGCATGATGTGCGCTCTCAAGGAGTGACTAGTTGGAGGCAAATCATCAAGGCAAGCCCTCTTACTTGGGTGGTACTGGAAATTTCTGAGTGCATTCATTGTCTTGCATGGGGTCCCAAGCTTGATCACTTGAACTAGATATTCTTCAGCAGTTGAAATCTGAGTTTCCATGTCACAAGTGAGCTTGCCAAAATGCTGTAAGTACATCCTTGGCTTAGCTTTCAATGCAGAATATTTGGTGCCTACTTTACTTGTATAGTCACACCCAGTCAAGGCATGAACTGCAGGAAGAACTTTACATAACTCTCCCCCAAGTCGCATTGCCAGAGTGTGCACTGGGATGAATCTAGATGATTCTCCAACCCCTGCTTTAACCCACAGTTCACAAAGACCTGACAGCTGAAATTGATCCCAATAATAGGACATCAGGACTAAAACATCTGTGTCTTGAGAGAGCACTATTATTGATTTCATACCTCTTTTCACCAAGTGACTTGCATGTGGAATAGTTTTGTCATCTGCTTCTTCTAAATTTGTATTAAGTTCCTTACATTCACATGATGACCCTCTGATTGAAGAATAGCAAGATATTATATATTCTGATCCGGCAAACTGACTAACCACAATCTCCACATTTGGAAAGAGATCATTTGCTTGCCTCAGGGTTTCCTCGTGGAGTAGTGACTGGAGCTTCAACTTGTTGTTTCTTGATGGCCAAAATCTATCCATATCCACAGGTAATGGAGTCTCTCTTCTGATGTCCTGGAGTTCAATGGGTGCATTCTTCTCACGTCGCTTCCTCTCTGAATCTTTGACAGATTTTTCTAGGTATGAATCAAACACTAAGTCTATTCTCTGAGCATACTTTGTTGACATTTTGGTGAATTTTAGCAAAGCATCTGTGAATTGGCCAAAGTTTGAATATTGTTTTGTTCCAATTTTTCGAACAGTTGCCATCACATCAAGTATATATCCAGTCTGTGTTAATTCTGGACATGGTTTTCTTGAATCTTCCTTGCTAAGGTTCTTTTCCAACTCTAGTACCATGGTGCTTTTTCTTGCCTTGCTCATTAAGCCATCTGCATCATCAAAGAGTGGAGATGAAGATGATACGTCATACTCCAGCATTTCCTTCATCTCCCTTCCCCGAACCTTAGCAACCTCCAGTAGCCGCTGCATTCGTCCATCTTGATTATGTGATGATTTTGGGCTTTTCTTCAGTGCATGAGCGGTAGTTGTACTATGGATTGATCTGAATGTCTGAAGGTTTGTTCTGTGGATTGGCTCACCATATCTTACAGTCTTTTTAATGAATCGTTCTTTTCTGAATTTGTCATAGGCAGCCTGTCCAATGGCTGTAACATTTAAGAGCTGTTTTCGGATTTCTTCTGTCATTATTTCTCTAGTTTGGATATTGTGAAGCTTAGGTTCATGCGTTGGTATCATGAAAGGGTTCTCCGTTCTCTCAATAACGTTCAGAATGGATTGAATGTTCCTCTCATCGCTTTCGGTTGTAGCTGTACTGAATGCCCTGTTGGTTTCTATGTCATATGATGCTGTATTGACCCCGCTAACTTCTCGGTACAAATTTGTTATAGCTAACATTTCATGGTAAATTAGCTCCCACCTTGCCACATACTGCTTCTGTCTTGTTCTGCCAATAATTCCAGAGGCACTTTTCTGAGACTTATTGATGGTCTGTTCAAGTGCCATATTTGCTCCAACGTTTTTCTGGATTGAGACATTGAACTCTGCCCACTGTGAACAGCACGAGGGGTGCTCTGTGATCTAAAGTGATGAACAGATGCTGTTTCAGCCCTGCCTCCTTCATAATCCTTTTCTGGGCTGTCAGATATCTTCGCCTGAATTGTGTCAAGAGTTTTGCGTAAGGTGTAGGTCTTATAATATTTGTTATTCATGTGATAAACAAAATTATCGCTAGTTATCAATTTCAGTCTCTTGGAAACACAATCATTTCGGATTTCTGCTGCTTCCCTGATCCTCTTTCTCCCATTTTCACTGCTTGTAGTTACTCCAGATGATGATTGACATATTATACACTTGGAAGCTCCAACAATTGTAGCAGCGGACGACGACCCGGTTAACTTCACAGTGTTTTCAGCCATGGTTCTTCAACAACCTGAAATAAAGAGTTTCAGTAAAAATTCATGGCTTTGAAGCATAAATAATATTAAATAAAACATCTTCAATAGTTTAATAGAATCCTAATATAAGTGAAAGCACATAATAATTGTGAAATAGAATGCATACACAATTTCAGCGGAAAAAATGGCCTTATTTTTTTGTTTATGGAAATTCAGTTTTTTTCAATTTGTACCTTTACTATATTTTGGGTAATAACGAAATATGAGATGTTGGAATATGTGTACTGAAGTCCAAAGTAAAGGATTTAGCTAATAATTGTCCAAAATAATCTTGCATTTGAGCTAGAATGGCAAATATTGGTGGGATACTCAAAATATAAGCAAACTTAAATTTTCATGACCTTTTGACCTCTAGTGACCTACCTGTGAAATATAATGTCATGTATCATATACCATTGTGTAGAGGTTCTAAATACAAACATTTTGAGAGGTGATTCATTATTATACAGTGATTTATGATGGAGATATACAACATTGAATTTCCCACCCCTCAATTTTTGGGTCCGATTATAGCCACAGTTGCCTCATATAAAGCCCTGAATTTCTGCCAACTTACCATCATGCCAAAAATCTACCCTCGTTTTTATGACACCCCAGATGGTCTAGTTTATGAATTAAAAGAGGAACTTAGGGTACAAAAAATTTCTACGGGAACCCCCCCAGCCGATACATTATCCATTCATCCATTTGTTCATTTAGTTTCATTTGCTTACTTCCTATTCTGTTAATGTCCCTTTTTAAAAAGGTAGATCTCTCCCCTATTGAATCAGATGGTAACACTGATAACGCTGTATGTGGTGATAATGTAAATCTTCGTAGTGGCAGATCTTATAGTAAACCAACCGTAAGTTCCCTACCTGTTTCAACTACTCCTGTTACTCCTACCCTAAATCCAGATATATTAACTCCAAATACTCTATCATCTTCTCCAACTGATTCTCTTGAAGCCACTCAGCCTTCTCCACAGCCTTTACCCTTCCCTACTACTACACATACACCACCACTAACCACGACACACACCACTACCGCCACGACACTTCCTTCCCGCACACCGTCTTAGTTCACTATTGTGCCTACTTCCTCACCTTCACGGTCTCACCCTCTTCCTACGATGACGAATCAGAACCCTCCACCTCCCCAGTCCATATATTTGGATGATGTTAACAGACCCAAATTTACAGGAGAGGATAGTACAGTTTCCATTTACCATTTCCTCAGAGAGGTCGAAAATGACATTCGTAATTGGCAAATCACATGTGAACCCTTGAAAGTTTCTTATCTGCTAAGTCGACTGCTCCAGGGCAGGTCACTAATAGGAGTCCCTATTTGTGCGGGGCACTTCGAAGATTGCCAAACGTTTGACATGTGTCGCCGACAATTAATTCAATTTTGTTGCCAACGTTCCAATGCTGCATCTCTTATAGGGTTGACCAACCTTCTCAAGCAAATGGAGTAGGACATGAAGGTATGTACCTCCTCAACATGCAAAGGTAATTGAGGCAGCCGCTACTATGAGGGTGACGAGGTCAGAGTTGCGCCATTTATTCCGTGGTACACAATGGGTAGCCGAACGTAATGGAGAGCTCATGATTTCATTAAATAATTTTGCAGATTTGTCCGGTTACTTTAGATTTCTTAACTGGCTTTCTCACTTCCAAAAACAGATAGCACTACAACTTGGCTTTAACCCCGGAGACAAAATAGTGAACATTAGCAAGGCCATTATAGAAAGGTCAGGAACAGACTTCACTCGCCAGGTTGATTCTTACACCTCACCCTCTCACTCTGTAGGTGGTACTGCAAGAGTACTACACACCAGCATTACTTCATCTGATTCCTCTTGTTCGCGGCCAACTACAAGAACCAAACCTAGTAATCGGTCTCACTTACACTATTGCTCACCTTCTAGCGGTCGTGACAAATCAACTGTGCAACGAAGCAAACAATCCTCAATTGTGTGCTGGCACTGCGGTAATGTAGGTCATCGAGAGTCTAGCTGTACACACAAAGAAAGACTTTTCCGCTCACGGGAATGACAGCGCACACCCTCGTGGTCCCGACGTCTAACATGCAAATATCACAAGAATAGCACAACTCACTCCACGGATGAGTGTCGTTACCTTAAGAGCCGTCAGTCGGGGGAAGAAGAGCTCTCAGATTGGAGAAATGTACCCTAACAGCGGAAGATCTGCTGGTGTCTGAAAATAAGGTAACAGAAAATCAACCCCCCATTCGTCAGGTAGGACCTATAACATCTTTAGGCTTAGTCATTTTAGGATGGAGCGAAGGGGTACAAAGCTCTTTCTTTATGGACACCGGATCTATGGTAAACCTGATCTCAGATACCTCTTTAAACAACATTAGGAAAATAACTAAAAGAGTTGGGCTCCTCGAACCACCTGATATTCGCCTATGCGGTGTGGATGGCTCAGAATTTCAGGCCAAAGGAAAGATCACACTAGAAGTACAACTTGATAAAGCCTTAAGACCTTTTGACGTGGAGTTTCATGTCACTAATGATCTTAAATATCCAGCGGACACTCTCAGTGGCTTTTCGACAATGGCCCAAGAAGCTATTGCTCTCCTCCCTGCTTCTCGTACCATAGATGTCAGTGGCTTCCCAATATATAGTATGGAATATCCACGTCCGGTACTCTCCCAAACCAACTCAGTTATTAAATCTCACATGATTCCTACATTACTCGAGAGTAAACAGGTACACACACCGTTACCTGAACAGCCAAGTACAATACTATCTAGTACTACATCCTCTGAGCATTCAACTGTGGATCGTATCAACCCCTCTGACAGTGGCACACTCACCGACTCAGACGTGTCTCATTTAACTACCTTACATAGTGTGAATGATGTTTTACGACACGCAGAGACAAGGCATGCAGTAACAAATCAGTGCACAATTTTGTTGCTGCACAAATTTACCAAGGTCTCTGTTCGTGTTGTGGGTGCAAAAGCAGGAGTGGCTGTACTAACCTTACCTGAGATGTGTTGTATGAATGGCTTAGCTTATGAGTCGGCGTTGTGTACGTTGCTAGAGGATGGTTCATGCTACTTGTACCTTGCCAACACTACCAACGCCGCGTTAAAGTTATGAATGGGAACACAGATTGGTGATTTCTTGGTATACCCAGCGGCCATACGTGTGTGCCAGGATTTTCCACACTCTGTTGCTGATGTGTGGTCAGTTGCTCAGTCCACCGATATCCCATCTAATCTTGAATCTCATGTGAAACAGAGTAATTTTCCCAAACACAGAAATCAATTAATTAATCTCTTGCGAGACTATCGCGAAGTTGTAGCCCTACCCGGTGAGAATATGGGGAAGACTGATTTCATAAAGTATAACATTACATTACATCATGGAGCTCAGCCAGTATATGTACCTGCCTACCGTTTACCACATAGCCAACGTCAACAAGCTGATCATCTTATTCAGGACATGTTGGATAATGAGGTCACTTAACATTCTGATAGCCCGTGGAACAGCCCACTATTTCTGGTTCCAAAGAAAGGTGGTGAGTTACGACTAATAATAGATTACAGACCCATGAATGCACTGACTGTCCCGGACAGATTTCCAATTCCTGTACTCACTAATTTGCTGGAATCCTTAGGCAAAAACAATTGTGTTTTTTCCTCCCTAGATCTTTCAAGTGGCTACTGGCAAGTGGAAATGGAGGAATCATCTCGCCCTATCACCGCCTTCAGTACTCCATGCGGACATTACCAATTCCGTAGACTTCCATTCAGTTTGAGAAATGCACGATCAGCGTTCATGCGACTAATTCATACAGTTTTCGCCGGCATGATAGGTCACTCAGTTTTTGCTTATCTAGATGATGTCATAATCGCTAGTCATTCGGTGGAGGAACATTTAGAAAAATTGGCAGAAGTGTTCACTAGACTCAAACAAGCTGGACTTAAGATTAAACTATCAAAGTGTGACTTTGTACGTAAGAAACTCCAATTCCTAGGACATGTTGTTGACGCTCACGGAATTCATACATCAGATGACAAGGTTAGAGCCGAGACAAGTTTCCCAACTCCAACCAACACCGATGCTGTATGCAGTTTCCTCGGTCTCAGTGGGTATTACAGAAGATTCATTAAAGGGTATGCCCAGATAGCTGCGCCGTTAAGAAAATTGCTAAAGAAGGATGCATCTTTTGTGTGGGCTGATGAACAGGCGACCGCATTCACAACACTGAAAAATGCTCTAGCACAATCCCCAGTTTTGACATTCCCTGATTATTCAAAACCATTTCTTTTGTGTACTGATGCTTCCGGAGTAGGCCTAGGTGCCGTTCTCATGCAAAATGACTCCGAAGGGAAGAAACGTGTCATTGCCTATGCTAGCCGTGTGCTAAACTCCGCAGAAAAGAATTACAGTGTAACTCACTGGGAAGCCCTTGCCGTGGTCTGGTCTCTAAAACATTTCCACGACATCATCTACAGATATCCTGTTCACATCCAAACAGACCACCTTCCCTTATGTGACCTGTTTCGGGGATGTAACCTTACCGGTCGACTTGCACGTTGCGCAGTCACTGTGACTGACTATAATCCGACATTTGAATACGTTCCTGGGAAATCCAATGTCGCAGCCGATGCCCTCTCGCTGCATGTAGCCACAGTCTCAACTGGTTGCGATGTAAACTTGGCGTTCAATTACGACACACTACATAGGTTCCAGAGTGTGGACCCCATATGGTCATAGGTCATATATTTTCTAGAGTCAGGCAATGATTCTTCTTTGCCCAAGTTACCAGTCCCTGTATCTCATTTCTTCCTCTGCCCAAGTTACCAGTCCCTGTATCTGATTTCTTCCTCAATGATGAATTGCTCTATAAAGACTCAATACTGAAAGGTGACAACATACCTCATTGTGAAGTTAAGCAACTAGTTATTCCAACAGACTTAATTCCTGTTGCTCTTCGTTTAATCCACGACACCCCTCATGCATCACACCCTGGCAAAGACAGAAGCTTACGGCAAGCACGTCTGTCATATTATAGGCCCACTGTGCGAAAGGATATAGAAGCACACTGCGATGCATGTTTATCATGTGCCCGTCATAAGGGGACAACCTGTCAACCTGCTCCTATATTGCAGTACCCAGTACCATCAAAACCTTGGCAAACCGTCTCTATTGATCTTCTGAAGCTGCCTCGTACAGAATCTGGCTTCGTTTATCTATTAGTGGTAGTCAATCATTTCTCTAGATTTGTTATCTTAGTTCCATGGCATGAAAATTCTGCTAACGCAGTAGCACATGCCTTTATTAATTCAGTAATTTGCCCTTTCACAACACCAGAAGTAATTTTAACTGATAACGGGTCAGAGTTCAATAATTCAGTACTGGAAGAAATTTGTCTTCGATACGGAATTAAGAAATGGAAAATAGTGGCCCATCATCCAGCCTTGAATGGCCTAGTAGAGCACCAGAATAGGAAGATATTGGAGAGTCTGCATCACATAGTGGGAGATCAGACTTCCACCTGGGATGAGTGGATTCTGCAGGTAGATGCTTCAGTTAATTCATCCATCAATAAGTCAATTGGAGAAACACCATTCTTCATCATATATGGCTTTGACAAAAGACTATCTTATTCACTGTTGCAGTCCAAACCTGATCTGATGTACGACTACAATAACTACGTGCGAGTCAACCTGTCCAACTTCCAGAAAATTCATAAATATATTCAGGATAATCTGGCCCTTACAAATGAGGAGATGGTACGTAACAAACATGCTGCTGCCACAGATGTTACCATCCAAGTAGATGACTTAGTTTTCGCCCTAGATCATGACGGAGAATCAAAACTAAACAGTAAATTCTTAGGTCCCTTCCGTGTCATATCTCATAAAGGTAATAAATTCGAATTAAGAGATCCGCACAAACCGCAAAAGGCAGAGACGACATGGGTGCATGCAGATGATCTCAAACGTGCATCAAAACGCATAGTCTTGGAGGAGCCACTAAGAGAGGCCACATCTCCACAACAAACTCCCACTCAACCTTCTTCTTCTTCTCTAAGTCCTCCTTCTGACATTACTATTCAACCTTCCCCTGCTGTTAATAACTATCGTGCCAAATTGCGTTCTGCTACTGTCTCTTGCATAACGTTATCATCTCACACTGTCGTTACCATCTGTATTAACATCACCTCTGACATCAACTCATTTTATAGGAAACATGCTGTGGGTTTACGTGCTGGCAGTGCTGACTCTGGTCGGGTCTGGATCGGGTGAGGTCGATGGTGCAGTATGGCCTGGGGACTTGGCTGGCGCAGAGGCGAGGTAATTGTGGTGAAAGATGTAGTCTCCTTGAGCTACGACCTAGAGCCGCTGGCTGCCGTGGCCATCACCCTGCCTGACTTTGCACGTCAGCTAGACGACCTGCAGGGACTAAAAATCGACATCCCACAGACACATTATTGTGCCCACTCTACCTACCCACCTGCTGGAAGTTAGATTATATTCGTTATCAGTTCACCCATCTCCAAGATTCCTTCCCTCACCAAACACCTGTGGGTCGCTTACAAGTGAAACGAAGACTTTTTGACCTTGGAGGAGAAATTCTCAGAGGATTATTTGGTGTTGCGACTAGCCGTGACCTTCACCTACGACTGGCGTCAAGGGGCATTAACAAGCGCTCATGACTGGAATGTCACTCAACCATATTGCAGAACTTCTGCCTATCAGAATTCTTTCATTCCCCGAACTGCATCTCTCTGGAACTCGCTTCCCCAGAGTTGTTTTCCTCCAAATTTCAACCTACAACTGTTCAAGTCTAACTGTTACAGATATTTTGTGAACAGAGGACACCAGTAATCTGGTGTATGGATAATTTTTTTTTCTCCATTTGTTTTTCCTTCCTCCGTTCTGTTATTAAAAAAAAAAAAAAAAAAATTAACATAGGGATCTCTGGCCCATGGATTGGGAGGGATTGAAGGTCAAACAAACAAACAATCAAATAATGCAGCTTATATATATATATATATATATATATATATATATATATATATATATATATATATATATATATATATATATATATATATATATATATATATGTGTGTGTGTGTGTGTGTGTGTGTGTGATGTGTAGTGCGTCCCTGCGTCCAAGGCCTGGAGGGGCTGGGTTTACGATGGAAGAGTTGAGAGGTAGGATGGGACTGGAGTGTATTGGTGTTGTGATGAGGAGAGGTAGATTGAAATGGTTTGGACATGTGTAGAGGATGGGGGATGATAATTGGGTGAGGAAGGTGAGAAGTGTTAATATTGGGGGTGGGGTTATGAGGGGTAGACCGAGAAAGACATGGGACGAGGTCATTAAGTGTGACCTTAGGGTTAAGGGACTGAACAGGGAGGCTGCAATGGATCGTGCAGCGTGGAGAGCCGCCATTAGGTGACCAAGGCCGACACATGCAAGCATGTTGGAGCCTTTAAAAATGAAACGATATATGTGTCATGTCTCCATGGTTGTTCAATCTGTACATGGATGGGGTAATAAAAGAGGTACAAGGTAGGGTAGTGGATGTTGGAGTGGCCATGGTGAGAGATGAGAGTGTTTGGAAACTCCCTGTACTGTAGATGATACTGTATTGTTGGATGAAGATGAAGGGTAGCTGCAAGGCTTGGTGGATGAGTTTGGGAGAGTGTGTAAGAAACGGAATCTAAAAGTGAATATAGGGAAGAGTAAAGTGATGGTTTCTGAGAGAGGTGAAGTCAGTTATTGTACAGCGAGGTTGGATGGTGAGGAATTGGAAAATGTGAGTACGTTTAAGTACTTGGGTAGTGTGATAAGTAAGGATGGAGGTTTGGAGAGTGAAGTGCTTGAAAGGGTACAGCAGGGAAGAAAGGTTGCTGGTTCTTTGAAAGCAGTGATAAGAAACAGGGAAGTGAGCAGGGAAATGAAAAAGTTACTACATGACAGTATTGTGATACCAACTCTAATGTATGGAAGTGAAGCTTGGACGTTGTTGGAAGGACACAAGTCAAGAGTGAGAGCAGTGGAAATGAGTTATTTAAGAGGAGCCTGTGGAGTCACATGGAGAGACAGGCTGACGAATGAGGATATAAAGGAGCGTTGTGGTGTGGATGTGGATGTGATAGGAAGTGTTATGAAGAACACACTGAGGTGATTTGGCCATGTGGAGAGGATGGAGGGTGAGAGACTGACGAAGAGAGTGTATGTGAGTGAGGTGGAGGGGAGAAGAGGGAGGGGGAGGCCGAGGATGAGATGGAGGGATGGGGTGGAGAGGTATATGAGAGAGGGGGGTGTGTGTTGGGAGTGGGGCAGTGAAATGGCGGGGGACAGGGCGACGTGGAGGCGATTTGTTTGTGGCCACCCCAAACGGGATTGAGGCGTCTGGCAAAATATATATATATATATATATATATATATATATATATATATATATATATATATATATATATTTATAAATGGACCCTCTGTTGTACAGTGGTAGAGTGTGCGTTTCGTACACGGGTGAGCCAGGGTTCGCGTTTCGCCAGGGTAATAAACTTTGGGAGTGTTCACCCGGCCACATGCTGCATTGGCGGACACCACGGGTGCTGTGGTTGAACCAGTGTCGCTTACTATAAAGTATGCTTGCACCCAGTCGGCTTGCGTGGGCCGATTACACCTGGTTCACAGACTACACACACATCCAAAGCCACACCAACACGACAATTACACTAACAAGCACTTCTCAACCTACATACAATCTCTACTAGACAGCCTAAGCCACTTGGTAGAGATACATTGCCTGTATCATCCCGACTTCGGTCGGGATAGGCCGGTCCTGCAGTGGATACTCAAGCGGCTGCTGCTGCTGATTATATATATATATATATATATATATATATATATATATATATATATATATATATATATATATATATATATGAATGTGGTAAATACTCTTGAAAACATCATTTGAATTTTCGGCCCACCTCAGGCCAGCATCAGGTTCAGTACCAGGAATAATGTATGTTAATCCAAAGATTCATAATCCAGATGTTCCACTTAAACCTATTGTTTCCCCTACAAAAACCATTGGATATAATTTAGCTAAATTCTTGCTTCCTATTGTGTCATCCCTGACTACTAATGAGTAAACAGTTCCTAATTCAAAAGCATTTGTGGATGAAATTTTATCCTTAACACTTCCTACCCAATATGTTATGACAAGCTATGATATAGAGTCCCTGTTTACTAATGCTCCTTTGGCTGAACCACAGACATAATTCTTGATAATTGTAAATCAAGCAATTTTTATGGATTGGATACAACCTATGTTAGATAATTATTAGATTTTGCCACATCAGAATCATGTTTCCTATTTAACAATGTTCTTTATAATCAAGTAGACTGTATTAGTTTGAGCTTATGTCTTGGACCTGTTCTTGCCAATGCTTTTTTGTTCAATAGGGAGATTTCATGGTTGAATAACTGTCCCAATGAATTTAGACCAATTTATTTTAGAAAATATGTAGATTATTTACTTATAGTTTTCAATAATTATATTAACAAACAACATAAAAATAAAAGGTTCACATGTGAATTAGAAAATAATGGTTGTATATCAGTTTTAGATATAAAAATTCATAAAAGTAATGAAGGACTAGTAACAGGGGTACATAGAAAACCAACTTTTACAGGTCAAGGCTTAAATTGGTATAGTTTTTGTCCTATGATATACAAAATTAATTCAATTACAACTTTAATGAATAGTGATTACTGTGTTTGTTCAAATTGTACAACTTTGCATGAACAATTTCTTAAACTTAGATTTTTTGAATAATAATTATCAGATACACATATATGATTAGTATATAAAGTCTCTCCTCCATACTAAGCTAAAAAGTAAATCAGTATGTTTTGAGGTGAAAAAATTAGTTAAATACGTTAAAATGCCTTTCTATGAAAAAAATCAGTTATCAGTTTCGCAGTCTGGTACTTAAAGAATTAAAAAACAGTTTTCCATCTGTAAATTTTTGGATTATACTTACTAATGACTTTAAGATAAAGAATTTTTTCAATCACAAAGGTAGGGTACCTACTCCTCTAAGTCATATGTTGTTTACAAATTTACATGTACTAGCTGTAAGGCTGGGTATATTGGATGTACAAGTCGTTCATTCAAAATAAGAATATCTTGACATATGGGAAAGAGCTACAGAATAGGACAATACTTGCATCGATGGCATTTTCAGCTATTAGAGAGCATTCATTAACCCACGACCACCCTTTCTCTTACAATGATTATCAGGTAGTAACTAAATTCAGCAATCCAGCTGATGCTATACCAGGAGGAAAAATTACTGAGAGAGAAGTTTAGACCTGAAATTAATGTAGCAAATAATACTTAATGGATTCTTTGTTCGAACCTATAGGTTGTTTTGGTTTGTTTGCTTTAGTTTGGGGGGATGTGAGTTTAGTGTTCCAACAGACAGGTCTTGTTTCAGATGGGGGTTTGAGTAGGTTACTTGGAGTGTCCCCTGAGTGGTTCTTGGCATTTCTTTTTTAGCTTTTATACGGGGAGAAGGGTTGTTTTTACTTTTGTTTCTTTTGTTTTATGGTATCAGTAAAGTCCTGCTTTCTTCTTTTTATCATGTCAGCTGACTATATACGACAGTTGTAGTACCTGATGATGGCCTGAGATGGGCCGAAAATTCGAATTATGTTTACAAGGGTATTTACCACTTTCATTTTATTACTGCTTTAGAAATTGTGATGTCCAAGATCGCCTGCAAATGTGTTAGTTGATATATATATATATATATATATATATATATATATATATATATATATATATATATATATATATATATATATATATATATATATATATATAGTTTCCATCAATTTATCTGTCGATCTGTCATCTATCTATCTGTCCATCTGTCTGTCTATCTGTCCATCTGTCTATGTATATACTCTCTCTCTCTCTCTCTCTCTCTCTCTCTCTCTCTCTCTATTGTTATGTGCATATATTATGGTGCTGGGTAAGTCAGCTTCCTTCACTCTTTTATCTTTAATCAAGCAGCAGAGGAGCAGGGTGAAACTCACCAGAAAACTAACTTACTTTACTTTACACTGTAACATACCGAAAGACCAGGATTCGTTTACAAAGATGGAAATTCATAAAAGCTTACAACACATATATAAAACTGAATTCTCTCTCTTTCGTAACCATTTACAAGTGGAAGCTAGGTACTCACAGCTTGAGGAACTAGGAGAACTCGTTGGTAATATAATCCACACACCAGTATTATATGGAGAGGTAAACTAAAAAGGGTAATGTTGTTCAGTCTGTGTGTTTTGTAGTAAAAATTAAACTGTGTCTGATTGTGTCTAGTGGGAAAAATTTTCCGAACGTGTCTATTGATAAAACAACTGTCTCTCGCCAGCTCCTCAAGCACTGTAATTTGCTCCGCCTCCTTAGACTAAACAAGTCAATGTTCTGTCTTGACTGTAATTTACAGCATACTGCACACAGAAGAGGCTTCCTCTGTTAATTACAACTTAACACATCCTCAATCTTAGCCAATTAGAAGTTGTTATGAATGCGGAACTGGTCAGTCATTGGAGAACTCTTTAGCTCGTCCAGCAGGGTGTGTCACACGCACTTTGTCAAGGACAAGGTCACTCCTGCATAGTATATGGAAAATTAGTTAATGTTATTCTACCAAACAACAGAAAATAGGCAAAATGATTTAATGATCTTATCTGTTTCCTTGAATGGAAAAGGGGCTTTTCTCGCAGCTGTGTAAATAACGGAAATATAGTGAGGTCATAATTTCTCTAACTCGGGTGTCACTGACGCTCCCTAAGTTGATTTAGTGTTCTTGCTTATTTGTCATATCTTCCTCTAATATCTATTCACCTCTTCCACTTTCATCCATTTCTACTTTGCTCCTTCTCCTACCCTACCGGGTAACCACACCAGTGACAATATATATATATATATATATATATATATATATATATATATATATATATATATATATATATATATATATATATATATATATATATATACACAAATAATCCAGATCAATACAGGATAGAGGTACTGTCACCACTTGGATCCTCTGACCACAATCTCATCAAAGCCTCATTAGTTAACGTCCCCCACACCTCCCCGCTCTGAACCTGTCAGGATGACCCGATGGCACTTTGCTAGGGCAAACTGGGATGGATTTAGAAATTATCTTGCTGACATTCCATGGAAGTCTATCTTCTCTAGTGATCCCAATTCTACCCAGTCCCACATTTGCGACTTAATACTAGCTGGTATGGATTTATTCATACCAAGTCAACAGTTCACTAAACGATCGAACTCTCCTAAATGGTTTGATGGCAACTGTGCCAGAGCAACCGCCCAAAAGTCATAAACATATAACTCTTACTTAAAATAAAAAACATCTGAATCACACTCTAAATTTAAAATTGCTAAAAATCATGCAAAAGATGTAATAAATCTAGCTAAATCAAACTTTCTTCAAAAGCAAGCATCAAAACTACTTAACAGCCCTAGTGACAATAGAATATTCTGGTCAACTCTTCATTCTTTCAATAATAACTTTAAGAAATCATTATCCATTCCCTCACTAAAATCTTCAGATGGGAACATTACAAATGACCCATGTGCGAAAGCAAATATTTTTGTCAGTACATTTGCCAGAAATTCTACCATAGACGATGCCAGCCAGAACATCGCAGTACTAGAACTTGACTCTCCCGAAATTGTTCCACTTAAAATACGGACATGATACGTAAAATCCATCCTAGACAATTTACTGACCAACAAAGCTCCAGGCTCAGATGGAATTCCGCCAACTGTTTTGAAAAGGTGTTCCCCTGAACTTGCCTCTGTTCTAGCTAAATTATTCAGACTATGCACACGTACTTCTTCATTCCCAAATTCATGGAAAGAAGCCAATATCCATCCAATTCCGAAGAAAGGAAGTTCCTCTGACCCCTCTGATTACAGACCAATAGCAGTCACATCTTCTCTTGGTAAGGTATTTGAAACTTTAATTAATAAGCACATTGTTAAACATCTTGAATACAACAACTTCATTAGAGATAGACAATATGGTTTTCGCCACGAAAGGTCCACCATTGACATGCTCAGTCTCCTAACTCATGCCATCCATCAGTCAATTGACCAACATGGAGAAACTCATGCAGTAGCCCTTGATATTTCTAAAGCTTTCGATAGAGTATGGCACCGTTCCCTGCTGTCCAAACTCCCTTGCTATGGACTAACGTCTTTTGTTCCTTTGATCTCCTCATATCTCAGTGACAGGAAAATAAGAGTAAAAGTAGATGATGTATATTCCAATTTCCACTCAATTAATGCTGGCATGCCACAGGGATCAGTTCTGGCCCCAACCTTGTTCCTGGTTCATATTAATGATCTCTTATCTGTCACCCACAATCCCATCCAATCATATGCAGGTAACTCAATACTACATAGTTCATTTACACTCAGACACCCATTTACAAAGTCTAATATCTCTACCTCTCAACTCAGTACAGCCTTCTCCATAAATCAAGACCTATCTGCGATCAGTGAATGGGGACAAAACAACCATGTCTCATTTAATGCTAGTAAAACTAAATATATACAATTTACTCATGGACAGATATTGCCAGATCGGTATATTACCTTCAGTACTACTGATATTCCCATCTCCAAAAGTATTGAAATTCTCGGTATCTCACTTAACAATGCCCTCAGCTGGACCTCTCATGTTAGATCACTTGCGAAAACCGCCTCAAAAAAACTTGAATTAATGTACAGAGTCCGTAACTTCTTCACTGACGAGCAGTTAGCTATAATTTATAAGAGTCATGTGCACTTTCAGCTTGATTATTGCTCACCCTTGTGGAATGGATGTGGAAAGGTTGCATTAACCCGCCCCGTCCCGACGACGTATGGGTACGTCACCACAATTTGCATTTGCCAGTCCCGGCGACGTAACAGTACGTCGTGCAATTGCAATGTGCATAATTTCGACAATTTTCAAATTTCGCGCTTGATTTGCGGTACGTACCCTCGCCTGACCTTCCCCTACCTGCCACCAGGTGGGGACACTCGGCGACCCCGCGCGACCCGCGCTAGCCTGCCGCTCGTCCACTCACCTGGTAGCCACGGTCCTGCTCAGACATGGCTAAGAGAGGTCTCTCAGAGAGCGAAATTCAAGTCACCCTGGACACCTTTACCGGCGACAGTGATTCCCCACTGGATGACGAGGAGATGGACAAAGATTATGTGCAGCCAGACAAGGAAGAAACCACCAGCAGTGACGAGGAAGTTCCGTCACCAAGGAAACGGCAGTACGTGACTTACCGTGCTGCTAGAGAGGGGCAGGAGGCAAAGAAGGCACGTGGTATGTCATATCCCTATCCCCAGCGTGCCTTGGAAGCGGGTCGAGTCGAGGACGAGGACGAGGACAAAGACGGAGACGTGGGACGTGCTGCCACGTGGTATGGGCGGGAGGTGATTACGCATCGTGGCCCAGAGCGCACACCACGTCGTCTAAGCAGGTATGGGCCAAGCATTCTGTCTGGGGCGGTAGGAAGTGAAGTGGAGGGAGTGGGGAGTGAAATGGACATTCCTGGGATTAGGGAAAGTGAGAGTGAGGTGGGTGAGTCATTGCTCTCCCTACGCAGTGTGAGGCGGCAGAGTGGATCACGTGGGCCAGTGCGGGTGCGTTCCTTATCACGTGGGGTTGTGAGGGAGGGAAGGTGGGAGGAACCACTCCAAAGCACGTCTTATGCTCCCCAATATCCCTAACACGTGGTCGAGCAAGGTTGCGTGAGAGAGCACGTGGTGTGGTAATGGAGGGGGAAGGTGGGGAGGAACCACTCCCCAGCACGTCTTCTGCTCCCCAATATCAAACTATTTCATCCCCACAGCCCCCTAATGTTCTTCAAGGCCGTAAGGGTAAGGGAAAGGGAAAGGGTAAAGGCAGAGGGAAGAGGAGTGACAGTGGGGAAGCCCTCCGTACTCCTTCTCCCCAACCTCCCCAACCAGGATCTCCTCCCCACCCAGACGAAGGCGGTGATGAGGACGAGGGATTTGTGTCGTGGGATTGGGAGGATGGGAGTGATTTTTCTCCCCTCATTCACCCCTTCACTGAGCAGGGGCGATCTGGCTGCATTGCACCAGGTATTCACTGTAATTCAAGCAGGTTGGATTTTTCCACCTGTTTTTCAGTGAGGCCTTCGTTGATCAGATCGTGCTTCAAACAAACCTGTTTGCAAGCGGCCAGCGGCTAGAAAGTGAAAGATTGGGAACAAGGAGTAGGCATTCAATGATTTATGATTACCCTGTCTCCATTCCAGAAATGTTCTTATTTTTGCCCTTGTCCTTTTGATGGGTATAATAGAAAAAATAGAATTCCTGCTTACTGGACTAGGGACCCTGTTATGTTTACCCCCATATTTGGTCAAGTGATGAGCCGTAATCGGTTTCAACAAATTCTAAGTCGCCTCCATTTTTATGATGCTAATGACCCTGCAAATACAAACAACACGGACAAAATGAGGCGAATTAGGCTGGTCTTTGATCACCTCAGGCAAACCTTTCGATCCTCATTCTATCCCCATAGAGATCTCGTCATAGACGAGAGTCTCGTGTTGTGGAGAGGCAATATTTCATTCAGACAGTATATACCCAGCAAAAGGCACCGTTTTGGGTTCAAGATCTTTGTTATGTGTGACTGTAGGACTGGATACGTGCAAGACATAGTCTTGTACACCGGTGCACAGACAGACATAATAGAAGATCGAAGTATAGGACTTTCTGGAGCACTGGTAAAGACGATGATACAAGACTACCTTCATCGTGGTCACGTTCTCTACCTCGACAACTGGTACACTAGCCCTCTTCTCGCTCGTTATCTTCATAGACATGAAACGGGAGTATGTGGAACCGTAAAGGTGAACCGGCGTCACATGGTCAAGGTAGGGCGGAAACTTGCAAGGAGTGAGGTTGTCTTCTTCAAAGCAAACAACATCCTTGCAACAATGTGGAACCACAACAGAGAAGTAAGCCTCTTGTCCACGGTTCACCGCCCCTTGATGCACCGTACTGATTCTGTTGATTACCATAGCGAGAGCAGGCGTCGTGTTTGGAAACCTGAATGTGTCATGGACTATAATATAAACATGCGCCTCGTGGACCAGTCAGACTCCATGATATCGACGGTAGAGTGTGCCAGGACCACGATGAAGTGGTATAAGAAACTGTTCTTTCACTTGCTAGATATCACTGCTCTGAATTGCCACCACCTTCACGCCATGACCACAGGAGTTCAGGAAACCTTTGAAGGGTTTGTGAGGGAGCTCACACGAAATCTTTGCAAAATATGCGGTTGAAAGGCCCCAACAGCGCCCCCGCACTGCCCCTATTACCCACACTCCCCAGAGAATATCCGCCCGCCATTTCCCCACTCCTATCCCGCCCCAGCCCAACAGACCTAGGCCCCAGTGCAGGTGTCACGTGTGCAGTCATTCCCAGGTGCGACTCACGACACAGAGGAAGGACACCCGCTATGAGTGCGTGCAGTGTGACGTGGGTCTGTGTATTCACCCATGTTTTAGTGAATACCACACGTTGCTGCAATTTTAGCATGGTGTGATTGCGAAAGGACGCAGAAATTATGATGTAAATGCGACAGACAGACGCTCTGTGAAAATATCAGTCATGTGGATCGCCAAATATTAATATAAAGTGCCTACGGGTAGAACATAAGTGCAAACATTGGGTGTAAGTATATAAATCTGCCCTAAGTTGAAACTTACATAGAGAGGGTTGTTTGATGCGATATTCTGTCGCTCAGTGCAATAAATACGGCCCCTTATTATATATTTTCTATTATGTGACATTCTTATTGGTATAATATAAGTTCAAATTATTGTATATGATGATGTATTTCCTAAGTCAAATATTCATAGCGTGTCTATAAAGATAAGATTTCCTGACGCCTAGTCGAATGAATAAGGCACGTATTAGTCAAAATAAAAGTCAGCAAGTGATAAAGTGAATAATTAGTATATAAGTGTGTGCGTGAATTAGTATATAAGTGTGTGAGTATTATGTATGACGTAATATTCCTTGCGAGGGTATTTTCAGGCGATATTCTCACGCTCACTTGAATAAATAATGGCAGTAAGTATGTACAGTGCATTGGAGGGGTGTAAACGTGTGTAATGTAAGTGGGAAAATATAATTGGAGTGAATAAATAAAGTAGATGATGAAACACGAGTGTTTGAGATCGTGGTTGCTACGTGAATAGGCGCTAGCATATCGCTAAATGCCCTCGTAATGAATGAAAATAATTGAAAACCTTCACAGTGGTGGGGGAAAGGTTCTATGTAAATGGGAAAATAATTAGAAAGTGATAAAACAATTTGGTATGTTGAAATACGAGACATAGCGAAATTAAACACTAAGCTGATGTCGCTAAACTTATGCTGCATGTCATCAAAATGAATGAAAACATCTGAAATCACTTACAAACAGTTGTAATTAGTAAATTGTCATTGAAACAGAAGTATACAAGTAGAAAAAATGATCGGTAGACTCATAACAGAAAATTAGCAGATAGCATGATACGACTCGGACCTAACTCGCTATGCTCGCGCGATGGTACAATGCTTATTTTTCCTATATATGTGTCTGAAATCCATTATATTGTTACTGTTATTGTTTATTAGTACAAATTCAATAAATGTAGAGGTGTTGTGTGTTGTTTGTCCCATTACTCCTTACCATAGAAAACGTTTACGCATATCCAGCCCATTACAGAATACGATACCTGCGGGGGGAAACCGCACCTGTATAGACCACTTATAGACTGCAGAGACAACTTTCTTCAAGATTTTCCATAGTTTCTCGACCTAAGCGGAAGTTTCATAAGAAAAAAAAATTTTCCAAAAAGGCTCGGGACTGGGGGATGTCATAGGTGCGGAAAGGCTCGGGACGTGACGGGTTAAAACAACTAGACAAAATTCAGAACAAGGCTGTTAGAATTATTAACATCCCTGCCATTACAAATAAAATACCTCCCCTACAAGTAAGAAGAAATATTGCCTCCCTTGCATTATTTTACAGATTTTTGGGGGGAAATGCTCAGATGAAGTTGCGTCCATGGTGCCACCTCTCCATGCCTTCCCTCGTGCTACATGGGCATCTGGTAGTGCTCATGACTGGAATGTCACTCAGCCATATTGCAGAACTTCTGCCTATCAGAATTCATTCATTCCCCGAACTGCATCTCTTTGGAACTAAATTCCCCAGAGTTGTTTCCCTCCAAACTTCAACCCATAGCTGTTCAAGTCTAACTGTTACAGATATTTTATTAACAGAGGACACAAGTAATCTAGTGTACGGATTTTTTTTTTTTATTCATTTGTTTTTCCTTCCTCTGTTCTGTTATTTAATATATATATATATATATATATATATATATATATATATATATATATATATATATATATACATATATATATATATATATATATATATATATATATACATATATATATATATATATATATATATATATATATATATATATATATATATATATATATATATATAGTGTCACGGGTCTTTTATAATACCACGGTAATTTTGGAATAAATGCTTAAATATTATTTAATTGATAATAATATTGAAGAGCAGAGACAATGATTGTCTTGCTACATCAAACAACGATTACTTTACGCTGGCTTGTGCACGATTCTCTAAGGACGAGAATTTATAACCTTTCTCAACAGTACACAGCAGAGACTAATTACTCACAAATGCTGAATTAGTACTGTTAGCCTCTGCAGAAAGTTACTTCACCCCTGACAATAAATACCTAATACTAATAATATCAGGTCCTTGCTGATGCTTAACCCATAGGTGGTACAACGGATTTTAAGTTAATACAACAAGACTGGTCTAAGTACCAGTTATGAAGGCAAACGTTTATGCAAGCTAGGAGCTATATGGAAAATAAGCTTAATTTGGAGAAATGAAACAAGATTTTACTTTACATTAAGCTCAAGAAAAAGAACTTAAATTTATTGATTACAAAAAATAAATTTAACGTTACACTTCAAAATCAAATAAAGAGATCGCACTCACTCACTCACTCACGAGCAAAATACTTACGCCTAGGAAAAACACCTTAATTAAACTCTTAAAACTAGGATTACAAAAAGGAAATACCGGTCGATGAATGCTGTGTATCACCCGGGGGGTGGGAGTACTGGCCAACTGTACTAGTGGAGCTTGGGTGCTAGCTGACCTCTCACACTTCTTGAGCACAGGACCTTTCTCTGTCACAACAAACACGCGACTGAGTAAGTCGTGGGAACAAAAGGGAGCAGTAGGCCGCATTTTTAACGGTCAAGGCAAGCAGGGGCGAACAATAAAGAAACAATAGTATAGCTCAGTACGGCACTTAGTGACGTGCATTAAATCGGTCACTTTTGAAAACAGTGACGAATGTTTTGAAAAGTATACCCCGAAATGGAGAGAGAAACGGTTAACTGAGCGATACACAGTGAGTTTTCCACTAATAGTTCGTGGCTTCTCACAAAAGGGGAATGTCGCAAATTTGATTCGTGACATTACGCCCCTACAAAATTAAATTTTTTCCTTATGGGAAAAAATTTGTGGATATATATATATATGTACACATCCTAAGTCATTCACACAAGATTCACACTGTGTTGTGTGTGCTATCCTGCTACAGGAGAAAGTCACAGTCGCCAGTGAGCGAAAAAACCTCGTATTTACGTTAATAGAAGCAAGCTTGAGGGAAAAACTCCGTGACGACGGTGAAAATCCTGTACTCAGGTCAAACTGAGTGAAAAGTCGCTACATTTACACTGACAACTAATTGTTGTGTAGTGTGATGTATGTAATACACGGTGTAGGTGTGACAGTTGTAGTGTAACTGTACCTACGTGTAAAATGACACAGTAAATAATATGGCGACGACGAAGGCAGAGGAGAAGAGGCGGCAGCGTGCGGCAGACGATCAGCTGGCTCGCACAGCAAAACTGCTACACCCATTGCTGAACCTGCAAAACCAATTAAGGTGGAGCATCAAAAGTGTCAATGTGACAAAATTCTTATTAAGTTACAATTACTCTCTCTGCCTAGCAGTCAGTACATGCTACGAAAAGTACGCTCTGGCTGAAAAATACGAGTGACAGCCTAAGCTTCGTACATTCGAGGTCGCCATTAATTATAGCACACGATTAGTTTCGACAAGTTGAGAATCCCTGTGCAAACTCGGGTCTTCCATAGCCTCGAACTGCACACGGGTCCTCAACCTGTGCCTTAATCTACAGTTCTTATACTAATATCGGGAAGCTGAGAATCCTTGTGCAAACTCGGGTCTTCCATAGCCTCAAGTCGCCTCTGTGGAGTTCTCTCTCGAACTTCCCCCTTAACCTACAGTACTTATATTAGTATCGGGGAGTTGAGGATCCTGGTGCAAACTTGGGTCTTCCATAGCCTCAAGTCACCTTTCAACTTCCCCCTTAACCTACGGTACATATATTAGTACCGGGAAGCTGAGAATCCTTGTGCAAACTCGGGTCTTCCAAAGCCTCGAGTCGCCTCTCAACTTCCCCCTTAACTTACGGTACATAATATGTATGTACAGGCCCTGGACATAATGTGTCCTGTGGGGCCAATGGGCGAGACGTCAGGTTTGCACCCACTTCACCACTACCCTGTCTCTCAACTGACTCAGAAATTACAGGTGTGGTTATGAATGGCACAGGAAGGGCATGTCCCTGATTAGTGGTGATACTTTGGCACACACTGCAGGAATGGACAAAACTATCTATGTCTCGTCCCATCCCTGGCCAGAAAAAGTCAGCTCGGATACGGCCCTGGGTCTTCCTTTTGCCCATGTGACCTCCTGAGGCTGAACAATGACCCCCTTGTAACACTGCTAGGCGGTACTTGGCGGGAACGACAAACTGCAGTTGAACCTCGCCCTCGGGTGTTCGTGACTCATGGTAGAGCCGTCCTTGTTTGCGAAGGAACTTGGCTCGACCTCCCCGTGAATACTTGATCACTTTACCCTCCAGCTTCTTGCGCACTGAGGCAAGTGTCGAGTCAGTCTGTTGCTCTTGGACAACATCTTGACTACGAATCAGATCTTGTGGCGTTGCGATGGTCAACGGAGTGACGCGATTTGGAGCCTTGGCCATGGCTCGTGTTATCGCAGCAGCCGAAGTCTGAGTAGCAACATCTACGGCACAACTATTTTTGATGCCAGCGATGTTGCCTAATATGAGGTCAAATAGAGGTTCTGGCATGACAACTGCAAGTGTCGTACCAGTATAAAATGGAGATGCCACCTGGATACGTGCCTCAGGGAACAATCTCACTGATCCATCAATAAGTCTAACTTGGATCTGTCGACCTGTATACTCATCAGGCCGAACTAAACTCTGCTTAACAGAGCAACCTGAGGAACCATTGTCCCTCAGGACATTTACAGAAACACCTCCCACAGACCCTGGCTGAAGAAGAAAGGCAGTGTTGCTGGTGGAAGGGTCTGAGGAGGTAGCAGCCAGTCATTCATGAGACTGAGGAACAACCGATGCAGCAAACGTGGCGCCCTGGGAACTAGGTGTCTGAGGAGAGTTCATGGTCGGAGGGGTACTTGTGAACTGTTGGGAAGTACCTGTACTGGTAGAGATGGCACCACCGGGTACTTGTGGAATGAAGGCTGCATTTGCCTCCTGCATCCGATACACTAATTGACCTGACTGAGGGTTACGTGGCTTGTCCTTGTATTGCTGTTGCTGCTGCTTGGGGAACTGCTGCTGGTAGGGGTGCTTGTTGTACCGCTTCCAAGCAGGCTGCTGTGTATTTTGCCCCTGGTCCTTCTGCGGTTTGCTTGGACCTTGGCCATTACTCTGAGAACGGCCTTGGTGCTGGGATTCAGTCTGAGACGGCTTCCCAGACTTGGCAGTATCTTTTCTGCTCCAGGTGTTTTGTTTACGAGTTTGATACCCGTATGCAGTAAAGAATGCGTCAGCCTTTTCTGCCATTTGGGTGGCATCTTTCACCTGGCAGATCTTAAGCCGTGCTATGAGCTCAGCAGGCCACGACCTCTCTAGCTGTGTACGCAGCATAAGGTCAATTATCCCCTCATGCGTGGAAGGAGTTTCATCTTTCTCCATCCACTCATTTAAGTAAGCTGTGAGACGATCAAGGAACTGAACAGCTGTCTCCTTGTCTTGGAGACGAGCTCGCATGAACTGAACTTTGGCGTCGTCTACTGTGAGACCATACGCCTTAATGAGTGCAGCTTTCATCATCTCATACGTGAGATTGTCTCCACGAATTCTGTGGAGAATATCGAGGGCAGGGCCCTCAAATAGGCTAAGAAACTGAAGCCGTTTAGCTGCCTCATCCAGTTGATACATGTCTGCCATGTCCTCAAAACGAGCTATGTACGGCTCGATTTGCTCGCTTTCCTTGTATGAAGGAAGCTTGATGCGTGGGGTCGCCAGGACATGTGCAGGGGAAACGCTCGTGGAGCTTGGACCAACTGCAGCAGACGTGTCTCAAGCCAAGGAATCTCGCTTGAGCTTCAGCACTTCAAGTTCATGTCTCTCGCGTGCTTCTCACTCGGCACGTTCGTGTTCTCGTTCTCTCTCTCGTTCCTCACGCTGTTCTCGCTCGTATGCCCTTTGTTCCCGCTCTTTTTCTAACTCGAGCTCGCGTTGTTTCTGCTCGTGTTCGCGCTCCTTTTCACGTTCCTCACGCTGTTCTCGCTCGTGTTCGCGTTGTTCTCGCTCATATTCGCGCTGAATCTTACGCTCTTCACGGGCATCATTCTCGCGCTGCTGCTCCTGATTATGCCGTGAGAGTATATACTCTTTAATTTCGGTTGGGTCCGAAAGACCCATTTCTTTGGCTTCCTGTAAAAATACAGTAGTAGCCATGGCGCTAATTTATTAAGCAAACCGAAATTGAGTACTGACTGCTTAGCGACGAATACTAATAAACACAAGTAAAGAATACAGACACAAGCTAGTGGTGACCAGTCTTATCTAGTTAACTGGCAAAGAATAAATAAAAAATGTAAATGACTGGGAAGACTCAATAATAGACACAATGGGTAGCGACTACCCAGGAGCGAATAAAATCGTCTGGCGTTACCAAGAATAAACTAGAGTTAAGTACTCTATGGATTGACAAAGCAAAATTCATTTGCTAAATTAAGGGTAAACACCAGTAAGCTTGTGCCTATAAACTTTAATAATAAATACCTAAATATGAACGAGTGAGCACTATCTCGTGAATAGCTTTATAGCTAGGAGTTAATATCCTGGAATGAGGTCGCCAATTGTCACGGGTCTTTTATAATACCACGGTAATTTTGGAATAAATGCTTAAATATTATTTAATTGATAATAATATTCAATAATATTGAAGAGCAGAGACAATGATTGTCTTGCTACATCAAACAACGATTACTTTACGCTGGCTTGTGCACGATTCTCTAAGGACGAGAATTTATAAACTTTCTCAACAGTACACAGCAGAGACTAATTACTCACAAATGCTGAATTAGTACTGTTAGCCTCTGCAGAAAGTTACTTCACCCCTAACAATAAATAACTAATACTAATAATATCAGGTCCTTGCTGATGCTTAACCCATAGGTGGCACAACGGATTTTAAGTTAATACAACAAGACTGGTCTAAGTACCAGTTATGAAGGCAAACGTTTATGCAAGCTAGGAGCTATATGGAAAATAAGCTTAATTTGGAGAAATGAAACAAGATTTTACTTTACATTAAGCTCAAGAAAAAGAACTTAAATTTATTGATTACAAAAAATAAATTTAACGTTACACTTCAAAATCAAATAAAGAGATCGCACTCACTCACTCACTCACGAGCTAAATACTTACGCCTAGGAAAAACACCTTAATTAAACTCTTAAAACTAGGATTACAAAAAGGAAATACCGGTCGATGAATGCTGTGTATCACCCGGGGGGTGGGAGTACTGGCCAACTGTACTAGTGGAGCTTGGGTGCTAGCTGACCTCTCACACTTCTTGAGCACAGGACCTTTCTCCGTCACAACAAACACGCGACTGAGTAAGTCGTGGGAACAAAAGGGAGCAGTAGGCCGCATTTTTAACGGTCAAGGCAAGCAGGGGCGAACAATAAAGAAACAATAGTATCGCTCAGTACGGCACTTAGTGACGTGCATTAAATCGGTCACTTTTGAAAACAGTGACGAATGTTTTGAAAAGTATACCCCGAAATGGAGAGAGAAACGGTTAACTGAGCGATACACAGTGAGTTTTCCACTAAGAGTTCGTGGCTTCTCACAAAAGGGGAATGTCGCGAATTTGATTCGTGACAGATAGATAGATAGATAGATAGATATAGATATAGATATATGTGGGGAGGGGTGTTTGCGCTCGCGCGCGCTTGTGTGTGTGTGTGTGTGTGTGTGTGTGTGTGTGTGTGTGTGTGTGTGTGCCTGCATGTATGTATGTATGTACATAAACGCATGCCAACCATTAATGAGAGCATAACACGAAGAAAAAAAAGAGATATATGTTTTGCAGTGGAAGGGATCAAGGGACAGACGAGGATAGGAAGGCAGAGACACACAGGCTTGAAAGTGAAAGAGTTAACTAGGAACCGTTGGAGAGAGAGAGAGAGAGAGAGAGAGAGAGAGAGAGAGAGAGAGAGAGAATGTGAATGATGCTAAAAGGAAAAATGACTCAGGAACTAAAAAAAAACAGAGCCTACCCGTCTGTGAAGAGCAGATAGGTTATGAGAGACTTGACAAGGAAGAGAGATGGAGATGAAGGGGTAGGTAAAAAGACGAAAGTATAAAGAAACAAACCGGATTTAAAAAAAAAAAAAAAAAGACAAGGGGGACAGAGAGAATTTCAAGTTACTGCACAAAGAAGTCAAGACAATGTGAAAGAGAAGAAGAAAACAAACAATGAGTGGTAAAGCAAGAGAGAGAGAGAGAGAGAGAGAGAGAGAGAGAGAGAGAGAGAGAGAGAAAATGTAGAAATGAATTCCCCGAGCTAGGCAACTAAGGCCATATAGCCCCGCTGGGGTTACAGGAGGACGCTACCCCTCCCGGCAACGGTAGCCCAGGCGAGGCTCGAACTTTCGACCTCCTGATCACAAGCTCAGCGCGCTACCACTGTGCTACCGCCCCCCCCCCAGAGAGAGAGAGAGAGAGAGAGAGAGAGGCTAGGCACGCAGCACTAGCACAGTGTAAACACTCACCTCTTTTCTCTGAAACGCACCGATGTGAAAGTATACCAGCATTTTCGACTTTCAGCACATTTAGCTGCACGTTCACACTATGTCTGTCCAAGTCTCTGATGTTCAATTCTCTGACCGCAAAGTAAACCATTACTCTTTAGTCCTTCATGTGTACACAACTGGTTAATTCTGGAACTTGTGTCCTTTTTCTGACCTACCTTCTTTCGTATGCCATCCAATCATTTACAGGCAATCTGTCCAGGCATACCCAAATTAAATGACCTAGAATGAGGTTTTTGCTTGTTTTATATTCAATAGACACTACAAGTTACGCAGGCTGTCAACTCTGATTATTATTGTTATTATTTTTTTTTTTTTTTTGAGAGAGAGAGAGTTCAGCCCTGAGGTCCTCAATATAGGACAGAACTGGGCATTTTCAAAATCTAATAAAGAAGGGAACCCCGTGCAGGTACAGTACCTATGAGCTTCGAGACTATGAGCCGATAGGCGCAGAGCGGTACGCTTAGTACTCTTCCAGCCAAATCCCTCGCACGACCCAATTGGATATATATATATATATATATATATATATATATATATATATATATATATATATATATATATATATACACACACACACACAAACACAAACACGCAGAGACTGACACGGAGAAAGTAGGCGATAATCGATGTGGTGGAAAAGGGAGACAGCGAATGGAGACTAAGCAAAACAGCAGGTAATATGGGATTATTAAAATTAGAGATAAACTCAAGGCGCAGGAAAGGTAACAAAAGTGCAAGAGGTTAAGAGTGTAGACACTAACTGGAGGTATAACAAAGGACAACGAAAGCGGACAAAACACAACCGAGTGACACAGACAAGACAAACAGGTAAGAGAAAAAGACGAAGAAAGCTAAAAATAAACAAAGTAATACAAAAAGAAGCCAACGAAAAGAGACTCATAGCGGAGATGGGACAAACATAAGTGAAAAAGTCGCCGAATGAAGGGGATGAGTGAAGAGAGAGGTGAGGAATGGAAAAGTGTGCGAAAGTTTAATGTATGAGACAAGGAAAGCAGACACAAAGAGATAATCTGATAACCCAGACACACGAGGATATGGAGAACAAAATCACCAGAATATTTTGATGCAAGGACACATGGACTGGTAATCTTTAGCTTTGTAAGTGGAAGTGAAATGGTGCTCTGAGATTCGCGGGGGGAATAACATGCAATATTTCTGTGATCTGGCTGTGTTTACGTTTGCCTAGTTGGGTGCTGTTTGTATCTGTTTTTTTTTTCTTGTATTCTAAGTTCATATAATTGATACAACGGTCTCGCAGCTTTATTAAGTTCACCTCAGTCTTAGTACAATTATCTGAAGTTCATACATTTTCTTCAGGGGAACTCAGTGCAATATTATTGTGGTCTCTCTGTATGGGTTTGCTTTGGTTGTTTACATTTATGATCTGTATAAGATTTGTACACGTTCATGCATACATGAATGCGTGACTCATTTTAGGATTTAAATTATCTCTCAGGATTTATGCGCTTCTCGCTTTTATTTCATTGACTTATACAATCGTTTCACTTTTACAGTAGAACACTAAGTATATACTTTAATACCTCACTTTATATTTCACATATTGCCCCTTGATTTCATATAATAATTCCCTTGGTTTTCATGCACTCACCAAGGTTAACATACTCGTTATGAACTACACCTCTCTCTTTATCACCTCCCCACCTCTCTCTTCATGTTCTCTCCCAACTCTCTGCTCAGTCTTTTCTTTACCTTCCACCTCACCAACTCTGTTCACACCCTTCCCCACCTCTTTTCAGTCCCTTTTCACTTCACGTTCTTCCACCTCTCTCTTCACCCTCCTCCACCTTTCTCTTCATCCTTTTCCACCTCTCTCTTTCCCCTCTCCCACATCTTTCCTTACCCTCTACCCATCTCTTCCTTCCCCTCCTCCCCACCTCTTCCTTCCTCGCTTCCCCACCTCACTCTCAATTATACCCACCAAAGGTTTCATACAGCATTTCCAATTTTCATACACCTTCAGAAAAGGTATTAGGAACATCATACTAGGATGCAGTACACGTCGATTCTCTCTCTCTCTCTCTCTCTCTCTCTCTCTCTCTCTCTCCCTCAGTTACATAAACTGTAAAGGCAAGGCATCATATTGAAGCAAATCAATAAGATCTTGGAAAGATACAAGAAGAAAACACAAACAGGAGACAGAAACAGGAGAAAAAGCGCGAGAGAAAGCGGAAGGGAAGGCCTGAGGAAAAACAGGGAAAAGTAGAGGAAGATGTAGAAGTAGGAGAGAGTGAGAATGAAGTGGTGGAGAAATCAGGCTGCAGTGGAAGGGCGAGGGAGAATGGTAGGGAGGGAGGAAGGGTGAAAGAGAAAGAAGGATGGAGAGTAAGAGAGGAGAGGGTGAGAGGAAGCAAGATGAAACGACTTGATAAAACAGTGAGTGGAATGAACTCGAGTAGGTTAACCGAACATCTACCTAAAATGCGGTAGACGATGAGGAAAAGTAACAGTATACATCTTCGTCAAAGACTATCTACGTATTGTTTCATTTTTGCTGTCTCCTGACGATTTTATGTAGCTGAGGGGACAGAGTTATCGATTTCGAGTGGTAAATTATACTCATATATCCCCTTTGCGAACAGAAATCTTTCCCGAGTATCATAAAACCACATAGCTAAAACAAGATTAAAATTATTATTACGTATCCGTGTTGACAGCGTTAATCAGGAAAGATACCAAAGTTACCACGTTATAAATAAAAGTATACTGTGTACAAACATCTACCCACCTACCGGAACAGGCTGCATTGTTGCTGGTGATGGGTAAAGAAAAGTGTTGGGTGGTGGTGGTGGTGGTAATAGTAGTTTTGCCTGAGAATGGTGGTGGTAAAGAGAGTGGTTGTTTTGGTGCCTGTGGTAGTGTGATGATCATCATTGGGGTTATGTTAGTGTTGGTTGATACAGTTGATGTGGTAATGCTTCAGGTAGTGGTGGTGTTGGTTGTGGTTGCGGTGTTGCTTACGGTAGATATGGTGGTGATTTTGGTTGTGGTAGTACTTATTTTAGTGGTTGTGGTAGTTAGTTCTGGTCTTGATGGTGGTGACTGAGGTTCTGGCGGTGCTTGTGATGGTAGCGGTGATGTTGGATGATCAGCTCTGGAATTACTTTCCTCAGTCTATGAATTCTTTGCCTATCGCCCATAATCATTTAAACGGAATGTGAACAGGTACTCTGAAATGAACTAATTTTAATTCACTTTTGCACATTTGCCACCGGAAAGGACGGCCATCTGTTGACTCTCAGTATTTATCTCTTTCTTTTTGTTAAAAAACATTCTCACAAAGACATACACACACAAACATCATATTAACATGACAAACATACATTTTATGTAAACAGAGACAAATAGGCATATGTATCACCAACATATTCCCTCACCTTCAACAAAGAATCACACAGAACGTTCTCACTTACTGTATTACTTTGCGTTTCAGGGTGCACACACACACACACACACACACACACACACACACACACACACACACAATGTCTCGTGCGACTGCAGTATTGTTTCTTTCTTCACATATTGTGCAAGAAGCAGGAAATAAAAACACAGAATACTATACAGATGGAACAGAGACCAGAGAATGGTGGTGGTAGAGGTGGAGTTAGGTAATGAACAGAGAGTGATGGTTGATTGTAGCAGAGGCAATAGTAGTGGGACTGGTAGTGATGTAGTGGTGGTGGTGATGGTGGTTGTGCGGCTGTTAGGACGGTGGTGGCAAAGGAACTGAGTGATAATGGCTATTTCAGTGGCAGTAGTAGTGTTGGTGAAGTTAAACTAGAGAGAGTGATGGTTGACTGTTGTAATGGTAGTGTGGTAGCTGTGGTGGTGTTGGAATTAGGTAAAGAACAGAGAGTGATGGTGGATTGTAGTTGTTGTAGTGGTGGTGGTGGTGGTGGTAGAGTTAGGTAAGAAAAGGGGGTGGTGGTGGTTGACTGTACCTGTGGTAATGATGGTGGTTCTGGTAATGATACAGTGGTGGTAGAGTTGGTCGTAGTGGTGTTGGCTGGTGATGGCAAAGGAATAAAGTTGTGGCGACTGTGTCAATGGCAGCAGTGGTGGTAGAGTTAGGTAATGAACAGAGATGTGGTGGATTGCATTATTGGTAATGGTGGTGACATTGGTAATGATGGAGTGGTGGTGGTGATTGTGGTGGAGGTGGGTAAAGAATAAAGTGATGATGATGATGGTTATGGCTGTAGTTGTGCTGAAGGTGATGGATTAAAGTTGTTGTGGTGGTTGTGTTGGAGGGGGTTGTATCGGTGGTTGCTGGTCGAATAAAATGTCGAATGATGGTGTTGGCTGGAATGGTAATCGTCAGTGTAATGATGATGTGGGTTGTTGTGGTGTGGGTTGTTGTGGTGTGGGGTGTGATGCTGCTGGTGGTGGCTGTTCTGGTGGTTGTGTTAGTGGTTGTTTCGGTGATGGACAATGGACAGAGTGTGATAGTTGATAGTGGTGGTATTTGTATTGGTAATTGCAGTGGTAGTGGCAATGATGTGGCTGTGCTGGTGTTGATGGTTGTGTTTTTAGTGGTGACTTTCTGAGGTAACAGTCAGGTGACGGTGATGTTAGTGGCAAAAGTAATAGTATTGGTAATGATAGTCATGTGGCTGTGGTGGTTGTATTTATAGTGGTGACATTGGTGATGACAGTGAGTAGGGAACAGATTGGTGATGGTGGTGGCATAGATGATGGTAGTGGTAGTGATAATAAAAGTTCATGTATGTGGACTGTGATTATGAAAGACATGGTAATTGTCGTGTTGGGTGTGATCGGCATTAAAGAAAGGAATGGCGGTGTTTATGGTATTTATGGTGTAGTGATTGTACTGGTATGCCAAGAGCAGTGAGTGATGACGATGGTAAAGGTAATGATACCAGTAGCTGTGGTGGTGATTGTTGAAGTGGTGATCGTAGCTGTAACAGGTAAAGGAAGGAATGAGGTTACGGTGCTCTTGTTTGTACTGGTATATGAAGAGCTGGAAGTAATGGTGGTGCTAGTGGTGATGGTATTGGTGGTTGTAGTCGACGTGACGATAGTGATGGTGGTGGTTAAGATAGGTAAAGAAAGTGGTTGTGATTGTGGTGGCGGTGGTGCTAGGTAATGAGCAAAGAGTAATGATGATAATGATGGTACTGTCTCAGTTGGTGGTAAAGGCAGTGTAATCGAGGTAGTTTTGATTCTGTGGGTGAGGTGAAAGTCTCAGTGTTGGTGGGCAAAGAAGAGAGTGTGGTGGTGGTTGCGACAATGGCTGTGGCAGAGGTGGTGAATGTCGTGAGGGTGGTTGTCGTAGTAGTGGTGGCTATGGTTATTGAAGTGGTAGTGATGGTGGTGGTTAGGGTTATGAAAGTGGTTGTAGTTGTGGTTATGACAGTGTTTGTGGTAGTGGCAGTGTATGAGGTGTTAAGGGTGGTGGTGATAGTGGCTGTACATTAGGTACGTTAATGACAATGGTGGTGGCAATTGTAGTGACGGTGATGGTGGCAGTTGTAGTGACAGTGGTGGTGATGGTGATAATGATCGTAGTAGTAATGATGATGGTAATGATGGTGGTAGTGGTAGTGGTGAACAGTATTTTAAAAAGGTAGAATGTGGTGAGAAGGAAGTGCGCGAGAAAGTGGTGTAAGTGCTAGCAGGAAGAGGAACAGGAAGGGAGGGAGCCTGGGGGAAGAGAGAGAGAGAGAGAGAGAGAGAGAGAGAGAGAGAGAGAGAGAGAGAGAGAGAGAGAGAGAGAGAGAGAGAGAGAGAGAGAGAGAACATTACAAGTTGGAGGAAAGAGAAAGTAAGGAATAGTGAAGCTAAAGCGGGCAGGAAAGAAGAACAGAGAAGAATGGAGGAAAAAGAAAGGATTGGAAAGGAAATGGGAAGGCGAGAAAGAATATTAAAGCGAGAATGAGAGAGAAGATAGATAAGAATAAAACAATACAACATCTTTTGAAACAGAGACGGAAGAGAACAAAGCGATAGGAAACGGGGAAGCGAAGGGAATAGAGGGAGGAAGATAAAACAGAGGAACGAGGGAGTAAAAATGCCCAAGGGCACCTCTGGGATGAAGCTGAGAGAGAGAGAGAGAGAGAGAGAGAGAGAGAGAGAGAGAGGTAATTAATGAAAGAGAAAATGATAACAATAAAACTAATATAATAATGGTAAAGAAGAGAAGAACTGGAATGCCGAGAGAAAACGTTATAGTGAAATATGAAGGGATTGGAGAGTGCATACCTCCGTCAATGCCATTTCCATTAAGAAGGGTCCGGATCTGGTTCCGTGGATATAGGATCCGGATCAGGATCCAGATCCGCCCCCAATTTTAATTAATTATTTCTTGGTCCATGGCCGACGTCCCACAATATTTCACGGAAATTCATTGAGAACTTTTGGATGCATTGTGCGGGATACTCCGGATCCGGATCCGGATCCGCCCCAAACTTTATTTTCTTCCTTGGCCTATGGCCCACTCTTCAACAGAATTTAATTGGAATCTGTTCATAACTCTTTGAGTAATCCCGGATCCGGATCCATGGATATAGGATTCGGATCCGGATCTGCCTCCAAATCTAATCAATTCTTTCTTGGTCCATTGCCCACCTTTCCGCAAAATTTCACTGAAATTCATTGAGAACTTTTGGAGATATTCAGCGGGATACTCTGGATCCTGATGCTGGACCGCCCCAAAATTTAATCTTTCCTTCTATGGCCCATAGCCCACCCTTCCACAAAATTTCATCAAAATCCGTTTATAACTTTTTGCTCAATACTGCTAACAGACAGACACACAAACAAACAAACCACGCCGGGTAAAACATAACCTCCTTGGGGAAGGTAAAGATCAAATGAGAGAGAAATGACTGGAAAGAAACATAAAGACTAAGGGAGGGGGGGAGGGACAGTAAAAAAGAAAGAAAAGAGAAAGAAGAATACGAATGAAAGAAAAAATTGTGAGAGAAAATACGGGACATAGAAAGTTAGGGAGAATTAAAATTAACGAGGATGTGAGAGAATGAGAGAAAATGGATTTCTCAAAAAGGAGCCGGATAAAGTAAGAACTAGATGGGCCCTCAGTGGAGTGTATTTCCCAGACCAGGGCAACGTAATTTCCAAACCATTTTTCATAATGGGTTAGGTTTTCTCATCACTGATTATGGTCTCGCAAAAAGTGTTTTTCGGATCAAGAATCTGAAATACGATCCGGATCGGTCCCAATAGTTAATCGATTGTTACCTGGGACATGGTCTATCCACTCACCAAATTTAGACCGAATATCTCTCTTAATTTTTGAGTAATCCTGCTAACAGACAGACAAACAAACAAACAAGCAAACAAACAAGGGTGAAAACATACTCTCCTCGTCGGAGAAACAAAGTGGTGAGAGAGAGAGAGAGCAACTTATGCCATCACGCTCGTCTATATCCGGTACACTACACATACCAGTTGGAAAGCAGCTGTAATCGATAGGCATTTATAACCGTCATCTTTCATGACCTTTGATTATCTTAGCGCAAAATTTTTAGTTTTCGTTTTGATGCATTTTTAATTATCTTAAGAAATCAGGGTCAGCTCAAGCCCCAGAGGATATACTGTTAGCGTCTCTTTCACTGCGAAAAGACGTTGCTAAGTTGCATAAAACTATTTGTTTAACAACCAGTATGAAAGAGAGAAAACGTCATTGAAACAGCTGAACGAAGTTGTTTTATACTTTTTAACCCATTACCTGTGAAAATTCATACCAAGGCCAAATCAAAGTCGTTTTCGTAGCCAGGGTAGATCATCAGTAGTAACAGTATTCATGTCGTAACAATTACTCTCCCCACACTCTACACTTACCTACATATAACTGCCAATTCTGCAGGGGGAATGAAAGAGGAATAACCACACTGTACTGGAGAGACAATCGCTCCCAGTTTCAACGTCAATTACTACGATAATTCTCGTCGATGGTAAACTGAATCATCAGGTGGCTGAACAGAACCGAGAAGAAGGACGCCATGGCAAGGAATGAAAAGTATATCACTTGCTCCACCTCCCATTTCTTAATGTATGGAAACACAGAATGGATCCAGCTCTGCAAAGCCCGACCCACTCCATCTCTCAGTCTATTTTGAACACAGATCTGTCCTTGTTTTTTCTCGTCTTTTGTTCTCCGAGACCAACAGTATTATTTTTTCCCCACAGACGGCACACACTTTTACATGTCTTCGTTGGGGCACAGTCTATCTATCTATATACCTAGGCTGCTTCCCCCAAGGAAAGAGAGGTAGCCGAGACAGGACGACACACTCCCCATTTACTCATTCATTCAAATACATTCATTCGCATCTTAGCCCCAAAGGGTAGAACGGACAGATCCTCACCGCACCACACCGCACAAAGGTCAACTGCGCAATGCAATCAGTGACATCCGCAGCAGGGCCCGACAGCAGAGCTGGTTTACCCCTGCCACATCATAACAGACTCATCCCCTTACCCGCACATGACCTGAAATAGCTGATCAGACCAAATGCGGGAGAATATCCCCTCAAGGCTGCGTCATCACTTATTCATTCACAATTTCTCTCCATTTATTTCTGTCACGCACAGCCACTCTTCCTTGCTCAACAGACATCCCTCTCGCATCCAGCGCTCTCTTCACACTGTCCATCCATCCTATTCGTGGTCTTCCTCTCAGCCTTACACCTCTCACATCGTATCTAGTTATCTTTTCCACCAATCGCTTATTATCCTTTCTCTCCATATGCCCAAACCATCGCAACACCCTCTGCTCAACTCTACCAGCCATCTCCTGAACAACTCCAGTTCTCCTTCGCACTTCATCACAGTACCTAATAGATTTTTTTTTTTTTAATATGCTTTGAGGGTCTCATTCAGAGCTGATGTGACATCAACAACGCGAGCTAATCCTGTTCCCGTTGTAGGAGAACGCTTTGAAATAAACCTTAAACAATTGACGCCACAGCATTAAGTGTTGACGGGGTACTTTCATATCGCCCATCCCCCCATCGTAATTCCAGCTCATCCCACTCTCTTCTTTGTCCTCCATGACCATTTCTTTATCCCCTACAGACACACTTTGTATCGAAATGTTACTCTCAAATCTCTTATTTTACCTTTAGAAGCTCTCAAATCTTTCGATTTCTTTTTCTTCTTTTGTCTTATATTATTTATTTTATTTTCTGGTTATTCCCACCTCATTGTTTTCATATTCCCTATTTCAGTTTGTTCTTATTATTTCTGCCCTTCTCACCTGAATATTTTTCTATTTTTCCATTTCCATGTAAAGGAATATCCCTTTTCTCATTATTTCCTTATTAATTTCTTCCTCTTTTCACCTGCATATTTTTCTTCTTACAAATTTTCCTGTAATGATTCATCGAATGCTTTCCATTTTTCCCTGAATTAATTTTCTTTTTATATCTTAGTAAACAGATGGTATCGAACCCCAGCAGTTCAAGGCGCCCATTGTAAGCTGAAGCAACGTCTGGTGTTTGTGAGAAGTGAACTTGTATATTTATAGATGTGTCGTGAAACGTATGAAGACCGTTGATGATCCTTACTATGAGTGACCTTTCTTAAACTGAATAAAACCGGGAAGAAATGGTATGAATACAATGAAAAATGTCATCATAATCTAAAAACTGTTAGCTACAGCAAATGCAGCTCGTATGTGAAATGAAAAATATAATTTACAGATGAAAGTTAATATACAAGTTTGAGGAAAACAATTCTTCTATTCCAAACTTTCTGAACAATAACTTGCAACACAACCAAGCCCCACACGCACAAACACAGAAAATTACACTCCCTCTTCCCCCCTCTCTTTCCCTCCCTCCACTTCCTACACTTCTCTAACCTGCCCCATTGCAACTCTCCTACCTCCACACACACACACACACACACACACACACACACACACACACACACACACACACACGTTAGATTTATGGGTGTTGGCGTACAAAATGTGGGAACGGTCGTGTAGTGTAGACAGTCCTTGATTACTCGTAAAGTTTCCTCATTCTCAAACTTTACAGGAATGGGGGCAAGTTGCATATATACATACCATTATAGTGTGGTTTGTGGGGGCGTGATGAACGAACGAGCGTTTGTTCATATGCTTATCATCATAATTTCATCTTGATAAAAACTTTTAATATTTCTGGTGAGGTAGTTGAAGAATACCAGAAGAAAAACTGACCTAAAATATTTACACTCTCACGTTTTCTCTCTGGATGTGCATATAGCGAGGCGCCGAGGCATTATTACACAGGCAGTATTCAGTTCTCTGCTCCCGAACTGCCGTGTCAACGAGCACGTCGGTAAACGCTTGGCTATTGATCTAATAGTAAAACCCAGAAACGTGGCAATTATCCCTGCTGATCTCGCCAACCAACCACAGAAAAAAAAACGTTCATGTATAATTATGAGCGCAATATTCGATATTCAATTGTCAGAATTCATGCAAGAAAACAAAGTGTTACAACAGGACATCTTTTTTTTTTTTTTTTAATTTGATATCATAGTAGAATATGTCAGCTGAAGCCAATAGTACATTCCCGTGGAATGTTGACATTCCAAGGGGGTTTCTTTGGTCTCATGAGTAAATACAATATATAGCTAAAAATATCGAATGTATTTACTGCCTGCTGAAAGAACCTCTTCTCTATCTCACATAGTAGTGTTATTAGCCTCTGAAAACCATTCCAATCAGCCAGTGTCATGTCCGGCCGGGCCGGGTAGTGTCGGGCCGCTCATTTCTCAGCTGAACGTAAACATCCCTTCGCTCGCTGCGCTTGCCCGCTCGTAACCAAAGAACACTATACACGAATGTTCTCTCTCTCTCTCTCTCTCTCTCTCTCATATAAATTTATATATATATATATATATATATATATATATATATATATATATATATATATATATATATATATATAGGTGGTCATTCTTATCAAGTGGGGGGGGGGAAATTATTTTGGAATATTTTGTTTGCTGGAAGTGTATATTGTGAATATAGGTGTAAACATTTGAGACAACAAATATTAGCCGAATTGGATGATATTAACTGGTGCCGCATCTTACCCAAAGTCTGAGCCTAATAAACAAAATTATTGTTGTGATAAACTTTTTTATTTCAAAAAAGTGTTTGCTTTAGGCTTACTTCATTGGAGACTACAGTCCAGTAATACCCGTATTTTTTTTTCTTTCTTTTTTTCAGGGATTTGCATTTTGAGTTACTAAGCACTTACTTACTATAACTGAAGTGAAATTCTCAACGCCTGTGATGAAAAGCAGGAGCAAAACCAAAATTTGGCTTGTTGGCCAACCAAGTGAAAGGCTACTTGGATCTTAGTTACCTTCTTGTGGAGAAGTGTTAGCGCGACTTTTCTACCTGATGCAAAAAGAGACACGAACACTGAGGGATTCGGTATGTGTTCTGTCTTAGAAACTTGGGGGATTCTGGGAGAGAACTCACATTCCTGCATCTGAGCCACGGAATCGTGTCCCCCAAATCAAATCTCTCTATAATGATTGAAGAAAGTGTGAGAAGAGTAAGAGCCGGAATACTGAAAGAAAAGAGAAGAAGAGAAAGAACTTCCAAGAACAGATGTAAGATCTCTTTGATCCTGCACACAGGAATGTCTTCGACTTCATCAAAAATCGTTAGGATAAGGAGTTTCCTGTGGCTCAGAGGGAGAAAGGGAGGCGAGGCTCTATGTTGGGACTGATGTCAAACTCCACTGGAAAGAACGAAGAGAGAGAGACAACAGACTGAACAGGAGAGGAGAGAGCGTGAGGAATGTCATCGAGCAGTAAGAGAGGAAATAGTGGAGCTGGAGGAAAGCCCAACTACTGATTAAGACGAAACAGGTGACGATTATATAGATATAGCAGGTCGTTCCTTTTCGGCTGCAGCTCCTCCTCTGAAACGCCAACGAGCAAAAAAAAACAGTTGTCACTCTTCCAGCTGCTGCTGCTTTAGATCGGACCAAGATTTCAGACCGTGCTGGAGTCCATCTGCTTTCTGGAACCATATCTGCCTGTGGACAAAATCCAACAATGTATACTATCAACAGGCAAAGTATCCACGAGATCGAATCAAGAGTCGGAGGGAATCTGCAGAATGGCTGAAGAAATCATTCCATCCAACTGTGGCACTTGTAGTGCACTGGGATGGAAAACTAATTCCCGGTGTAACAGAAGCAAATATCACTGAACGCCTTCCAGTTCTCGTCTCAGGTGATGGAGTTTCAAAGCTTTGAATGTACCGAGTTTGGCTTCAGGGGTAGGAAAGGCCATGACCAATATCATCACTAAAACCTTGAATGACTGGGGTATATCTGAACGTGTGGTGGAAATGGCATTCGTCACCATTGCCAGCAACACCGGATTGTGGGCAGGAGAGTGCACCTTTAATCAGCAACAGTTGCATAAGGATCTCCTCCACCTGGCTTGTCGGCATCTCATTTTTGAGATCCTTGCTCAAAAGGCCTTTGCCATTTGCCTTGGACTGTCCTCTTGTTCCGACATTCACAAATTCAAGCAGATCAGGGCCAAATGGAATATTATTAACACAACATGCTTTCAGACCTTGAATGATAACAAGGAAATGCCGGTGATTGATAGTGAGCACTATGATGAGCTCGTAGCATTTTGTATGAAACAGCTGCAAGAAAGCCAGCCTCGAGATGATTAATGAGAACGGCTGGAACTGTCCGTTGCTGTCTTGGGTGGTGTACCACCCAGTGGAACACTATTTCAGAACCCTGGTACTTCCCACCATGCCAGATGGATGACTAAAGTTTTATACAGCATCAAAGTCAATCTTTTTCATCATCAGGCAAGCATCACACTGATACAAGTCCGAGGATTGAAGCGGTTTGTTATGTTCATCATGAAGCAATACCTGAAATCATGGTTCATGGCAAAAAAAAGCAGCTCTAGCTGCAGCAAACGATCTGAGGCTTCTCCAGGAAGTGCCACTTTATCCTGAGAAGGACATCTTACAAGTCCGAAAGCATTTGGTCGCCTCTTGTATTTGTCAGAGCAATTAGTTGGATTGGTCTTTTTTTTTTTTTTTATCCCATTGTTGATCCTAAAGAGAAACGAAAAATGGTGATGGCTCTTAACAAAGAAGGAAGCAAAGTTCAACTTAAGAGGGCAACAGTTGAACTTGAGATAACAGCACTGAATAAAAAAATAAATAAAATTCTGTGACCAAGAACACAAAGAAGATCTTCACACTGCTTGGCTTTCCCCATTCATTCCTTGAATTCGATCCATCCACACAGGAAATTCGTGAGGATTACAAGGAGGCTGACTGCATTTTCCAGGGGCAACAGATCACAAATGACTTTGCTGAAAGAGGGGTAGCGCTGATTCAAGAGTTTAATGCAGTGTTGAACAAGAATGAAGATCAATGGGAGTTTCTTCTTCAGGTCGTTGGGCAACACAGTGAAGTGTATCCAGATGCGAAGAAGGCTACAGTTGGCAGCAGTTACAAGCCATAAAACTAGGCAACAATGAGTGGGAGTTGGGTTCCTATGATACCCCCCCAGTGAGGGGTTAATACTTTGCAAAGCGGGGAACCTAGGTAACCCAGTGGCATGTTAACATTATGCCATAATATTATACCTTTGAACATGATGCAGCACTACTTATATATCTAATAAGCCTGAAGATTTGCAAACACCATTTTTTATCCATATGAACGAAGTCCCACAGCAGCTGAAACAAATTTTTCAAGTTGAAAATCAATGACTTTCCTAATATATCATCATCAGCCGCTGAGGTCCACTGCAGGACTGGCCTATCCCTACTGAAGTAGGGACGATACAGCCAATGCATCTCTACCCAGTGGCTCTGTCTGGTAGAGACTGTATGTAGAGTGAGAAGTGCTTGCTGAGTGTGATTGTACTGTTGTGGTGGCTTTGGATGTGTGTGTAGTCTGTGAACCAAGTGTAATCGGCCCGCCTTAAGGAGATTGGATGCAAACATATTAGTATGCGACACCGGTTCAACCACAGCACCCCTTGTGTCCGCCAAAGTAGCAAGTGGCTTGGTGAACGCTTCCCAAAGTTTTTACAACTCTGGCGGGAGGAGAACCCACGCTCACCAGCGTGCGAAACGCACACTCTATCATTGTACCACAGAGGCTCCTCCTAGTATATATATATATATATATATATATATATATATATATATATATATATATATATATATATATTGCCAGACGCCTGAATCCCCAAACTATATATATATATATATATATATATATATATATATATATATATATATATATATATATATATATATATATTGCCAGACGCCTCAAATCCGTTTGGGGTGGCCACAAACAAATCGTCTCCAAGTCGCCCTGTCCCTCGCCATTTCACTGCCCTGCTCCCAACTCACGCCCCCCTCTCTCATATACTTTTCCACCCCATCCCTCCAGCTCATCCTCTGCCTCCCCCTCCCTCTTCCCCCTTCCACCTCACTCACATACACTCTCTTCGTCAGTCTTTCACCCTCCATCCTCTCCACATGGCCAAACCACCTCAGTGTGTTCCTCATAACGCGTCCTATCACATCCACATCAACACCACAACGCTCCTTTATATCCTCATTCGTCAGCCTGTCTCTCCATGTGACTCCACAGGCTCCTCTTAAATAACTCATTTCCACTGCTCTCACTCTTGACTTGTGTCCTTCCAACAACGTCCAAGCTTCACTTCCGTACGTTAGAGTTGGTATCACAATACTGTCATGTAGTAACTTTTTCACTTCCATGCTCACTTCCCTGTTTCTTATCACTGCTTTCAAAGAACCAGCAACCTTTCTTCCCTGCTGTACCCTTTCAAGCACTTCACCCTCCAAACCTCCATCCTTACTCATCACACTACCTAAGTACTTAAACGTACTCACATTTTCCAATTCCTCACCATCCAACCTCGCTGTACATTCACTGACTTCACCTCTCTCAAAGACCATCACTTTACTCTTCCCTACATTCACGTTTAGATTCCGTTTCTTACACACTCTCTCAAACTCATCCACCAAGCCTTGCAGCTCCCCTTCGTCTTCACTCAACAACACAGTATCATCTGCAAACAACAGTACAGGAAGTTTCCAAACACTATCCTCTCTCACCAGGGGCCACTCCAACATCCACTACCCTACCTTGTACCTCTTTTATTACCCCATTCATGTACAGATTGAACAACCATGGAGACATGAACATATATATATATATATATATATATATATATATATATATATATATATATATATATATATATATATATATATATATATATATATTATGTGAATAATAAGAAACCAAAGGCTAGGAGCCTGCAAACAATTCCTTCCAAGAAAAAAACAAAAACAATACAAAAGTGAGCCAAATTAAAAATCTGTTCATTTCCAGATACCTGGACACACTGCGCTTGAAGGACTGGAGATTAGAAGAAGTAGGAAATACAGACAGAGGGAGACAGTTCCAGAGTTGACTTGTTTAATAAATGATGAACTGGGAGTAACGGTTAACTATTGCATTAGAGAGTTGGACAGAAAAGGGATGAGAGTTTGTTGCTAGACGGGTGCTACGTGCCCGTCGTAGAGGTGGAGGGATGCAAGCAGACAGTTCAGAGGAGCAGTGACCATGGAAACAGCGATAGAAAAGAGATAAAGAGGCAACAGTGCAGCGAAGAAACGGACGTTGAAGGGAGCCAATAAGAGGAGGAGAGTTACTGTGATGAAAAGCCTTTGATTCCACCCTGTTGAGAAGAGCTGTATGTGGGGAGCCTCCTCACATATGAGAGTTTTACTCCACACATGGGCGAATAAAACCCGTGTATAAAGTCAACAACTGTGCAGGGGTAAAGAGGGTAAGGAGTTGGCTTAGCACACCCAATCTCTTGGAAGCTGATTTTACAAGAGATGTAATATGTTTCCAAGATGAATCCCGAGTGAATGAAACCCCAAGCATGTTCAAGGGTGATGCAGGCTTGAGCTGGATATTATTAAACATTATATATATAATATTAGGGTGTTCAGAAAAATTGAACCTTCACGAACTTGAAAGGCAAAGTGCTTATTCATTTTCACTACTAGTGGGAACTACATCATACTTTGCAATTTTTCTTTGGTCTTCTCAAACCCATGCCTCATTTCAATGCGAGTTGCAATGCAAGTGGTAACTCCTGCTTTGATCGCAGCATCGCTTGACTTGGAGGAACTCACGTTGTCTGTCAGATCTCACCACTGGTCGGAAGGAATCAAGGACTGAGAAAAAGATCAAAAAAGAAATCCAGCCACAAACACCCTTGATTCTCCATTTTGATGGCCACAGAGATCACGTGACGATTGTTGTTACAGGGATTGGTACGAAGAAGATCCTGGCAATCCCTAACATCCCTGCTGGAATGGGTGAAGCAAAGGGAGCGACAGTGCTAAGGACTCTAGATGAATGGCCGAAAGTGAAGCCCTGGATTGCAGGGCTCTGTTTTGATGCTACAGTGTCTAACACCGGGGTTCACAGCAGAGCTTGCTTTGTCACTGAAAGAGGTCTCCAAGTTCTCCTGTTGTTCTTGGCATGCAAGCATCACATGTGTGAACTCATAGCGGCAGGGATCTTTGACCTCTTTTTTTCTTCTTCTGGTCCTGAAATTCCTCTCTTTGGTCGATTCAAAGACTTCTTGAACAAAATTGACACAGATTCCTTAGATTCCTATGATGATGATCTAGATGAAAAATATCAGTCGTCGATTGCCAACAGAGCCGAGGACACTGAATACATCATACTCAGCCACATGGATCATGCGCAACCCCATGATGACCACCTTGAGCTCCTACAGGTGTCTTTGGCTTTCCTTGGCCAGCACGGATGACCTTTCACCGTCCAGGTGCCTGTCACAGAGCACGTTGGATGGCCAAAGGCCTTTACTGCCTCAAGATCTTCCTTTCCAGAAATCAACTGAAGGATGCAGCCTCCTTCCCCTTCATATGGCATCAAAAGGCCATCAAACCCATCTATGTCTTCCTCGTCACCATCTATGTGATGCACTGGTTTGAAGCCCCAAATGCTGTCGAAGCTCCAGTCAATGACCTCAATCTCCTGAAGAAGTATGAAGAATTCAAACATGTGGATCCCATCGTAGCAAAGAAGGCACTGGAGCAAGTCAAAAGACACCTCTGGTACCTCAGTGAGGACCTGGCTCCATTAGGCATGTATTCTGACAAAGTCTCTGCTGAGGAAAAGCAGGAAATGCTAAAAAATATGACCACAGCACTGCCGAGGAAGAAGGGTCTGCGCCGTTTGAACATGAAGACGATTGATGAGGCATCAGATCTCAGAATGTAAGTTTGTCACCCAGAAGTCGAAAAACCTCTTCCAGTGTTTGAAGCTGAATACTCTGACAAGCATCAATGACCTCTACCCCATTCCTGATGTCATGGCCCACCTCAAAAGTGGTCAGTGACGCGGCTGAGCGGGCAGTCAAACTGGCAATGGACTACAACTGTGTTCTGACGAAGAATGAAGAAGAACGACAGCTGATCTTCCATGTTGTGCAATACCACAGTGCCCTCTACGACTCAACCAAAAAATCCCACATGTAATAAACTGATTATGCAAGTTGTATAGCTCAAAAATATTGTTTCTCTTTGTACCGCATTATATATTTTTATCTTTCTTCACCATACCCTTAACGTACTCAGATCAGTTAGATTTACAGAATGCAGGAGTAGTGAGGCATGACTTTGCATTGACAAAAAAACATAAATTTTTGCTCGAATGCTTTGCTTGTAAGTGGAATCGATTGCATACTTTGCCCACCCAAATATCCATTTTTTTTTCCTCCCCTATATATATATATATATATATATATATATATATATATATATATATATATATATATATATATATATATATATATATATATATATATATATATATATATATATATATATATATATATATATATACACTCACAATTCAACCTATTCTTATTTTTATCTTTCTCACTTTCCAGTGTCTTTCATCCTTTATCTTGTTTTCATCGCCCACTTGAACACAGTATTCATTTTTTCCATGTATCATTTCTCTTTTGTATTTTATCTATCTTGTGTGACCTGCCTTCCTACCTCTCCCTCCATCTCTGCTACTATATAGATTTTGGGGCGTGATCTTACCCTTTTGTGTTTCCTATTTTTCCGCCTCATTTCTTTGACATCTGCCCCTTCTCACTCTGCATCCAGCTGGGAGACTATATAGTTCCATTTTCTGATATTTTTCATTGTTGTTGTTTGTGTTCGAATCATTTTAATTTCTTTTTTGTTACTATTTCCTCTTGTGCATGTGATGCGATATGATAATTCGTGTGAGTGATCACATGACCGAACTACAAGGCATCTGCCCGACGGCCGTCATTTTATCACTATCACACATAGCCACTAACATTTTATCTTGCCAGCACACACCACATGCACCTTATCATTGCCTCCAACACCACAACACATCATTTTTCTCACCTTCATCCCTTGGGTTTATTATCAACACATTGCAACACCATGATGATTTTCGTGTGCCAGACACTGTTATAATGACTATTCGCACTAGCATTATCATCACCATCGTCACTACCATTAACTTTTCCCTACAAAAATTTCTTCTCAGATTAATGCAGCCGCCTAGCTGATGCATCAAAATGATATTTTACAGAAACGGTGCATGGAGATTGTCCCTAACCCCTTCAGTATGCTTTCTGAAAGCTCGACAAATTCGTCTGACGGCAGCAATAACATATTTTTAAAAAGCGTCATTGAAGATCCAGTCACCACTTAATGACATCATCCACCAGCAATCCACCAACATCCCTGCCACCAACATCCCTGCCATCATCACTATAGCACCCACACAATTCAGCCATTCTTCCAGAAGCCGAATAGTCTTCATTTAACATCATTGTATTGTTATCACTGTAGGATTTGTTCTATTCTTGTCATCAACTGTTACGAACTTATGGGTCGTTCATACGAAGAGAATGACACAGACAATCCAGGTGGTTAATCAAAGGCAGATATACGTTTCTGGGTTCCGTTCCTTCTAAACATAGCTGAGATACACTTACATAACACTGACTTTTCTCTCTCAAGTTAACCCTGTTCTGCACTGACTACTACTCGTTCACTGGCTGACTAACTCTCATTTACTGACTCTCTGTTTAACTACTTCATCCCTCATTGATTTCTTTCACCGTTTGATGCACTATTTCTGTCACTGATTCACTGACTGTTCTCTGATGAACTCACTCCGTCTGTCACTCGTGGGTAACTGACTAAATCTCGACTCTCTGGGATGCTGCCAGCAAGCGAGGCGGGCCCCTTAATATTTCCCCCTAGTTTCCCTTACTAATGTAGTTCAGAATGTCCGAATATAAGAACTCACATCTTCTGACACAATAATGCACATTCCAGATCCTAGGAGAGAACTCACATTTTCTCACACACAAATACTCTTAAATTAACAATATACACTAACAACATGGCAAGAACTATTTCCTACCTTACGACAGAAAGGAAAAAAGAAGAAATACCGAAATCTCCAGAATGTTCCTCACTTCTCCAGATACAAACACCACCCTAATCTTACCGGCATAACACTATTAACCATTATTACCTTCACCAATATCACAATCACCGCTGTCCTTAACATTATCACTACAGTGCTTTTTCTTGCAGATTTCCTTCATCCACTGATACCTATAATCCAACATCCTTATATTCACAACTATTCATTATCCTTATAATCACCAGTAGCCTACAACGATGAGCATCACCATCCAACAGCCTTTTTATGCGAACATTATTTTCACCACTATTCATTATCCTTATCACCACGACTAGTTTACAACTATAAACATCACCATTCCAATTGCTGTCACCAACACCATCACCAACACCACCTCCGGACTCATCACCAGGCAACTCTTTCAATCCAACAAATATCAATCCCTACCTGTATTCTTCTTGTGTATTGTTCCTTCTAACCTACTTATTTTCCTCTACTTGCCTCCTTTTTATATCTGCCTTAATAACCTAAGTAATATGGAGCCGTAATAACCTAAGTAATATGGAGCGTCTACTCATGCACCTATAACAGACATTCATACTGAAGGAATTGATAATCATGTTGCAGCAGATGATACTGATGATTAATAATTTCATACTGCAATCCTGGAATCCAATCAACATGAGTCTGTTGTTGTAGCTGAACAAGCTGTGGATTTTTGACAATACTGCACTCAGGAACAGTGTTTCAGTAACACAGAGAGTAGACCAGCATGCTCTCCAATACAAGATTCTCTAACCGTCAACACCAAACTACATGCATATTACACACTACTCTTCCTTTTCAATATTAAAAAAGAAAAATGGCGCCTAATAACCAAGCCTCGGAGTCCCCAGGGGGGAGGGGGACCGTAAATGCCCCCACCATCCGCCCCTCTCCTGGTGACGACTCAACGAGCTGCCTGGAACCACTGTCTGACTCCTTTATTCTTCATTTCTGCAACATTCGCTGCCTTTCCTCTAACTTTCTCTTTGTAGCCCACCACCTCTCCTCCTCTTAACCTCACTTTCTCTTAACTGAGACTCAGCTGTCTGAGGCAAATGATAGCAAACCCTTTTCTGTATCCCCTTACTTTCTCTATACCCATTTCAAAGCCAAAGGTGGCTGTTGTGTATATGTATGCAAAGATTTATCTTGCTCTCATGTTCCTGAACTTGATTCTTCTAATTCCCTACTCTCTGGCTTCGGCTTTTCCGTCATTCTTTAATTACATGTATCTGTGCTGTTTATATATCCCCTAATTCTACTGACTATGAAAAATTCTTTGACTATAGTACTTCTACGATGGAACACGCCCATTTCTCCTTTCTTTGAAATCTCCATTCTAGGAGATTTCAATGTTCACCACCACCTTTGGCTCTCCTCTCCTTTTACAGATCCACCTGGTAAACAAGACTGTATCTTTTCTATTCTTAATGACCTAGAGGAGCTTGCACAGCACCCTACCCATATCCCTGACCACCTTGGAGAGAGCTCCAACATTCTTGACCTCTTTCATACAAATAATTCATCTGCTTACACTGTTAATCTTTCCTCGCCATGGGGGTCCTCCGAATCACAACCTTATTACCTTAACCTGTCCTATCAATCTGGTACGGTCTGCAGACCCTCCAAAGAAACGTCAGTTGTGGCACTTTGGAGCTGCTGATTGGGAGGCCCTCAGGCAGTACTTCTTTGATTTTCCCTGGAATGATTATTGCTTCCATGGCCGAGAGCCATCTGAGTGTGCCTTGTGCATTAAGGAGATTATTCTCTCAGGCATGGAAGCATACATTCCTTTCTGATATCCTTTGACTAATGCAAGAAAGCCTTGGTTTAATCACACTTGTTCTGATGCTGTCTGTCACAAGTCGGATAGTGACATTGGCTTTTGTGGGAAACAGCGAACTCAAGTGGAATCCCAGTTTATCGTTCAGTTAACCGCTCATTCGGTCGGGAGTCTTTTCAGATCAATTTTTCATTGTCATAAGTGATCGTCTTTGTGTGAGACATTAGCGCTTCCGCTGAGCAATTTGTTTTAGGCGTGTTTTGCTCACTCTAGCCGTTAAAAAATGCGGTCACAGCTCTTCTTTCTTTCCCACGAGTTAGTCAGTCAAGTGTCTGTCGTGACAGAGTGAGGTTCTGTGCTCCAGCAGTGAGAGGTCAGCTAGCACCCAGACTCCACTAGACTACAGTTCTCCAGGCTCCCACCCTTCGTTGGTGATACACTGCATTCTTTGACCAGTATTTCCTTTTCGTTTTCCTAGACTTAAGAGTTTAGTTAAGGTGCTTTTCCTAGGCGTAAGAATTTAGCTTTTGAGTGAGTGAGTGCGATCTCTTTATTTGAATTCATTTGAGATGTAACGTTAAATTTATTTTGTAATCAATAAATTTAACAGTTCTTTTTCTTGAGCTTAATGTAATGTAAACTTGTGTTTCATTTCTCCACAATTAAGCTTATTTCCCTTATAGCTCCTAACTTGCATAAACGTTTTGCCATTCATAACTGGTACTTAGGCCAGTCTTGTTGTATTAAGCTTAAAAATCCGTTGTGCCTCCTAGGAGTTACGCATCGGCAAGAACCTGATATTATTATTAGTATTAGTTATTTATTGTCAGGGGTGAAGTAACTTTCTCCAGAGGCTAACAGTACTAATAAACAGCAATTGAGTAATTAGTCTCTGCTGTGTACTGTTGAGAAAGTTTATAAATTCTCGTTCTTAGAGAATCGTGCGAAGCTAGCCAGCGTAAAGTAATCATTGCTTGATTTAGCAAGACAATTCTTGTTCCTGCTGTTCAGTATTATTGAACATTATCATTTAATATTTGCATTTATTTAAAAACCCCGTGACAATTGGCGACCTCATTCCAGGATATTAACTCCTAGCTCTAAAGCTATTCACGAGATAATACTCACTCGTTCATATTTAGGTATTTATCATTAAAGTTTATAGGCACAAGTTTACTGGTGTTTACCGTTAATTTAGCAAGTGAATTTTTGCTTTATTAATCCATAGAGTACTTAACTCTATTTAGTACTTTATTTTTGGTAACGCCAGACGATTTTATTCGCTCCTGGGAAGTCGCCGTACCCATTGTGTTAATTATTGAGTCTTCCCAGTCATTTCCATTTTTGCTTTATTCATTGCCAGTTAACTAGATAAGACTGGTCACCACTAGCTTGTGTCTGTATTCTTTACTTGTGTTATTAGCATTCGTTTGCGAAGTAGCAGTCAGTACTGAGTCGCTAGTTATTTAGATTGAGCTAGCATCATGGCAGCCAATGTCTATGTACAGGAAGCGAAAGATATGGGCCTCACTGACCCAGAAAAAATTCAAACCTACGTCCTCTCACGGTTTAATATCGAGCAGGAACGTGAGAAAGATGCTCGTGACGAGCGTAGAATCCAACGCGAACACGAGCGAGAACAGCGCGAATACGAGCGAGAACAACGCGAACACGAGCATAAACAACGCGAACTCGACTTAGAACACGAGCGAGGACAGCGTGAGGAACGAGAGAGAGAACAAGAACATGAACGTGCCGAGCGAGAAGCACGCGAAAAACATGAACTTGAAGTGCTGAAGCTCAAGCGAGATTCCTTGGCTTCAGACACGTCTGGTGCAGTTGGTCCAAGCTCCACGAGCGTTCTCCCTGCACATGTCCTGGCCACCCCACACATCAAACTTCCTTCATACAAGGAAGGCGAGCGAATCGAGCCATACATAGCTCGTTTTGAGGACATGGCAGACATGTATCAACTGGATGAGGCAGCTAAGCGGATCCAATTTCTTAGTTTATTTGAGGGCCCTGCCCTCGATATTCTCCACAGAATTCGTGGAGACAATCTCACGTATGAGATGATGAAAGCTGCACTCATTAAGGTGTATGGTCTCACAGTAGACGACGCCAAAGTTCAGTTCATGCGAGCTCGTCTCCAAGACAAGGAGACAGCTGTTCAGTTCCTCGACCGTCTAACTGCTTACTTAAGAGAGTGGATGGAGAAAGATGAAACTCCTTCCACGCATGAGGGGATAATTGACCTTATGCTGCATACACAGCTAGAGAGGTCGTGGCCTGCTGAGCTCATAGCACAGCTTAAGATCTGCCAGGTGAAAGATGCCAGCCAAATGGTAGAAAAGGCTGACGCATTCTTTACTGCATACGGGTATCAAACTCGTAAGCAAAACACCTGGAACAGCAGAAAAGATACTGCCAAGTCTGGGAAGCCATCTCAGACTGAATCCCAGCACCAAGGCCGTTCTCAGAGTAATGGCCAAGGTCCAAGCAAACAGCAGAAGGACCAGGGACAAAATACACAGCAGCCTGCTTGGAAGCGGTACAACAAGCACCCCAACCAGCAGCAGTTCCCCAAGCAGCAACAGCAATACAAAGACAAGCCACGTAACCCTCAGTCAGGTCAATCTGTGTATCGGAGGCAGGAGGCAATCGCAGCCTTCATTCCACAAGCACACAGTGGTGCCATCTCTATCAGTACAGGTACTTCCCAACAGTTCACGAGTCCCCCTCCGACCATGAACTCTCCTCCACAGGTGGTCAATGTTCCACCTCAGATGGTGAGTATGACTCCTCAGACACCTAGTTCTCAGGGCGCTACGTTTGCTGCATCGGTTGTTCTGCAGTCTCATGAATGACTGGCTGCTACCTCCTCAGACCCTTCCACTAGTAACACTGCCTTTCTTGTTCAGCCAGGGTTTGTGGGAGGTGTTTCTGTAAATGTTCTGAGGGATAATGGTTCCTCAGGCTGCTCTGTTAAGCGGAGTTTAATTCGGCCTGATGAGAATACGGGTCGACAGATCCAAGTTAGACTTATTGATGGATCAGTGAGATTGTTCCCTGAGGTACGTATACAGGTGGCGGCTCCATTTTTCACTGGCCTGACAGCTGCAGTTGTCATGCCAGAACCTTTATTTGACCTCATTATAGGCAACATATCTGGCGTCAAAAATAGTTGCGCCGTAGATATTGCTACTTAGACTTCGGCTGCTGCGGTAACATGAGCCATGGACAAGGCTCCAAATCGTGTCACTCCGTTGACCGTCGCAATGCCGCAAGATCTGATTCGTAGTCAAGATGTTGTCCAAGAGCAACAGACTGACTCAACACTTGCCTCAGTGCGTAAGAAGCTGGAGGGTAAAGTGATTAAGTATTCACAGGGAGGACAAGCCAGGTTCCTTCGTAAGCGAGGACGGCTGTACCGTGAGTCACAGACACCCCAGGGTGAGGTTCGACTGGAGTTTGTCGTTCCTGCAAAGTATCGCCGAGCAGTGTTTGAATTAGGTCGTTGTTCAGCTATGGGAGGTCACATGGGTCAAAAGACTGACCGCATCCATGCTGACTTTTTCTGGCCAGGAATGGGACGGGAAATAACGAGGCTCGTACGTTCCTGCGATGTGTGTCAGAGTACCACTGACTGGGGACGTGTCCGTCCTGCGTCACTGAAACCAATGCCCATAATCTCTGAACCATTCGAGAGAGTAGCAGTTGACATAGTTGGGCCAATCTTCCCAAGGGCTAGTGATGGATCAAAGTATATCCTCACTATTGTTGATTTCAGCACATGGTGGCCTGAAGCCGTGGCCCTTAGGAATATAGAGGCCGTCACTGTTGCTGAGGCATTAATTGAAGTGTTCTGTCGTGTAGGTATCCCTAAGGAGGTCTTAAGCGACCGGGGTTCGCAGTTTACTTCAGCAATGATGAATGAAGTGTTCAGGTTGCTGTCCATCCGAGGCTTACGGACTACGCCTTATCATCCCATGTGTAACGGGTTGTGTGAGAGGTTCAATGGGACTCTCAAGAAGATGTTGAGGCGCATGACCGCCGAATAGCCAAAGGAATGGCCGCGGTTCATTGCTCCTCTTCTATTTGCTTATCGAAAAGCCCCACAGCATTCATTGAAATTCTCACCCTTTGAACTGGTGTATGGAAGGTCGGTCCGGGGCCCACTTCAAGTCCTTCGTGAATTATGGGACGTTGAAGAACCCGACCCTGAAGTCAAGACCACCTACACATACGTCCTTGATTTGGCTGACCGCCTCCAGTCGATGTGCGAGCTAGCTAAGGAAGAACTGATCAAGGCACGTGAAGTTCAAAAGGCTTATTACGATAAGAACACAAAGCTTCGGAAATTTAGTCCAGGCGATAAGTGCCGGGTGTTACTCCCCACTGCCCAGAACAAGCTGTTGGCGCAGTGGAAGGGTCCATTTGATGTAGTAGAGCGCATTTCAGACCTCAACTACATAATTCAGATGGGGAATCTTCATAAAAGGTTCCACATTAACATGTTGAAGGCTTATCATTAGTCAGACCCCGAGGAGACTGGCCTATGAGTAGCTGATGATAGTGACCAGCCACTGGAAGAAACCAGGGCAGCCGCGGTGATCCCAGCTGATGACCATGATGACGAGCCCTTAACTGCTCAGTCCCGTCAGGAAGAGACTGTCAGAGATGTTTTACTTAACCCCGACTTAGCAGTAGGAGACCAAAATGTTAAGGTCACTGCTCTGTCAGTATGCTGATGTCTTCTCAGACCAACCCAGACTTGCAAAGGTTGCATGTCATAAAACTGAGTTGACCAGCAATGCTCCCATAAAGGTTAAGCCATATCCGATTCCCATGCGACTACAGGACGCAGTAGACAAGGAAATTGCCGACATGGAGACTGCAGGCATTATCGAAAAGTCCTCATCTCCTTACTGTAGTCTGATGGTAGTAGTTCGCAAGAAAGATGGTGGAGTCAGGATTTGTGGCGACTATAGAAGGCTCAATGCAATCACCAAAGTGGATGCTGAGCCGATGGGTGACCACATTGCCATCTTCTCCAAGCTGGCAGGGTCACGATATTTTACGAAGCTCGATTTGGCTAAGGGATTCTTCCAGATTCCCCTTCACCCTGAGAGCCATCAGTTCACTGCCTTTGCTACTCCTAGGGGGTTGTACCAGTATAAAGTCCTCCCATTTGGACTTACCAATTCCCCAGCAGTATTCAATCGTGCCATGAGACAAGTGCTCCATGGTATTGTAGGAGTAGAGATGTTCGTTGACAATGTCCTCGTTCATTCGCCGCGTTGGAGGAGCACGTCAGACTCTTGGAAACTGTCTCCAGTAGACTCCAGAGTTTCAACATGACTCTGAAGCCTAGCAAATGCAAGATTGCTCACAGTGAGGTGGAGTTCATCGGACATATTGTTGGCAACAATCACTGCAGGTGTCAGGGTGACAAGATCAGGAAAGTTAGAGAAGCCCCGAGACCCATGACCAAGAAACAGGTTAGGGCATTCCTTGGCCTTGTGGGATATTATAGGAGTTTTATCCCCAACTTTGCTCTCATTGCCCAACCGTTGTACAAGGTGCTACGGAAATATGCTCCAAACACCATTGAATGGGGAGAAGCGCAAGAGAGATCTTTTGCCACCCTCAAGAATATGCTATGCAAGGAGCCTATCTTGCAGTTGCCTGATTCCAATAAACCTTTCATATTGCGCACTGATGCTTCACAAGATGGAGTAGGTGCCGTATTGATGCAGGAATCGGAAGGTGGAATCTTCCCAGTGGCATACCACAGCTGTAGGTTAAAACCCGCCGAGAGGAATTACAGTACTGTTGAGAAGGAACTCTTGACTGTGGTTGATGGTGTTAAAAAACATTATTATTATTTGTTTGGGGCACCATTCACTCTGGAAACTGATCATATGCCACTCACTAGTCTTAGCACGACCAAGACGGCTAATGCAAGATTGACACGCTGGACACTGTATTTACAGCAGTTTAACCTTGTTGTGAGATACATCAAGGGAAGTGATAACATAGGTGCAGACCTGATGTCTCGCCTGCTAACTGCTGACTAACTAGGGCAACTGTTGCATGCTGGGTTCCGTAAGATAGGCATCCTCAGAGATTTGAGTAATCCAAGGACCAGCCTGGTTCCCAGTTAAAAGTGCAGACCTGACGTCTCACTCGTTGGCCCCACAGGACACAGTATATCCAGGGCCTGTACATACATGTATACCATAAATTAAGGGGGAAGTTTGAGAACCCTGCAGAGACAGTCCGAGGCTGTGTACGAATTACCTTGTGGAATGTCTCGAGCTGTGGGCCTCTCTGAGGATTCCCGGAGAATGCACATTACCCACATGAGTGTTCACACCCATGGTGGGTGTTAAAACGTGACCTGCCCGAGATTGCGTAGCGATTCTCAGCTTCCTGTATTAGTCATAAGTGTAGAATTAGGTTAACCAGTAAACTGCCCGTTCTAAGCAATTTGGGAATTCAAGAACTGGCACGTTTCCTGGTTAATAATGTTAGGTTAACTAGTAAACTGCCCGTTCTAAGAGATTTGAGTAATTCAAAAACTGGCACATTTCCTACTTAATAAGCGTTAACCAGTAAGCCATAAGGGTTCTAAGCAATTTGTGAATTCAAGAATTACGTTTCCTGGGTAATAATGACATAAGTACTGATTGCTAGGCAGAGAGAGAGAGAAATAACAGTTTTGATGCTCCACCTTAATTCCTTTCGCAGGTGTACCTGGTGGGTGCAGCATTGTCGTGCAGATCAGCTGGCCGTTCCTGTCGCATGCTGCCGCCCCTTCTCTTCTGCCTCATCGTCATTATTTACTATAAATTTGTATTATGTGATTTTACACGTAGGTACAGTTACACCACAACTGTCACACCTACACCATGTATTACATACATTACGCTACATAACAATTAGTTGTTAATGTAAATGTAGCGAACTTTCGCTCAGTTTGACCTGAGTACAGGATTTTCACCGTCGTCATGGAGTTTTTCCCTCAAGCTTGCCCCTATTAACGTAAATACGAGGTTTTTACGCTCATTGGCGATAGTGATTTTCTCCTGTAGCAGGATAGCACACACACCACAGTGTGAATCTTGTGTGACTGAGTTAGGATTTATATGTATGTATATTGAAATCATTTTTCTGAAGAAAGATAGATTTGATTTTCATGGGGCGTAATGTCATGAGTCGGCTAGTGACATTGGCTTTTGTGGGAAACTGCGAACTCCAGTGGAATCCCAGTTTATCGTTCAGTTAACCGCTCATTCGGTCAGGAGTCTTTTCATATCAATTTTTCATTGTCATAAGTGAACATCTTTGTGTGAGACAATAGTGCTTACGCTGAGCGATTTGTTCTGGGCGCGTTTCGCTCACTCTAGCCGTTAAAAAAATGCAGCCACAGTGTTTCTTTCTTTCCCAAGAGTTAGTCAGTCAAGTGTCTGTCGTGACAGAGTGAGGTTCTGTGCTCCAGCAGTGAGAGGTCAGCTAGCACCCAGACTCCACTAGACTACAGTTCTCCAGGCTCCCACCCTTCGTTGGTGATACACTGCATTCTTTGACCAGTATTTCCTTTTCGTTTTCCTAGACTTAAGAGTTTAGTTAAGGTGCTTTTCCTAGGCGTAAGAATTTAGCTTTTGAGTGAGTGAGTGCGATCTCTTTATTTGAATTCATTTGAGATGTAACTTTAAATTTATTTTGTAAACAATAAATTTAACAGTTCTTTTTCTTGAGCTTAATGTAATGTAAACTCGTGTTTCATTTCTCCACAATTAAGCTTATTTCCCTTATAGCTCCTAGCTTGCATAAACGTTTTGCCATTCATAACTGGTACTTAGGCCAGTCTTGTTGTATTAAGCTTAAAAATCCGTTGTGCCTCCTAGGAGTTACGCATCGGCAAGAACCTGATATTATTATTAGTATTAGTTATTTATTGTCAGGGGTGAAGTAACTTTCTCCAGAGGTTAACAGTACTAATAAACAGCAATTGAGTAATTAGTCTCTGCTGTGTACTGTTGAGAAAGTTTATAAATTCTAGTTCTTAGAGAATCGTGAGAAGCTAGCCAGCGTAAAGTAATCATTGGTTAATTTAGCAAGACAATTCTTGTTCCTGCTGTTCAGTATTATTGAACATTATCATTTAATATTTGCATTTATTTAAAAACCCCGTGACACTGTCCACAACAAGGAGAGGGTCTTTAAAAGGTACCGGAGCCAACCCACCCGTGAATCACATCTTTTTTAGGTTTCTGACCAGAATCGTGCTAAGTCTGTTCTTCGCTCTGCTAAAAATAATTTCATCCATACTACATGCTTTCAACCCTCCAACTCGAATTCCTACCGCTCCTTCTGGCACCTTGCTAAAAACCTTTCTAACAACTTTACCTTATCATTGTTCCCTCTTCTTTTCTACTCTCATGGCTCTGTAGCTATTTTTTCAACTGATAAAGCAGATCTTTTCACTCAGACTTCCTCATCCAATTCAACCTCAGACGATTCAGGTGCTGTTCCTGCATCACTTCCTCTGATTTCCTCATGGCTGACATGAAAATTTCTTTAGCTGATGTGTATTCTGCCATCACTGGCCTCAATACTAACAAGGCATATGGGCCTGATGGAGTCCCTCCTGTTGTCCTCAAGAATTGTGCTTCTTGCCTACACCCTGCTTACACAAACTCTTTTGCCTTTGTCTTTCAACTTGTACCTTTTCTTCCTGCTGGAAGTTTACTCTTATTCAGCCAGTCCCAAAGATGGGTGATCATTCCAAACCCTTTAACTATTGCCCAGATTCCTTTACCCACCGCGTGCCAGCATTTTTAGCTCTATATGTCACCCCAGTGCCGGCCATTTTTCAACTTTTTTGGGGGGAGCTAAAATGATAGATTTTGATGTGGAAACAATGAATTTTGCCATTAAAATGCTTACCGAGGCTCGGAAATGGGTTTTATTCAGTCCAGCACACTCTTATACAGGTATAGCTGCTCTCTCACGCTCACTATGCATGCGAGAGAAAGCCGTTTTCTATGTAGGATATACTCAGGTATTTATGCTGAGAAGGTATAGCAATGTTCAGTACACTTTTCTGATTACTTATTATATCAGCATCTATCACAATTTGCGTGTGTTTCTCACTGTGAATGCAGTATCTTACACTTACTTGAAGATAGGTACAACCTGACTTCATTAAGTACAGTCCTGGCACTTACAAGAAGGTATTTACAACTTGACTTCACTATATAGTCCTTACACTTACATGAAAATATTTACAAAATGCCTTCACTATGTTCAGCACTGGGTGAGGCACACAGGCAGAGTGAGGCAGAGCGAGCATGAGGGGGTGAGCGAGTGAGTGTATGGTCTCGACAACCTAGAGGATGGTAAAGGAGCAGTTACCTTACATGCCTGCCAATTTTTACTCACGAATTTTGAAGAATGCGGTCACAGTGAAGTTTTTTATTTTAGACCGTTTTAAAACGGCAGGGGCACGGAGCGGGTTAACATCCTGTGTCTCAAAAGTTTTTGAGTCTATTTTTAACAGAAGACTTTAAAGTTTGGAAGGAATGAGAGAGTGTTTTTGATTGGTGATATGAATGGTAAAGTTGGTAATGTGAAGGTGGATGGAATAGTTGGTGAGTGGGGTGTGCCTGCTGAAATAGATGAGAATGGGAGTGCATTAGTGGACATTTGTGCTGGGAGGGGGTTGGTGATACCCAATACCCTCTTCAGGCATAAAATGATCCACAGGTATACATGGCCAGTGATGAGAAGGGTGGGTGGTGAACTGAATGAAAGGAAGGCAATGATTGATTATGTGTGTGTGGATGAAAGGATGCGAAGATGTGTAAAGGATGCAAGAGTGTATAGAGGTTGAGGGAGTGGACTTTCTGACCACTACTTGGTGGTGGCCAGAATTAGGATGCAAGTAAGATGGAGGAATAGAAGAAGGGAAAGACAAGAGGAAGGAGTAGTTGCAAGGAGAGTGGAAAGGTTACAAGAGGATGAGAAAAAGGCAGAGTATAAGAGAGAAGTGGAGGAACGATTGGGCAAATATGAATTGGAGCAGATGGGAGACGTGGAAGGTATGTGTAAGATATTTACAGAAGAAATATGTGCAGCATGTGATGTGGTGTGTGGAAGGAAGAGAAGACGGAGGGGGGTGCAAGGAACAGCGTGGTGGACTGAAGAGGTGAAACAGGCTGTGGCACAAAAGAAGAAAGCATACAATGAATGGATGAGAAATAGGGGCGTGGAAAAAGTTGAGAGGCGGAAGAGAGAGTTATATGTGGAAAGGAAGAGAGAGGTGAAAAGATTAGTAAGAGAGAGTAAGAAGAGAGTGGATGAGGAATTTGGAAGGAATTTGAGTGTAAAGTGGAGGGACTGTAAGAAAATGTTCTGGAGAGAAGTGAAAAGAGTAAGACAGGGTGGAAGTGAAGTTAGCAGGGGAGTGAAAGATAAAAATGGTAGATTACTAGTGGAGAAGGGAGAAAAAGTGAGCAGATGGAGAGAACACTTTAAGGAATTCTTGAACGTAGAGGATGGAAGTAATGCGAGTATAAGTGGCTGGGGAATGGCTTGGAGAAGGAGGGAGGTGAGAAGACAGGAAGAAATCAGTAGGATAGAAGTTCTGGAAGCAATGAAGAAAGTTAAATCGGGGAAAGCCCCAGGAATTGATGGAGTGTGTGGTGAAATGCTGAAGCATGGGGGAGAGATAGTAGTAGAATGGATGTGGAAGATGTGCAGATTGGCCTGGGAGGAAGGTAGAGTCCCGGAGGATTGGAAGTCAGGTATAATTATTCCCTGTACAAAGGAAAAGGGGAAAAAGAAGTGTGTGGTAATCACAGGGGCATTTGTCTTCTTAGTATAATAGGAAAAGTGTATGGTAGGATACTTATAGACAGAGTTAGAGAAAGAACAGAGGAATTAGTTGGAGAAGAACAAGGAGGCTTTAGGAAGGGAAGAGGTTGTGTAGATCAGATATTCATTCTTAGATCTTTAGTGGAAAAATTTCTAGAGAAGGGAAAGAAGTTGTATGCAGCTTTCATGGATTTGGAGAAAGCATATGACAGGGTGGATAGACAAGGATTGTGGAAAGTGTTAAGAATATATGGAGTAGATGGGAAGTTGTTGAATGCTGTGAAGAGTATGTACGATGGTGCGAAGGCTGCAGTGCGTGTGGATGGTGAACTAAGTGAATTTTTCTCTTTGAAAGTTTGTTTGAAACAGGGATGTGTCATGTCTCCATGGTTGTTCAATCTGTACATGGATGGGGTAATAAAAGAGGTACAAGGTAGGGTAGTGGATGTTGGAGTGGCCCTGGTGAGAGAGGATAGTGTTTGGAAACTCCCTGTACTGTTGTTTGCAGATGATACTGTGTTGTTGAGTGAAGAAGAAGGGGAGCTGCAAGGCTTGGTGGAAGAGTTTGAGAGAGTGTGTAAGAAACGGAACCTAAAGGTGAATGTAGGGAAGAGTAAAGTGATGGTCTTTGAGAGAGGTGAAGTTAGTGAATGTACAGCGAGGTTGGATGGTGAGGAATTGGAAAATGTGAGTACGTTTAAGTATTTGGGTAGTGTGATGAGTAAGGATGGAGGTTTGGAGGGTGAAGTGCTTGAAAGGGTACAGCAGGGAAGAAAGGTTGCTGGTTCCTTAAAAGCAGTGATAAGAAACAGGGAAGTGAGCATGGAAGTGAAAAAGTTACTACATGACAGTATTGTGATACCAACTCTAACGTACGGAAGTGAAGCTTGGACATTGTTGGAAGGACACAAGTCAAGAGTGAGAGCAGTGGAAATGAGTTATTTAAGAGGAGCCTGTGGAGTCACGTGGAGAGACAGGCTGACGAATGAGGATATAAAGGAGCGTTGTGGTGTGGATGTGGATGTGATAGGAAGCGTTATGAGGAACACACTGAGGTGGTTTGGCCATGTGGAGAGGATGGAGGGTGAAAGACTGACGAAGAGAGTGTATGTGAGTGAAGTGGAGGGGGGAAGAGGGAGGGGGAGGCCGAGGATGAGATGGAGGGATGGGGTGCAGAGGTATATGAGAGAGGGGGGTGTGAGTTGGGAGCAGGGCAGTGAAATGGCGGGGGACAGGGCGACTTGGAGGCGATTTGTTTGTGGCCACCCCAAACGGGATTGAGGCGTCTGGCAATAGATAGATAGACTTTAAAGCATCTTTCCTATCATAACCTTTCTGACCGCCAGTATGGGTTCCATCAGGGACGCTCCACTGGCAATCTTCTCACCTACCTTTCAGACTCATGGTCATCCTCCTTTTGGGACTATGGCGAAAGCTTTGCCATTGCAATTGACATCTCAAAGGCCTTCGATCGAGTCTGGCATAAATCTTTAATTTCCAAATTGCCCTTTTACAGTTTCTATCCTTCTATCTGTGCTTTCATCTATAGCTTTCTTTTTGGTCGTTCTATAGCTTCTGTTGTAGACGGCCATCGTTCTTCTCCTATATCTATCAACACTAGTGTTCCTCAGGGCTCTGTCCTCTCACCAACTCTCTTCCTCTTATTCATCAATGACATTCTAAGCTGTACATCTAACCCTATCCACTCATACACTGATAATTCCACCCTTCACCACATTTCCATTCGGTTCTCGCAGCATCCGTATGCTATGGCATACCTAATGTCTGATTTGGCTCATATTTCTGATTGGGGTAAAAATAATCTTGTTTTTCATGCGTCAATGATTCAGTTCTTACACCTATCAACCCGACAAAATCTTCCACAGGAGTACCTACTAATGTTTAATAGTATCCAGCTCAATCTTGATTCATCCTTAAACATACTTGGGGTTTCATTCTTTCGGTACTTATCTTGGAAAGATCATTTTACATTTCTTGTAAAATCTGCTTCTAAGAGATTAGGTGTGCTAAGCCGACTCCATCCCTTCTTTACCCACGCACAGTTGTTGGCTTTATACACTGGTGTTATTCGCCCCTCTGTAGAATACAACCTTCATGTGTGGGGAGGCTCCCCATATACAACTCTTCTCAATAGGGTGGAGTCAGAGCCTTTTCGTCTCATTAACTCTCCTCCTCTTACTGGCTCCCTACAACCTCTTTCTCTTCACCACACTCTTGTGGTCATTGCTCCTCAGAACTGTCTGCTTGCATCCCTCCACCTCTACGACGGGCGCGTAGCACCCGTCTAGCAACAAACTCTCAACCCTTTTCTGTCCAACTCCCTAATGCAAGAGTTAACCGTTACTCCGGAGTCCTTCATTTATGCAACAGGTCAATTCTGGAACTGTGGCCCTCTGTCTGTAGTTCCTGCTTCCTATGATCTCCAGCCTTTCAAACGCAGTGTGTCCAAGCATCTTGAAATGAATGGATCTTGAATTTGGCTCTTTTGTATTGTTTTTTTTTTCTTTTTTTCTTGGAAGGAACGGTTTTGGGGCTCCTGGCCTTTGGTTCCTTCTTCCTTGCATAAAAAAATCTGCTCATTCCCGATGATAAGGATATTTTATTTTTGAAGGAGGTACAGGAAATATCCAGAGGAAAGTTTACAGTTCTCAAGACATACAGCGTTCCAGCATTTTACGACACATCAGAGATTCAATAATATTGCTGATTCTTTCAGCGGCAGCATCACAACAACTTAATTTTATGGAGAGGAAAAGTGAAAACTGTCTGTCTTCTTAACATGGACGATCATTTGCAAGACTTTGTGTCAGTACTGAACAATCCTCGGGCAACTCATGACGAAGTAGCAGCCTCTGAAAGGCAGTTTATTCTTGCATTATATTATTAAGGCTCATAAGGCTCCAAGGACTGAAACAAACCTCAGTCATCATAGATTTGTATCATTTAACAAATCTCTCAGTAACTGAAATCATGCTGTATTATTATCAGATCTTCCGCCCACTCCTGCGGCAGCTCAACAAAACAGTTGTCTTGTTTATCGCCTAATTCAAACATGGCGAGGACAAATAACCAGAATTGGGGGGTTGGAAAAAAAAAATAAATAAAGATTTTTCTGTCACCTGTCTACACAACTGAATCACCAGCACCAGCAAAGCTCTTAAAAGTAATTTTATGTAGTCGCAAATATGGATGTGGAAAACGGTGTGGTTGTGGAAAAGTTGTTATAAGCTGTTCTGTAATATGCAACATCTGCAGTGGTCAGGTGTGCCTTAATTCCACATCAGCGATGAATATTACTGATGACCTTATATTATCAGATGATGAAGAAACTACTCTCCTAAAGTGAAAGCACCTTAAGAAATAAAGTAGTGGATTAGGCCTACGGGGGTTACCACTCAGGAGAAAAGTCTCCAAAGACTCAGCCTCATTGGTGGTGTAGAAATAAGTGTACATTATATAATGATGAATCACTAAACGTTAACACCAAAACCTCTACTTTAATTACTCAGAAAGAGAATTTTTCACTCTACAATTTCATTTACAGTATATGTTAATTTCAACAATGAATTAGTCGTTTGAAAGTTATCGATGGAAAATAATCGCGAGATGGAATTATTTTGATTTTCGATCAAAATCGTCTTCCATTTCCGGTAATGTTTAAGCAAAAAATAATATATCTAGGACAAGAAAGCACAGAGACATTCTTGCGCAGAATTTTATTTCCAGTATTTTAATATGAATTATTTGAGAGGAGCCTGTGGGGTCACATGGAGAGACAGACTGACAAATGAGGATGTGAAGGAGCGTTGTGGTGTGGATGTGGATGCGATAGGAAGTATTAGGAGAAACACACTGAGGTGGTTTGGCCATGTGGAGAGGATGGAGAGTGAGAGACTAACGACGAGAGTGTATGTGAGTGAGGTGGAGGGGGAGAGAGGAAGGGGAAGGCCAAGGATGAGATGGAGGGATGGAATGGAGGGGTACATGAGAGAGGGGTGTGTGAATTGGGAGCAGGGCAGTGAAATGGTGGGGGATAGGGTGACGTGGAGGCGACTTGTTTGTGGCCACCCCGTATAAGGGATTAAGGCGTCTGGCAATAGATACATTGTTAGATTTTAATATCTATATATTTTTCCCCTTCGATGCTCCATAAAAAAATATATATCTCTCGTAAAAAGGACCCTCCGCATGGTTTCCCCCCCAAAATGGCGGTTTCCAGGATTGATGGGGGGGGAACTCTTTTGATCTTTGTTTTGTTACCCTTCGGAAGTAGGTATGCAAAATTAAAAAATATATATATTTTCTTTCGCTAAAAATGCTAATTTGACAGGACTAAGAGTCACTATATGTCATGTCAGCGCCTTTTGCAGATGGCCCATTGTTTTTTCACACTCTTACGCTTGGCTATATCTTGTCCACTGTTATACTTGTGACAGGCAAATTTACATACTGACAATACCAAGAGTGTGTTTGTGGCATCTCGGTTTTTTGAAGAATGCTACATGTAACACATTGTAATCTCAGCATTTCCCATTAGTACACTGGGATTGCAACTTAGCATATCGAGATATTCAGTTTGGTACAATGATCTCTTTAGTCATGAGGATTTCAAGGCGTTTAAGCTTTGAGATGTTAATACCGATGGGGTTCAATTTACCTTCCTTCATTCTCTTTCATTTATAGTCTTTTTATGTTTTCTCATTATCCTTCTTTTCCCATATTTCCTATTACCTTTCCTTTTCTTTCTTCATCCATTTTGTCTTACATTTTCCCTCCTCATACCAACCTTCAATCACCCTTTCTTTATCTCCTCATTTACCTTTCAGCTCATCCCACTTCTTCCGTCTCTAATAATTTTCTTTCACTCTGTTCCATCGGACCGTTTTCGCGAATCTCTCCACTTGAGCTCTATCTTCTCACCCATGGTACCAACTCTGTGATGGTCTTCATGCACTTGATTCCCCGACAATGCCTTTGTATTCCCTGCAGTAACGACATTTTCCAGACCTCCTCGGTGACGTCTCTTTTAACTGAAGAATTCAAGCAAACATAAGTAAATTTTGTTGCCGGTGAGTGATTTTTGTTGAATCGGTAACTTTTTTTTTTTTTTAATTCTAGTTTCCTTCCGACGTCTTTACTCATTTTAAGAGAGACTTTTCATGCTGGAGAAATTAGCTTTATCCTTAACAAATCCCTTCAGTACAAGAGGCTTTTCCTAAGCTCAACAAACTCGTCTGAAAGCATCAAAAGTAAACTAAATAAGGCGTCACCTGGACTCAAAGGGTTAAAATGAGACACCCCTGGTAGTGACAAGGTTAGAAATAATCTCCACTAACACATCCAGCACCAACACATTATGTTGTTACCGCCAAGCAGTTTCGTATATCTTACGAAAGACGTCTGTTGGTGCTTCATTTCTCAGACAATGTTTATGCTCTCTTAGGACACGATTGTTTTCACCATTCCTTACACACGTCCTCCTTCTTTTTAAGAAGAAATAATTCTGTAGCGTAATGCTCTTACTTCAAGTAGATTCTGATCTCGTTTCCTAATTTTTCTCCCACAACCATTTTCCTGACTTATGTAATTAAGACAGTTCTTCAGGATATGCAGTACACAACAGAGATCAAATCATCCTCCCACTTTTTCCTCTCTGCTCATGTATTCATCTGGCATATACGATCCGGTACCTTACACCAGTTTAACCACTTGAATACCATGGCGAGTTTTTCATATCATGCTTCTAGCCAGCAGATATCACTTATCTCAAGCAGGATTCATTTGACCAAAGCTAGAATCAGTCTCCATTAACTCCTTCCTTACGGAAGACGAAATACCTGATGTACATTACAGTATTCTTATTATCCGACAATTTAACTGAGTTGACTTTTGTTGTGAAGTAGTAGAAAATGATATTAACTCCAGTGCTGGAACATGTCTTTTACATTTTTTAAATATTTTTAAATAGCAAGAAGGCCATCTCTAAATGTAAGATTATTAAAAACGTTCTCCATTTCATTAATTAGTTGGATATCGTGTTATATCCCAAATGGCAGTGCCAAGCGATTTTCATCACGCTTAGGGAGGACTTTATAATGAACGCGGTAATAATAAAACTTTTTACACACCAGCAGGAATACATAAATGGTGCTCAAAATTGACAGCACTCCTCCACTCACCTCTGGTGCATCCTCTTATTTCTTTATGCTTTATCCAGATGTAGAGGAGAGATAGTATTTACCTTTGGGAAACTCTTCGTAGTACAAAGTGGATCATGAACTTTATATTCACGTAGACGGAATAAATACGAACTGGTGCACATCTGGCTCGAAATACTCTGAGACCACTGGCGATGGGTACTGGGAAATGTCCGATGATATTTCCTCACTTTGGTAAACGTGCTTTATTAGGGATGATCTATATTACATGCTTGTACTATGTTCTATTTGATAGTGTTATTATATGCATATTCAGATGATGATAATAATCTTCATGTGCATTTCACAGTCTATATTGATTACTTTAAAAATCAACCCTAGCCATATGCTCGGAACTTTTTCCAGTGATTGAACATCAATAAAAATGTAAACGGTGGCATCTAGCACGTCACTACCAGCTCTGCTCTCGTATCATGCGCTTATTCAGATGTTGTTTTGTATTTTATTTTTCTATCGGACGTCGATATTAGTTGGGGGAAGTGATTTAACCTTTCATTCTTGTCAAAACTTGATGAAATTTTGCTAAATTTCATCATCTGTAACTAATCAGGTTAGAATCTCATTTCATTCTCAAGTTCGGAATCAAAGTGTAAAGATATTACTATAGTCGCGGCGCGCGACTGTGAGGTTGTTATTATCGTGCCATGGCAAACTACCATTCGAAAGTGCGTCTGATTTCGTGTATAATATGAGACGCATGTGATTCGTGTATATTATGTTCGTGTATGATATATTCGTGCATAATAACATGATTCGCGTATAATATGATAAGAAATCGGGCGCACTTTCGAATGGTAGGTTGCCAGGGTACGATAATGACAACCTCAGAGTCGTGCGCCGTGACTATAACTGGTCCCATACCTTAATATCCATCAACATAAAATAAAATTACAAGTGGCAATCAGTATTCCACCAGCATCCCTCCTCTCATCTCCATCGCCTCTTCATATTCCCTGCAACGAGCCCAATCATGTACTCATAAAATTCCTGAGCATGGGACGCATCTGTAAGCAGTGAGTACGCCAAAACTTCTGATCTCCGTTTACCAGAGCCCACTTTCCCTCTCTCTCTCTCTCTCTCTCTCTCTCTCTCTCTCATTTTGAAACTCAGCTTGATATTGCATTCATCCAGTTCAGTAAGGGAGCGACATGTTTGCATTTTTCTTGCCACATCCCTTCGCTTACGCTGTATATAGATGAGATTCTTCGTAGGGAAGGAGTTTAGAATCAAGCTTTTTGGCTCTCTTACGTACGGTTGCATTTTACAAACAAATTCTTCTTACCGTCTGACAATTTTATTTCCATTGCGAGACAGCATTTATAGAGAAGGGTTAATACTTCTCTTTAGCATTTTTTTATGGCAAAACTGGAATAAAAAAAAAATCTTATTAAACTCTGGCAGACTGTCTCATTTCAGACTCTTGTTATCAATAGTCCCTCTTGTCAGTCACAGCCGCCCTCCCTCATATCCCTTCCATATTATCCTCATATCTCCTTTGGCTTTCTTCTCATTACCCAGTCATTTGTCCTTATAAAACTCCGTTAACCTTTTATTTTTCATGGCTTCCCTTTGCCTGGGTGTTTCGCAGACTGGATGGATATGTTGGAATATTGTTTTTAAGGTTTCAAAATGTTTTTATTTTTTACAGTTAGATTTACTGACCACCATCACCATCATTATCAAGACCCACATTTCCACCTAAATTCATTATGTAGTGAGACAGGATCCAGAAACCAGAAGAGAAAGCCTGAAATTGTAAAAAAAAAAAAAAAAAAAAAAACATTCAACAGCAATTTAAGAAAACTGGATCTTAAAGTCATTAACTTATCAATCAGGTCTTAAAAACGTCTTTCTTTCTTTTTTTTTTTTTTGGGGGGGGTCAATGTTCGTTAAGCAAGTTAGGTCGTTTATGGCTAGAATAGCTTCTATTAAGTTTAGAAAATATTTCAGAAGAACAACGGACCTAGAAATATTCTCATAACTTACATATCACAATATAATTTTTTTTTTTTCACGACAACAACTTTTCCAAACTAGACTACCACTTGGCGCTCAAGGCTCCTAGATCCATGACATAAGTTCTCTAATCAGTTTCCCTCCGTCTTTACCTCGCCGTCACAGTATTCAGACTCATAAATCGCTACTACAGTATAATTTTTTTTTATCTCTCGCCCAACTTTGTGATTTTGCTACTATGCCCAGCAAGAAGGAAAGGCACAAGCTGACAGACAAAAGTGAGAGTTTACCAAGGCAGGGTGTAAGCACAGAGGCACAGTACTGAGGCCAGAGATGACAGAAAATACTTCAGTTGAAGAAATGATAACGTAAGCCTTGGGACCATCAAAGGGGGTAAGTGATGAGGAACACCACCAGAATCGCCTTAGGTGGAATTAGAAGAGAAAGCCCGACCGAAGAGTTATGCTTTATCAGTGGAAGAAACAGCTACAGAGCCATTAGAGTGGAATAGAGGAGGGATGGATGATGAAGTAACATTATTAAAAAGGTTTATGGCAAGGTGCCAGAAGGAGTGGGAAGAATCTGAGATGGAGAGTTCAGAGCATTTAGTACGAATAATTTTTTTTTCTTTTTTTTCTCTGAGTGAGGAACAGACTTAGCACGATTCCGGACAGAAACATAAAAGAGATGAGTTTCAAGGGTGGATTGGCTGTGGTACCTTTTGTGGGCTCTCTCCTTCTTGCGAACAGCTTTAGAATCAGCGTGATTAAATCATTTTTTTGTTTTCTGCATTAGTCACAGGATATGAGAAAGACATGGATGCTTCCATGCACGAGAAAATATCCTCTGCATTGCACGATGCACACTTAGATGGCTTTCGGCCAGGGGAAGCAATAATCATTGCAGGGAAAACCAAAGAAGTACTGCCTGAGGGCCTCCCAATCAGCAGCCCCAAAGTGCCACAGACGCCGCTTCTTGGGAGAGTCCACAGGCCTTGTGAAGCGATAGAACAGGTTAAGGTGATAAGGCTGCGATGGCAGCCCGATGGATAGAAAAGTTTAACAGAGTAAGCAGAAGGATTAGTTGTAAGGAAGAGGTCAAGTTCAAGTATGTTGGAACTCTCACGATGACCGTCAGGGATATGGCCATGGGTAGAGTGCTGTACAAGATGCTATAGGTCATTAAGGTTAAAAAATATGTAACCTTGTTCAACAGGTAGATTAGTGAAATGAGGGAAGAGCCAAAAGAGGTGGTGAACACTGAAATCACCTGGAATGGGGATTTAAGGGAAAGGATAAGATAGGATGTGTTTCATCTTAGAAGTAAGATAGTCGAAGAATTTTTCATAATCAGTAGAATTAGGGGATAAGTAAATAGCACAGATATATTTAGTCAAAGAATGATATTATTGCCAAAGCCAGAGAGTTGAGAATTCAGAAGATTCAAGTTCAGGAACACGATAGCAAGATACGTAGTTTGTGTACATGTACTGTACACAACAATCGCCTTTGGCTTTGAAGTGGACGGATTGAATACTTTCTACACTTTGCCGACCCTAGTAGTGGTTCTGAGGTACGAGTCAGAGTGATGGCCATGTATCTTGCGGCTTGCACGCATACTGTAGCTTCTAAAACCCAGGAGGTTAGAACAACCTGTTTATTTATATTTTTTCGACAGTGTTTCTCACGGGGGAGAAGGTTGCTCATCTTCCCTTAATGTTCAGAGCTGCAGTAATTAAACCTTGGCCTTCCTAATTCAGCCAAGGATGTGATACGAAAACTGTCTGTTACCATAACGCTGCCAGGATGTCCCTCTGAGACATCATTACTGCCAATGCCTTTTCACTGCCAAGCCAGTACTGTAAGCTGAATGAAATACTGTTGAATTAATCAGTTGTTTTGTATGAGTTAGGAGTCTCAGACGTGTAATCCAGCTGTGATTGGCATCCACAGCACAGTATAGTACAACACGTGTGTCCAGCAGTTGTATACCGATGTTAATTGTGATCCCCAGCTTCTGAAAATCTGTAATTGTTATTAAGATCTTTTTACTGTGTACAGCTTTCCTCAGCTGGGTAAAATAGTTTGGCTTGAACAGAGTATACAATTCATATTGGAAAAAGGCACTGAAAGGATTAAAAAGATTTTTCTTAATTGCTTTTACTTAGTGGGACTTAGCTCGGCAGAATAAAGTCGTCTGGCGTTGAGCATAATAAAATGCCGTTGCTGGCCGAACACTGTGAGACTTAACGGAAATGAGTAGTACGTTACCGATGTTACCCTTCAGGACGATGGTGTATTTGATTTCGAAACTGCTAACGCCACAGGATAATATGCAGTGTAACTGAGACCCAGCGTTCAATGATATTAGAATGTATCCATTTACCATTTCAGCACAATCATACCTGTTTATTTTTGTCTCATTTGTGCTACTGCCTGACGATTTTACTTAGCTTGGGAGAATTCTCTGGGCGAATTGGACAATAGCCTGATGACATTTCTTTCGTTCTTGCTTGATCTTTTTTTTTTTTTCCTTGCTGCTGCTAAACTGTCCTAGTGAGAGATAGTCCTTGTTTCCTGTATACTTTCCTTAACTCTGCCATGAACTAATTTACTTTTAGCTAAGATACGGTTGCCATACGTCCGGATTTTCCCGGACATGTCCTGCATTTGCATGTAAAAATCTTCGTCCGGGAGGAAATCTAAAAATTCTCCAAAAGTCCGGAAATTCAGCTTCCATCACATTTCTCGAAAAATTTAATATTCCGTTATACTCTAATGACGAAACAGAGAGAGAGAGAGAGAGAAGAGGCCTTTGTTGTTTTCGTCAGCTATTAAGTGTTGCCAACTTGGCTGGTTTAATGCTAGCAGGTAACTAAAATGTCCTGCCTTTTCCTCTTGTTCAGCCATGAGCTTTTTTTTTCTTTTTTTCCCTTCCATATTGGTGTTATAGCCATAAAATTAATGGTAATTGCACAAATTATTGGCTTAGTTTTCATTTTTACACTGTAGCATTTGTTATTCTTATGATCTTATCCTACATCTAAGGCGCTTTAGCATTTTTCAGTCATTATCTAGCCAGTTCTGTATTATGCCTGTTTTTCATTATATTGTAAAAATATTACTGTGATACAGTACAGCAGTACTGGTGTGTGTGTGTGTGTGTATATATATATATATATATATATATATATATATATATATAAAAGTTTCGTAACATCAAAGGCCCAAAGTGTGTGTTGGGCGGGCGTGGGGGGGGGGGGGCATGGGTTTCAGCGGAGGCGTCCGGTATTTTAACAGATCAGATATGGCAAGAGATTTTACATGAATCAGTATTTTCGCCGTTAAACATTTTCATTTCTTATATGCTAATCACTTTGTTCCTTTTTATTTAAACCCTTTTCGCTTCTAATCCACTTATATTTACAGCTTTCTTATAACACTAGCAGTTAAATATCCCTCCTTTTATCACGTGTTTTATACCATCTCCCATTTACCTCATTCCTCTCCCTCCTCCTATCATCCCCTCCATTCCCCTCCCATCCTCCCAGTTATTCCTCATTCTATTTTCTTACCGTCTTCTGTCATCGCTTTCTCATCATTTGCTCTACCTCCCACTCCATCCCCCTCCTCCCACACCCTCTCGCCATTAAGTGTATCACTCAGTTAATACGTGGGGTTCAACCAATTATAGGTCTGAAACTTAGTAGGGTGATTCCCTTAGAAACACCATCATTACGTATATATACTATTTATCTTGTCTGTCTTGGGTAGTTACTTCTTTTTTACATTATAAATTAGGTACATAACAGATCCTACACTCAGCAGCAAACTTACGAGCAAACTTACTCACGCCGTCGCTACATGCACTTGTAGACATGCATAGTCTGATGCCTTTGTAACACCTAGTGCATCCTTTGGTAAATATGACAAACAGGTCTGCTTTCCCACAATCTCATAAAAAATCTCTCTAATTAATGGTTTTCCTATCACACAGAAGACATTAGAAAATAGAATGGTGCATACAAATTCTATAACTGAATATCACTCTATCATGAAACAATTGATGCAACATTGCAGAATAATACAAGTAATGCAATTTACTACGAAATGACAAGACCGTCCTTCACTCTTTAGTTCCCTCTTGTCAGAAATTACTGGTGTGACAGTAAAACTGAATCTCGTTAATCTAGTTGCCACTAAGAAGTGAGGCAGCATGGACTAGCCCAGAAAGGATTAACGTTGGATTCATAACTATCTTTGTATTTTCCATTTGTCATCATCAACTGCACAGTAAAATTAATCTTCCAGTGTACTTGATCGGAAATGAAGGTCTGCTTCAATGAATGTCCTAAGTTTGGCATGAATGATAGGAGGAGTTAACTCATTAGTGTATGATACTGGGATGATACTAAAGTGATAAAGGAGAAATTAGGTACAAAGAGACTAATTGCTCACCACATGAATGAAGAATGGGTAATATCCTACAGTTTCGTGTGCTGACAACAGCAAGGATGTCTGAAGTGTATTTGGTGAGCTTATAGATAGAAAAGCAATGAAACTCAAAACACAACCTCATCTCTCAGTATTAACTACAGTAGATATACCGGGATTGGAAACCACGATATCATAACTATCATGAAAGTGCCTTGGCAACTGTGCCACACCTCCCACAGGCGGTATAGGCAGACAGATGGTGATGGATGTTTGAGATCACTGTCTTAGGTTTGATTCCTCTTTGCTATCTTCCAGTATTATTTTTATTATTTCTTACAATTTGTTCCACCTTCAATAATACTTCAGTTAAATTTTACTGCCTCTTTATTATCAATCTGCTGCACGGGTTCCCATACTCATATTTTATAGTCTGTCCTCACTTTCTTTTTTTCAATTAAAGACAGTTAACTGCCTGACTTCTCACTCCAATGGGTTAGTAGGTTACACTTACTAATTTAGCCAAAAATCTACATTAGCCTACTTGACACAGTGTATCGACCCATTATTATTCTTCCTTCTCTTATGTACAGTTGAGATCATTAGCTTCTGTACATCTCACCAATATAATTATAACATCTAATGAGTTTTTCGTTAGCTAATTACGACAGTAATCAAATGGGTTAACTTTATTTCCACTACGTTCAAACGTCAAAAGTATGCAACAGTTTTTGACCGGCGTCTTCTCATTCTCTGTTTCACTCATCCTCTGGCCTCCCTCCTTCCCCCCCCCCCCTCTCTCTCTCTCTCTCTCTCTCATCTTTGAGTTCCAACGTCTAAATCTCTCAGATTTTTATCATTGCTATCAATATATATATGGATGGGGTGATGAGAGAAGTAAAAACACGAGTAATGGAGATAGGGATGGCGTTGATAATGAATGGTGATGGATGGAATATCTCAAATTTGTATGCTGATGATGCGGTACTGCTTGCAAATACCGGGCAAGAACTTAGTAGGCTAGTGCAGAGTTTTGCTGACGTCCGTGAACGTCGTACCTTCAGAGTAAATGTAGAAAAGAGTAAAGTGATGGTTACTGAGAGAGAAGGTGACTCCCAGTGTGATGTTATAGTGAATGGAGAGAGACTGGAGTTGTGAGAGTTCAAATACCTGGGTACAGTGATAGAAAAGAGAGGAAAATGTGCAAAAGAAAATGCAAGTAGAATGACACAAGGAAGAAAAGTGGCTGGTGCAATGAAGGCCTTGATAAGAAACATAGACTTGAGTGGAGCAGCTGCACGAGGCTTACATGAAGGAGTGTTAGTGCCAACTTTAAGATATGGATGTGAGACTATGATCTGGCATGAAAATGAAAAGCCAAGAGTAAGAGCAGTGGAGATGGATCTGCTGAGGAATGTATATGGAATACAGAGGGTGGATAGGATACGAAATAATGTAATTCGTGAAAGATGTGGAGTGAGGCTGTCTGTGGACACCAGAATCGAAGAGAGTGTACTGATATGGTATGGTCATGTGGAGAGAATGGATAACAACAGAATGGTGAAAAAGGGTATATATGAGCAAATTTGAAGGAGGGAGGAGGCGAGGTAGGCCAAGGAGAGGGTGAAGAGATATGGTGGATGAGTTTGTGAGGAAGAGAGGTTTGGAAGTCGGTGAGGCCAGGGACTGACAAGAGATCGAGCTGGCTGGATGAATATTGTGAGGGGAAGTGCATGATCAGGGATTTGGCACTCCTTTTTAACCTGGCAGCCTCCGGATTGACTCTATCGGATAAGTTTATGTGAAGCTACAGAACGTGGTAAATGTTTTTGGCGTATCCGATGGAGTCAGGATTCCGGTGGCTTGAATAATGGGTGAATGGAAGCTTGGCCCATCGGACTGGCTAAAGTTGGGCTGTCTGGACATCGCAACTCCTCACCCTGTCGTAGGGTGGGAAAGGAGGTCCGGATGATGATGATGATTTTATCGTTAATCTCGCAGTTTTTTCAAGACTTAGCGTAAATGGGATGGGAACTGTTCAGAAATAAGATAGAGGAAGATAAGATTAAGAAACTTTCACCAGAGTTCAGTAATTTAGGCAGACTCATTCAAGCCAAGGAAATTATGGACTTCACGTCATTCATTTTTCCCTCACTCCGTCTGTACCTGCCCTGCCACTGACTCTCCTTCAGCTTTGTTTCTCCTCGTCATTATCCCCACTTTTAATCCCTTAACTTTAGAATTTCCCAGTATTTTGTATCACTTTTAATAAAACAGGACTTGCACTGTTTGTTGTCCTCATTTTTTCTAGTTTTTCCCTCCTGCAGTGTCTTCTTTCTTCAGTTCCTGCCACTTGCTTTCGGATCTCTTTCCTCTCCCTTTCCTTGCATAGACTTTTGTTTTCTTCCTTCATCGAGCTGTCTCCCTCGTTCAGTCTCTCTTGACTTAATCGCTGCCATGAACATACCTGGATATTCTGGTCTGTCTGGGACCAACTGATATCATTCAGTTGAGTGAAAATATGGCTTTCAGTGTTAAAAGCTACACCAATGTACTCTCGCTCCTAGACTCACTTAAGAATTCATTCAAGGAACACCAGACGATTTTGCCCAGTTGAGATAACTTGTAAATCAGATCAAAAGTGCGTAATAATAGGTTATGTAAAACGACCAGGATTTCCGTTCCACACATCGTATAATTTGTAGTCTAACATTTTCAATAGGCGATGACGACAGCCACAGCTGGAAACTTTGGTGGCAGTGACACAGGTAATTCGAGCAAACATGACTGCCGGATACAGGACTTATCACTGCACCATATGTTTTACAGTATTCTTTAGTCTTGAACTTTCGTTCAGACAAGTTAGTTTGCTTGAAGTACCTATTCTAACCAAATAATTCGCTGATGAGTCACCTGTCCCTGTATTACAACATCAAGAACGTACGAGCCAGAGACTAGGCTACTTAGTCCCGACAATTAAGGTGAGGTTGACTAGTTACATATCCTTGAGTGGCACTGTGTAAACAGAAAATCGCAATCCCTCTTTAGTTCTTATCAGCCACATCCGGTGACCCACTAGACCAACGTGGCAAATGGTTTGTTGGAGTACAGATATATTTTGGTTTAGTTGGTATACTCGCCTAAAGATTGCACTGCATCGAGTGTTCAGACGATGGATGGCCTATGCACCCACGTAGCCTGATCTAAAGCAGAAAATTATTTAAAAAAACGAACAATATCCAAATGAAAGTTTCAAACCAATAAAAAAAAAAATCCAAATATGAATAATCGGAAAATAATAGAGTAGACATTATACTTCCGGTGATTATATAAGTTTTCTAGGACTCAATAATCGAGTTTGGCGAAATGCGAGAATGTGGCTCTCCTAAACTGATGTAGGAAGAGGAAGTAAATACTGAATTAGTGGCGGAAGTAGAGAACTATATTTGGGGAAACGTTACGTATATTCATAGTAATCTTTGTGACAGCAGCAAACCACAGAGGGATGAGCTGAGGAGGAGGAAGAAAGTACACGACAGATTACTCCACTTCTCTTCACCCCGTTCGTCAAGATTCGCCAGAAGCTAATTAAATGGAGAACATAACTGAGAGAAAGGTAAAAGAGTGGGAGAGGATTGAGAAAGGCAATGATGAGATGGAGATTGTATTTTCTGGAGTATACAGTTGATGAAAACGTGTACAGGGAGGATCAGTGTGGTTGCATGGTAGGACACAGTACGGTCGTTGGTGAAACAGAGAGGTGGTGAAATAGCAGGCAAGAGGCACCGGTTGGGAAGACCGTCTGATGTTTATGAAAGTTCGAGTCCTCGAAAGGCAGCTGGTGTTATTTTTTTTTTTTTTCTTTGAACTAAAGTGTCACTCGTAATCCATATTAAGCTTCTTTACTAGTCTGGAATTTTTACAGCTGAATGATTTCCCTGTGTTTGCTTTCTAACCATTTTGTTTACATGCTTCTCTATTTAATCTGCAAATAACGGTGTAATAATACTGGGGACGCCTTTTCTTTTGTCGATGGATTAATTACCAGAGATGATGAGCCTCTTGTCCTGAGTGATCTCATTTTCAGTAGAGAGCCTGTAAATCGTTATATTTTTGTTCTTTTTCCTCCCTCTCTTCCTCTGCACACTCGCCCCTCTTGTATTTCTCAGGAGCCATTTTTTTTCCGTACTTCCCTTTCTCGAGACAATCATTACACCTTAACAAGAAGTTGATAACACGAACAAAATATCTACTGCATGCAGATTTAATATTATGACTTTGGATGTTAATTAATTCTCATACTTTACTGAAGAATGATCATTCTGATAATGTTGCTTAAGAGTGTTATTTTATCATCATAATGAAAATAAAATTATGAGTAAATTTCCTGTATATCAAGGTAATTACAAGATAGTTTGGAGAATTGCAAACTTTTTTTTTCCCACACTTCAACAACCAGAATACAGTAAACTTTGGTTTTCGTGGAGCTAGAAATACAGTAGCTCATATTGTATTGTGCCAGACGTTCCTCTTCAGCAGAGTAAGATAATATCACTGAAGCAACAGTACAACAGAGAAGACGCCATTGTTTTTAACGTAATTAGAGACTGCTTCCTACCCCTTCACTGCTATAGAGCGTCGTCTGAAGATAGGAAAACCCAAACGACAAGGACGTCATGGTACTGACGGGCTTCATAGTATGAACCGTAAATAACCACTAGTTTATCGAAGAAAAGTTTGAACGATAGTAAAGATCATGAAAATCAACAGGAACAACATCAGGTTCAGCTGGATTCCAAATCCTGGTAAACGCATATTAAACTCTTTTCCAGGCCCATTTACGAACTCCAGTCATTACCATACATCTTCCTAGCGAAATAAAAACCTTCCTCGTTTACGCTTGGTGGTTTAGTAATGTGAATCGACAGTGGGGTGACTACAATGTGTGTTGCTTGCAGAGGTGAGTCTGCAAGAGATTTTCTGATCATATAATATCATTTTAGGCGTTGACCGGTTACCAACCGGTCAAAATTCTGGACTTGTCCTCATCAATCCGATGACGTATTTTGTATTCTATTTTATTTTTTCTCTTACCTCTTAAACTCTTATATTAGACTCAGGAGAGAGTTGAGAACTTCAAGGGTTTGATATATAGCCTTCGGTAACCCCTTTTTTCCAAGAAGTCATTTCTGTGCTTAAGAAAGCAGTCATAGGTAGTAAGAATAGGCTCACCAGTACGTCACCGTCTTGAAGGAATTAAGTAGATCAGTCTTGTGCCCCTCCACATCGCAACTAGTGTTACCGTCTATAAATATTTCTTGAACCTCCTTTCTCTCTTCTCACATCTATTTAATTTTCTCATTCTGCCATTCCTTCCTCCCCTATAGTCCTTTATTTTCTTTGTGTTCTTCTCTTTCCGGAGTCTTCACCCTCCTCACAGCACTGCCAACCCCAGTTCCATTTAACTTCACCACACATTAGCTAGGTAGACGGGAGGAAAGGTGGGATGTCTGACAGGGAAAATTAAACAAGGAAAAAATGGGAAAGAAAATGAAGTATTAAAGGCAAGAGCGATATGGGAAATGGAAGAAAGGAGGGAGAAGATGGAGAGTAGAATACGAAAGTAGGGAGACGTATACTAGGATATATATATATATATTGTTACGGAACAGCGAAAGATAATGTGCACTTTAAGTGAGAATACTAAAAATCACTACTGTCCCGTAAAGTTCCAGGTTCAAAACAAAAGAGTTAGGTAAAATTACAAGTTAAAGTTTAATGCTCAAACTAACAACAAAACATTCAGGACTCATAAGGATAATGTAATGGCAAAAAAAAAAACAGGTTAAATATATGGTTAACTGCAATAGCCTCTATTAACACGAAATTAGCAAGAGTAAATTTACCTAAGTCAGCCCTGATAAAATGAAAATACACTGGGTAATGCTCAGTTAATGCAAGATAAATTATTACAGATACAAAATAATATTAATGATGGCTGACAATAAGAACCTTACATGAATTACAAAAAACCTTACTAGGCCTAAGAATTAACCTTATGCTACACAGTACAAGAAAAAATGCAATATCACTTATACTCAAATTACACAGCTGCTAGATGGTTGGAGACTTCCTGAGCACTCACAATAATAACTGTACAGGGGAGGAAAGAGATGTGAACAAAATGAGGAGTAGATCTAAGTGGCAATAATGTAGAGACTGAGCTCATTATATAGGGGCCGGCAGAGCTTGATACAACTTGTAAGAAGGATGCGCAAATGAAGCCATGGGAACAAAGAGTTGACAATCCCACTCTGAACAACAGAAAGAACGACTTACTCTACTATAACGGTAGAAGGGGGGAGTGAGGTAGAACACGCTCGTGATCAAACAGGCAGCACACTGTACGTTAGAATTACACAAAGGATGATGAAATCATAGGCTATGTAACACCTCCCCACAAAAAAAAAAAAAATTTACAAAGGAAATTTCTTATTACTCTAAAACAATCTCTCTAAAGTCTAGATAAGCAATCTGCAATAACATTTTCTTTCCCCTTGACATGTTGTATGTCTAATGAATACTCCTGAAGAAGCAGACTCCATCTTGTCAATCTCTGATTTTTATCTTTAAACTTACTAAGGAATTTCAGTGGGTTATGATCGGTATAAATGACTATGGGGTCAAAACCAGAACACAAATAAAATGAAAAATGCTGTAAACCCAAAATCAAGGCCAAAAGCTCTTTCTCAATAGTTGAGTAGTTCTTTTGAGGTGGAGTGAACTTCTTACTGTAATAAGATACAGGGTGTTCAATACCCTGATCATCCTCTTGCAGCAAAACAGCCCCAGCTCCTGTATCACTTGCGTCAACAGCCATCTTAAAAGGCTTAGCAAAATTTGGAGTAGCGAGCACTGGATGACTTAATAGGATAGCTTTAAGTTTGTTGAAAGAGGATTCACAGTTATCGGTCCAGACAAATTTAACTCCCTTTTTCAGTAGGTCTGTAAGTGGTGATACAAGAATTGAAAAGTTAAGAACAAATCTCCTGTAATAACCTACCATTCCCAAAAATCTTTGTAGCTCTTTCCTACTTTTAGGTCTGGGAAGATCACTTATAACCTGAACCTTAGCTGCTGGTGGTGCAACATGTCCATCACCAATTACGTACCCAAGGTACTGAACTTTAGCTTGACCAAACTCACACTTTGATAAATTAGCTACAAGATTAGCCTGAACCAAACGGTCAAGAAATTTACTGACATGGCATAGGTGATCTTTTCAGTTGTCACTGAAGATTAATACATCATCAATATAAACAACACACCCTGCCAAACCCTCTGTTACAACATTCATGAGCTTCTGAAATGTGGCTGGTGCATTCTTCATACCATATGGCATTACAGAACATGCAAAAGTCTTTCCTAGTGTTACAAAACATGAGATCTCCCTAGCACGTTCAGTCATAGGTACTTGCCAGTATCCCTTTAACAAATCAAACTTACTTATGTACCTAGCCTTTCCGATCTTGTCTATGCAATCTTCCACACGAGGGAGAGGGTAAGTGTCTGTTTTGGTTATCTGATTAACACGTCTGTAGTCGATGCAAAGCCGCTGTGACCCACCCGGCTTAGGGACCAGAGTGACAGGAGAACTCCACTCACTCTGACAGGGCTCAATCATCTTGTGGTCCAACAGGTAGCCAAGCTCCTTCTGGATGAGAGTAACCTTCACTGGGTTCACACGATAAGGAGGCTGTTTAATTGGCTTTGCGTCTCCAACATCGACATCATGCATCAACACAGTAGTTCTTCCTGGAGTGGCACGGAACACTTGCGGGTACTCCTGCAGTAATGCCGAAAACTCCTGCCTTTCCTCGGGAGGTAGATGAGAAAGCTTAGTCTGGAGATCATTCATGATATCAGGATTCTTCCCCAAACTATCACTCAGGCTCATGCTGCATGGGAGAACTTCACTTGCAGACTCGGGTGGAACAGCTACAGTGCAGACTGGATTATTTTCGTCCCGCCTGTGATATAACTTTAGCATGTTGATGTGACAAAGTTGCTTGTTCTTTCTACGATCTGGTGTGGCGATGACATAGTTGACATCACTGAGTTTCTTCTCCACGAAATAAGGACCACTAAACTTGGCTCGAAGAGGTTGCCCATGCACTGGTAGCAGAATCAAAACCTGATCTCCTGGCTGAAAGTGGTGTAACCTGGACTTCTTATCATACCAAGTCTTCATCTTCTCCTGAGCAGCTCCTAAATTCTCTCTCGCCAGCTGTAAAGCAGTGGACAGCCGTTCTTTTAACTTCATCACATACTCCAGCAGGTTGACGTCATCTTCCTCCGACAGCCAGCATTCCTTGAGTAACTTAAGGGGTCCTCTTGCTTCATGGCCAAACAGTAGTTCAAGGGGTGAGAAGCCCAGTGATTCATTTGGAGATTCTCTTGCGGCAAACACAACGAATGGAAGACCTTTATCCCAGTCTTTCTGATGTTCCAAACAGTATTTCTTGAGCATCGATTTGAGTGTTTGATGATATCTCTCGAACGCTCCTTGGGTCTGGGGATGGTAAGCTGAAGACGTGATCTGGGTGATGCCCAACTCTTTCAGAGACTGCTTGAAAACGTTTGGCATGAAATTACTTCCCCAGTCTGACTGTACCTCCTTGGGCAGACCAAACTTTGTGAAGAACCCTAGCATTTCCTTAACCACGTTCTTTGCTGAGATATTTCTAAGTGGAATGGCTTCAGGATAACGAGTAGCCATATAAATCAGGGTCAACACATAAGAAAATCCTGAAGAAGTCTTAGGAAGAGGGCCCACAATATCCACCAACACACGGGTGAAAGGCGCCTCAAAAGGAGGAATGGGAACTAGAGGTGCAACCTTTTCGGTCTGATTACACTTCCCCACAACTTGACAGGTGTGACAAGACTTACAATACCATGAAACATCCCTGAAGATACCTGGCCAGTAGAAGTATTTCAAAATGCGTGCCACAGTCTTCCTCACTCCAAGGTGTCCTGCCAAACTGGAATCATGAGGCACTCTAATGATATCCTGCCTACAAACACGAGGGATGACAACTTGATGTACAACCTCCCATTCACAGTCGGCTGATGCTGTTGGGGGTCTCCACTTCCTCATAAGTACTCATGACTTTATATAATAACAAGTAGAAGCACCAGCTGACTCTTCCTCACTGCAAGCAGAGTTAGCTAGACCTTTCAACTCAGTGTCGGCAACCTGCAACTCAATCAACTCTTGACGAGACAAATTATCAACACTACGGGGTACTGCCTCATCTGGTGAGTGGTCCAAATTAGCAAGAAAAGTGTCAGCTAGGATAACATCATCATCATCATTATCCTCTAAATCACCAGTAACTTTAGACTTAGCCCTAGTGACAGCACATGCAGGGAACACATCAGGGACATCACAATCCTGGGTCGCAGCCACTGGCTCACTAGACAACTGAGGAGCTGGACACACTTGACTTCCACCAATATCATTTCCAAGTAAGAAAGTTACACCTGACATTGGAAGTGTCTCAACCAACCCAACCATAACGGAACCTTTAGCAAAACCAGACTCTAAATTCACTCTGCACAGAGGGACAGAAAAGTAATTATTCCCTACACCTTGTAAGATTACAGTTTCATCAGAGGAATTAACATTAGAGCCTAGAACACTGGTCAGCATCAGGGATTGGCAAGCACCTGTATCACGATATATTTTAACTGATTTCCTGTCATTACTGTCCAGAGGACTGACAAAACCATCAGACAGGAAATTAGCACATGAACTCTTGAGAGTGTCACCCACGTTACTGCTCAAAAGAGGAGCTCCATCATGAGAATTTAAGTTACCCCTCAAAGCAGGTTCAGTTAACTCGGTTAAAGAATTCTGGGAACTCTCAAGGGTGGACACTAGACCAATTGACTGAATATTTAAAGACTCCTTTTTGTTCACATCACGCTGTCTCCTGAAACATTTCTCCGTAGTATGACCAAGCTTACTACAATAAGTACATTTACTTTTCTGAAATCTATAGGTGGAGCTGGTATTTACTTCCTGAGAAACATCATCTTTATTCTCTTTCCTGTTACCTGTACTCTGAGTAGAGGCAACGTACTTACTCTCAGCTTTCCCGTTTTCTTTAGAATATCTCTTGTGAGTGAGAACATATTCATCAGCTAAAACTGCAGCATCAGACAAATTATCTATTCTTTTCTCATCAAGATATAGGCTTACATCTTTATAAATACACCTTTTGAAGTCCTCCAGCAAAATCATCTGCTTAAATTTACCAAAAGCAGAATCCACATTCTTAGAATTTAACCACTGCTCTAACAGATCTTCTTTGATTTTTGGATACTCAACATGGGATTGCTTATCTTGCTTGTAAGTTGTCCTAAATTTTACTCTATAAGCTTCAGGAACAAGCTCATAGGCCTTAAGAATCAAGCTCTTAACTACATCATAATTATCAGATTGATCCTGAGGCAAAGATGCATAAGTTACTTGAGTTTTACCGGTGAGAACAGTTTGAAGGAGTACTGGCCAATACTTTTTGGGCCAATTAAAACCTGTAGCTACCCTCTCAAACAACTGAAAATACTTGTTAAATCAGATTCATTAAAAGGAGGGACAAGTTTAAAAAATCATCAGAGCTAGATGATCCAGTTCCACCTTGTGTCATGCGATACTCATGGTCTGCCTGAATCCTAGCAATTTCAACTTGTGCCTCAGTCTCCTTAGCACGAGCCTGAAACTCACCCTCCTTAGCATGAGACTCCACCTCCTTAGCCTGAGACTCAGCGTCCTTAGCACGTGCTTGAAATTCAGCTTCCTTCACACGAGTCTCCTGCAGGGCTAGCTGTAACTTAGCTATTTCAGTATGCGTTTGCTCATTTGGAGGAGTTACATTAAACAAGCTTTCATTAATGATGTCAACAATTTGATCTTTAGAATGATGAGAGTGAACTGCAATTCCCAATTGTTGAGCAACAAGCTTAAGTTCATTCATTGTTCTGTGTTCTACATCACACACTGTTTGCACATTTGACAAAAAATCTTTGGCTTCATCAAGTGTAGTAATAGTAGACATCATGAATAAATCACAGTCACAAAATATCAAGCAATATCCTTATGATAATATCCTGAATATCCTGATATGAAGTCGCCAAATTTATGTTACGGAACAGCGAAAGATAATGTGCACTTTAAGTGAGAATACTAAAAATCACTACTGTCCCGTAAAGTTCCAGGTTCATAACAAAAGAGTTAGGTAAAATTACAAGTTAAAGTTTAATGCTCAAACTAACAACAAAACATTCAGGACTCATAAGGATAATGTAATGGCAAAAAAAAACAGGTTAAAAATGTGGTTAACTGCAATAGCCTCTATTAACACGAAATTAGCAAGAGTAAATTTACCTAAGTCAGCCCTGATAAAATGAAAATACACTGGGTAATGCTCAGTTAATGCAAGATAAATTATTACAGATACAAAATAATATTAATGATGGCTGACAATAAAAACCTTACATGAATTACAAAAAACCTTACTAGACCTAAGAATTAACCTTATGCTACACAGTACAAGAAAAAATGCAATATCACTTATACTCAAATTACACAGCTGCTAGATGGTTGGAGACTTCCTGAGCACTCACAATAATAACTGTACAGGGGAGGACAGAGATGTGAACAAAATGAGGAGTAGATCTAAGTGGCAATAATGTAGAGACTGAGCTCATTATATAGGGGCCAGCAGAGCTTGATACAACTTGTAAGAAGGACGCGCAAATGAAACCATGGGGACAAAGAGTTGACAATCCCGCTCTGAACAACAGAAAGAACGACTTACTCTACTATAACGGTAGAAGGGGGGAGTGAGGTAGAACACGCTCGTGATCAAACAGGCAGCACACTGTACGTTAGAATTACACAAAGGATGATGAAATCATAGGCTATGTAACAATATATATATATATATATATATATATATATATATATATATATATATATACTGTATATAGATCTTCTTTCGGCTCTCCCCTTAGGGGTCGCCACAGCGGATCACTCGTCTCCATCTCTGTCTTCTGCATCCTCTTCTGTTACACCTACCACCCGCATATCCTCCTTCACTACATCCATAAACCTTCTCTTTGGCCTTGTTCTCTTTCTCCTGCCTGGTGCCAGCATCCTCCTCCCAACATTCTCCTCATCCCTCCTCTGCACATGTCCAAACCATCTCAGTCTCTCCTCGCTAGCTTTGTCCTCAAACTGACGCACGTTCGCTGTCCCTTTAATATACTCATTTCTAATTCTGTCCAACTCGTCTCTCCCAGTGAAAAACGCAACATCTTCAGTTCTGCTTCCTCCAACTCTTCCGCCTCTCTTTTTCCCAGTGATACCGTCTACATTCCGTACAATATGGCTGGCCTCACTACAGTCTTATAAACTTTCCCTTTCATTTCTGTAGAGGCCCTTCTGTCACAGATCACTCCTGTCACCTTCTTTCACTCACTTCATCCACCCTGCACTCTCTTTTTTACCTCTCTACCACACTCTCCGTTACTTTGTATAGTTAACCCCCAGGTATATGAATTCATCTGCCTTTGCCACATCTACACCTTCCAGCCTCACAGTTCCCTTATCATCTCTCTTATTTACACACATGTACTCAGTCTTGCCTCTGCTTAGTTTCATTCCCCTTCTCTCCAGTGCATATCTCCATCTCTCCAGCTCTGCCTCGGCTTCCTCCCGACTCTCACTATATATATATATATACCTTGGCTGCTTCCCCCAAGGAAAGTGAGGTAGCCGAGACAGGACGACACACTCCCAATTTACTCATCCACTCAAACACATTCATTCGCATCTTAGCCCCAAAGGGAGAAGGGACAGATCCTCACCGCACCACACCGCACGAGGGTCAACTGCGCAGTGCAATCAGTGACATCCGCAGCAGGGCCCAACAGCAGAGTTGGTTTACCCCTGTCACATCATAATGGACCCATACTCTCACCTGCACCTGACCTGTTCAGCTGATCAGACCAAATGCGGCAGAATATCGCCTATCATTTCTATCATGCACAGCCACTCTTCATTGCTCACCAGACATCCTTCTCGCATCCAACACTCTCATCACACTGGCCATTCATCCTATTTGTGGTCTTCCTTTCAGCCTTACACCTCTCACATAAAATCTAGTTATCTTTTTCACAAATCACTCATTATCTATTCTCTCATGTGCCCAAACCATCGCAGCACCCTCTACTCAGCTCGATAAACCATCTCCCACACAACTTCAATTCTCCTTCGCACTTCATTTCTCACTCGATCTATACTCATCACTCCAGTCATACTCCTCAGACACCTCATCTCCATTACATTCAAACTTTTCCTCTCTGCTACACCCATATTCCATGTTTCAGACTCATATAACGCAATCGGTACCACAACACCCTCATACAGATTTCTCTTTACATCCATTCTAAGCGAACGACATCTAAACCCTTTTTACATTACTCCCAGCACCTTTCCTACTTTATTCATTCTAAACTTCACATCTGCATGTAATCTTCCATCCACAGCAACATGTGACCCTAAATACTTAAAACACTCTACCTCCCAAAGCAACTTACCATTCAAAACTATATCCATCTTCCTACCATCTACCAACCTCGTACACTTCATCACTTTACTCTTATTCTCATTTACTTTCAATTTCCTCCTTTAACACACCCTTCCAAACTCCTCTACCAATTGTCTCAAACTTTCCTCTGAATCAACCACCAGTGCAGTATCATCAGCAAACAGTAGCTGCTTCAGATTCCACTCTACACAATCAACGTTCACCAGACTCAAACCTCAACCTAAAACTCTTGCATTCACCTCCTTACAACACCATCCATATAAATATTAAACATCATCCCTGCCGCTACCCCACTCTCAGGGGAAACCAATCACTCACAGTATTTCCCACTCTTACACACGCTCTACTATTTACATAAAAACTTTTCACTCCTTTTAGCAACCTACCACCAAGTCCACACAATCTTAAAACAGTCCACAACCCTCCCTATCAGTTCCATCATACTATCTATCTATCTATCTATTGCCAGACGCCTCAATCTCGTTCGGGGTGGCCACAAAAAAATCGCCTCCACGTCGCCCTGTCCCTCGCCATTTCACTGCCCTGCTCCCAACTCACACCCCCCTTTCTCATATACCTCTCCACCCCATCCCTCCATCTCATCCTCGGCCTCCCCCTCCCTCTTCCTCCCTCCACCTCACTCACATACACTCTCTTCGTCAGTCTTTCACCCTCCATCCTCTCCACATGACCAAACCAACGCAGTGTGTTCCTCATAACACTTCCTATCACATCCACATCCACACCACAACGCTCCTTTATATCCTCATTCGTCAGCCTGTCTCTCCATGTGACTCGACAGGCTCCTCTTAAATAACTTATTTCCACTGCTTTCACTCTTGACTTGTGTCCTTCCAACAACGTCCAAGCTTCACTTCCGTACGTTAGAGTTGGTATCACAATACTAGCATGTAGTAACTTTTTCACTTCCATGCTCACTTCCCTGTTTCTTATCACTGCTTTCAAGGAACCAGCAATCTTTCTTCCCTGCTGTACCCTTTCAAGCACTTCACCCTCCAAACCTCCATCCTTACTCATCACACTACCTAAGTACTTAAACGTACTCACATTTTCCAATTCCTCACCATCCAACCTCGCTGTACATTCACTGACTTCACCTCTCTCAAAGACCATCACTTTACTCTTCCCTACACTCACCTTTAGATTCCGTTTCTTACACACTCTCCCAAACTCATCCACCAAGCCCTGCAGCTCCCCTTCGTTTTCACTCAACAACACAGTATCATCTGCAAAGAACAGTACGCTTTTTCTACATACATGAACGCCCAAAACATATCCTTACCTTTCACTAAATACTTTTAACACACGTGTCTCACAGCAAACACCTGATCCACGCATCCCCTCCCTCTCCTAAAGTCACTCTGCTCATCACCAATCACTCCCTCTGTACCCTCTCTAACTCTCTAAATTAATACTCTACTATACACCTTACCTACAACACTCAACAGACTTATACCCCTAAAGCTAGTACATTCATATTTATCACCCTTACCTTTATACACCGGGATCACACAAGCAGTTGCCAAGTCAACTGGCACCATATCTCTCACAAAACACACATTCAACAGTTTTACTAATCAGTCAACAATAATCACTCCACCACTTTTCAGGCATTCCACAGCCTGCAGCTTTCCCTGTTTTCATCTTTTCTGCCTCCTGCACTTCCTTCATCGTGATCAAAGAATCATTCAACTCCCCCAGCACATTTATTCCTTGCACCCTTCCATCTGCCACAATCTCAACCTCCCTTTCCTCCTTTACATTTAACAATCTTTCAAAAAAATACGCCCATCTCTTTCTTACTGCATTCATCTCAATTTACATCCTTCCATCCTCTACTTTTACTCACTCTTCCTTCCCAGACTCTCCCTTTCACATCCATTTCACTTCCTTCCAAAATATTTTCTTGTTCTGTTGAAAATTCTCAGTCAACCGCCTACCACACCTCTCATCTGCTGGCACTTTAGCATCACGCATAACCCTTCTCGTCCTATTCCTCTTTTCCTTATACCTCTCATACGACACCTCATACTTCCTTTCCAGCCGCACTTCATATGAACGTCTCTTCTCAGCCACAGCCATACTTACTTCCTCGCACAACCATTAACTTCTCTTTCTTACACCACCATCCACTCGTCATACTTACTTCCTCGCACAACCATTCACTTCTCTTTCTTACACCACCATCCACTCGTCTCACACCACACACCTCGTCCGGATGCCCCACTACAGCACTCTTAAACAACTGTCATTCCTCCTCTACACTGCCATTCTCCTGATCTTTCAGTGCGTTCCACTCATCTTTGAATTTCTCCTGATACTCTACCATTTACTCTCTTTTATCCAACTCACTCGCTATCAAAACCTCCCTGCCACACCTAACTCTCCTAGCTCTCACCCATCTCTTACCTACTCTCAACTTTCCCTCCAATAGGTAGTGGTCAGACATACTCGTTGCTCCAACCTCCCCTCTCAAAACTCTCACATCCAACAATCTTCCTATATATATATATATATATATATATATATATATATATATATATATAGATAGATAGATAGATAGATAGATATAGATATATATAATATATATATATATATATATATATATATATATATATATATATATATATATATATATATGTGTGTGTGTGTGTGTGTGTGTGTAATGTGTGAGTGTGTGTGTGTGTCTGGTCGTGGAGTAACAATGTAAAAAAAATTGCAACAACCCACAAGCCTGCATGATTTTCTCCATGAAATGGAGAAAAATATCACGGTCTGTTTATTTCTAGATGGCCAAACACTGCATTTTTTCCCCTGAGTGCGTGAAACATACAGTAGATGTCAAACGTTTTCATTGTGGTATGCCTCTCTTGCCTCATTCGGAACTAGTGTAATCAGTCATATTTGTAATATGATTTCTTGGTATGCTGTGAGGAAAAACGACATTAAAAAATAATAACATCAATGAAATTAATATTTTGAAAATACTGATTCTACTATTCTAAGTAAACCCGGTTATTAAGTTCAGTAGCAGTTACTTCATCATTTGTCATGATTATACTATAGATACCAGTTTTATCTGTGTAATTTTCTTACTTGATACAGTATTGTTGAGTGAAGATGAATGGGAGTTGCAAGGTTTGGTGAATGAATATGGGACAGTGTGTAGGAGGAGGAAGCTGAAAGTTAATGTAAACAAAAGTAAAATTATGGTGTTTGGGAGGAATTAAGGCACATAATGTACAGTGAGGTTGGATGGTGAGGCTATGGAGAATGTAAGTGCATTCAAGTACTTGGGTTGTGTGATGAGTAAAGATGGAATTTTGTGGGATGAAGTGCGTGAGAAGGTACAGCAGGGAAGGAAGGTTGTTGGTTCACTGAAAGCAGTGATGAGAAGTAGGGAGGTGAGTATTGAAGTTAAGAAGTCACAGCATGATAGTATTGTGATCCCTACCCTGCCGTATGGAAGCGAGACGTGGACCTTGCAAGAGGGGAACAAGTCAAGAGTGAGAGCAGTGGAAATGAGTTACCTGAGAGGAGCATATGGTGTGACAAGGAGGGACAGGTTGACGAATGAAGAAGTGAAGGAACGTTGTGGGGTGGATGTGGATGTAGTTGAGAAGATTAGGAGTAATACACTGAGGTGGTTTGGACATGTGGAGAGAATGGAGAATGAAAGACTGACTAAGAAGGTGTATGTAGGTAAGGTGGAAGGAGGGAGAGGGAAGGGTAGACCGAGGATGAGGTGGAGGGATGGAGTTGAGAGATATATGAGGTAGGGGGGCGGGTAAGTTGGGGGGAGGGTAGTCAAATGGTGGGTGACAGAGCGACTTCGAGGCGTTTTGTCTGCGGCCACCCTTTGCGGGATTAGGGCGTCGCGCTATAGATAGATAGATAAACTTTTGTGTTAATTAATACCTGATGCACTGTATAAGTTCAGTTTCAAAACTACTGCATATACAGTAGAGTAGACCCCCCCCACACACACACACAAAATAAAAAAACACACAAACGCACTGAAACACAAAACACGCACACAGAAAAAACACACGCAAAACACACACCCACACACAAAAAAACAAACAAACACAAGCACAAAAAACAAATAAACAATAATCAAAAAGAAAAAACATAAGTGTACCACGCACACACACACGCACGAGACACTGACACAAAACATAAATACAGAAAACACACAAACACACAAAACACATACACACAAAACACACACATAGCAAACACACAAAAACAAGAAATGCACACACACACACACACACACACACACACACACACACACACACACACACACACACACACACACACACACACACACACACACACACACACACTGAAACACACGCACAGAAGTATACACACATACACAAAACATGCCTACATAAAACACACACACACACACACACACACACACACACACACACACACACACACACACACACACACACACACACACACACGCGCGCGCGCGCGCGCGCGCGCACACACACACACACACACACACACACACACACACACACACACACACACACACACACACACACACACACACACACACACACACACACACACACACACACACACACACACACACACACACACACACACACACACACACACACACACACACACACACACACACAGGCAGTATTTCGTTGATTTTCCCTGGAATGATAATTGTCTCCATGACCGGGAGCCACCTGGGTGTGCCATGCACATTATGGAGGTTATTCTCTCGTACATGGAAGCATACATTCCTTTCTCATATCATTTGACTAATGCAAAAATGTCTTGGTTTAATCACGATAGTTCTAATGCTGTCCACAACGATGAGAAGGCCTATAAAAGATATGGGAGCCAACCCACCCAGGAATCTTTTTATGTTTCTGCCCAGATTCGCGCTAAGTCTGTTCTTCGCTCTGCTACAATTAATTTCATCCGTACTAAATGCTCTCATCTCTCCAACTCGAATTCTTCTCGCTCCTTCTGGCACCTTGCCAAAAACCTTTCTAACAACTTTACTTCATCATCCTTCCCTCCTCTTTTCTACTCTGATGGCTCCATAGCTATTTCTTCTACTGATAAAGCATATCTCGTCACTCAGACTTTCTCCTATAATTCCACCTAGACGATTCCAGTTCTGTTTCTCCATCATTTCCCCCTCTGACTTCCTCATGGCTGACATTAAAGCTACTTCAACTGATGTACTTTCTTCCATCAATGGCCTCAATACTAACAAGGCACATGGGCCTTATGGGGTCCCTCCGGTTATCCTCAAGAACTGTGCTTCTGTGCTTACACCCTGCCCAATCCTGTGTCTATGGTTTTCGAGTCTATTCTTAATAGAAAAATTTTAAAGCGTCTTTCCTATCACAACGTTATTTCTGATCGTCAGTATGGGTTCCGCCAGGGACGCTCCAATGCCGATCTTCTCACCTACCTTTCAGACTCCTGGTCATCCTCCTTTTGGAACTTTGGCAAAAAACCCTTGCCATTGCACTTGACATCGCAAAGGTTTTCGATCGAGTCTGAAATGAATCTTTAATTTCTAAACTGCCCTCTTACGGTTTTGATTCTTCTATCTGCTCCTAAATCTAAAGCTTCCTTTCTGGTCGTTGTGTAACTGCTGTTGTAGACGGCTACTATTCTTACATATCTGTCAACTGTGGTATTCCTCAGGGCATTGTCTTATCACCAACTCTCTTCCATTTATTCATCAATGACTTAAGCTGTACATCTAATCCTATCCACTCCTACGCTGATGATTCCGCCCTTATTCGGTTTCCGGAACGTCCATCTCAGCAGTTACTTCAACAAACAAGGAATGAGGTTATGGCAAACTTAATGTCTGACTTGGCTGTTATCTCTAACTGGGGTGAAAGTAATCGTGTTGTTTTTAATGCATCGAAGACTCAGTTCTTACCCCTATCAACCCGACAAAATCTTCCACAGTAGTATCCTCTAATGTTTAATAATATCCAGCTCAATCCTGTACCATCATTAAACATGCTTGGGGTTTTATTCTCTTGGGATTTATCTTGGAAAAAATAATTTTACATCTCTTCTGAAATCTACTTATAAAAGATTAGGTGTGCTAAGCCGACTCCATACCTTCTTTACCCCTGCACAGTTGTTGACTTATATACACAGGCTTTACTCGCCCCTGTGTAGAGTACAGCTCTCATATGTGAGGAGGCTCCCCACATACAGCTCTTCTCAAGAAGGTGAAGTCAAAGGCTTTTCATCTCATTAACTCCTCCTACTCTCTCCCTTCAACCTCTGTCTCTCCGCCTCACTGTTGCATTTTTAACACTTTTCTTTCGCTACTTCAATGGTCACTGCTCCTCTGAACTGTCAGCTTGCATCTCTCTACCTCTACGACGGGCGCGTAGCACCCGTCTAGCAACAATCTCTCATCCCATTTCTGTGCAACTCTAATGCAAGAGTTAACAGTTACTCCAAGTCCTTCATTTATGGAACATGTGAACTCTGGATCTGCCTTCCTCTGTCTATATATTTCTTTCTTCCTCTGATCTCCAGTCTTTCAAACGCACTGGGTCCAGTCAATTCGAAATGAACCGATCTTTAATCTGGCTGTCTTTTGTATTTTTTTTTTTCTTGGAATGAACGGTTATCGGGCTCCTGGCCTTTGGTTCATTCTTCTTTGTACGTACACACACACACACACACACACACACACACACACACACACACACACACACACACACACACACACACACACAGACGGACAGACAGACACAAAGGGACACACACACACACACACACTCACACAAAACAAACATCCAAAGCACACAGACACACAGACACACACACACACATATAGACACACACACACACACACACACACACACACACACACACACACACACAGAATAGACACACACAAAGCAACGAAAGCATCTATCTATCTATGAATCTTTGTCAGACGCCACAATCCTGTAAGGGGTGGCCATGCCCACAGAAAACAAAGATACAAATAACACACAGACACTCACATAAATCACTCATCACACACACACACACACACACACACACACACACACACACACACACACACACACACACACACACACACACACACACACACACACACACACACACACACACACACACACACACGCCCAACCATACTGATAGGAAACACACGCATACCAACATGCACAAAACACATACACAAACAAAACACACAAAAATACACAGACACAAAACACTCGAAAATCACACAAAACACACACATAAACACATATACAGCAAATACACACACACAAAACATGCACACCAAACACACACACACACACACACACACACACACACACACACACACACACACACACACACACACACACACACACACACACACAAAGCCAGACAGACGGACAGACACACACACACACACACACACACACACACACACACACACACACACACACAGAAATTCTCACACACACACAAAGCACACATAACACACACATATACACAGAACACGAACACAGAAAACGCGCACATAAACACACACACACAAAACACACACATACGCAAAACACAAACACACAAAACGCACACACACTGAACACTCACAACACTCACATACAAAACAACACACACGCAACACAAAAACAGAAAACACACACACATAAAACACACACACAAATCACACACAAAACTTGCACACTCAAAACACACACTCACAAAACACACACACACACACACACACACACACACACACACACACACACACACACACACAAAACACACTCACGCAAAACATACACACACAAAAAACAGACATACACAAAACACACAGGAATAAACCACACAAAACACACATACACATAAAACACACACAAAACACATGTAAGCATAAATCAGAGACATACACACAAATCACACACATGGAAACACACATACCCAAAACACACACAAAACTCACAACACACACACACACACACACACACACACACACACACACACACACATTAAAAAAAGACACTAACACACACACAAAACACGCAGAAAACCCACACATAAAACACACACACACACACACACACACACACACACACACACACACACACACACACACACACACACACAGGTTACCAAATGCTAATGCAATTATGAATGGCTAACAGAACACCTGCTCTCTTCGTACGAGTAATTTTGTGTTGTTGATGTGAAATGTGTAAGGTATGCAGTTTTGACAAAGGTATAATCAACCAAAAATCTGTTGCACCCCTGGGGATTGATGGTTGTGAAAATGATGGAATTTCGCACACATATGAATCTGTTAATATGTTGCCTCAAAAAATATGCCACCCAATATGTGACGAAGGACGGAAGGAAGGAAGGAAAAATGAAGAACTAGCACCAAGCCATAGTATGATTATATAATCGCTAAGGTAGAAGGGAACGGGGATAATAATTATATTAAATGTATGATTTGAAGAGCAAGAAGAAAAGCGATAATACTGTGAATAGAAACAGTGGAAAAGTTACCTAGGAAATTAACAAGCTTTGGTGCCGCCGTGATGAGGAAAAGAGGAAATCTGTGAGACGGTGTTGAATAATAGACGATCATTTAAGAGAAAAGTGATGGATAGTCCTAGGGCAGTTACACTGTGAACAAAAGGACTCAGGGTCATGGCTCTTTAAATGACCATGAGTGAGTCTGGTATGTCCCAAACAGAGGCGAAAGAGGATAGTTTCCCATCGACGATGAGGGTGGGTTGAGATTCGTCAGGGAATAACGGAGGGTTTAACCCATTTACGCCCAGCGTTCTCAGTATAGGACGGAGCAAGGAATTTTCAAAATTTAATAAAGAAGGGAACCCCGGACTAGGGACCTATGAGCTTCGTGACTATGAGCCGATTGACGGAGGGCGGTACGCTTAGTGCCCTTCCAGCATAATCCCTCGCACAGGAACTCTGGGAGCTAATGGGTTAAGACTGTGAAGTTTGTTGTGAACCTGCAGGTTCCACGAGGAATGCCAACGTTCACGAGAGAGACAGGTCAGAAGAGCGAAACAGTGAAAGGCAGGAGTGGGGCAGAGAGAGGACCTAGAGGAGAAAGCAGCAGAGCGTGCCAACGAGTCAGCTTGTTCATTACCTGCAATCCCAATATGGCTAGAAATTCAGCAGAAGCGAACTGACTTTTTTCCTCACAAAGGCAGAACAGCCACCCCTTAATTTGGGTGATTAGAGGATAAGAAGGCGTTGTGTGAGAGGAAGTGAGTGCACTGAGAAAATCAGAGAAGATGACAAAGGTGGAGGAAGAGAACCTAAGAAAAGACTTCAGAGCAGAAAGAATAGTCACTCATAAGGTAACGAACATTGCTTGACTGGACGAATAATAAAATACAAATGTGCTTGTATCGTAACTGAAAATACGAGAAGGCTATGACAGAAGCTGTATTACTCGTATGTCATAGCCTGGCATAACACTTTGTACACAGGGATGATTTGTACAATACTGCGTTTGTGCATGCATATTCCATGATTTAGATGCATATAGGGGTCCTATTGGGTCATTCAACATTTGTCCAAATTAAAGCTGTCTCTGAACCACGCTTATGTTTGGAGCCAGTGCCCCAAGTGAGAACCGTTACTGAAGAGCTACCACCGCCACCGTAACACCATCACAACTACCATCACCACCACCACCACCCATATCATCACGTCTGCCACCTCCATTACCACCACCATTACCACCAGAGCTACCACCACCACCATCACCACCACAGCTACTAACACCACCATCATCATCAGTTACCATCACCACCACCATCAGCATTACAGTTCCCACCTCCACCACCACCATCATCATCATCATTGCTACCACCTTCACCACTACAGCTATTAACATCACCACTACGACTATCACCACTATCATCAGAGCTTTCATCACCACCACCACAACCACGGCCAACACCATTTTCTGTTCAATAAAATTATCTATTCGTAGCATTAGTGAAGTAACAGTCATCCGAATGTGGATGTACAAACTCTTTGTGTGTGTGTGTGTGTGTGTGTGTGTGTGTGTGTGTGTGTAAAGACATACGAAAAACCCCATGTAAATGCCCGGCACCTCTTCCACGTGCGCATAATGTAACGCAAATAAGGTTAAATCTTAGGGACAAAAAAAAAAAAAGAACAAAAAAGATATATAGATCGACCTCTCTTCAGGCCCACAGTGGGGGCGGAGGACCATTGGTTGCAAGATTGTGACAATGTATGATAACTTTTACCCTGGTCGTGGTGTAGTGGTATGCTGCCTGGCTCTCGCCTGAGAGTCCCGGGTTCGATTCCCGGCATATTAGTAATATACGTAAAGTACAGGTTTCTCTCTTCATTCTGACTTGCCGTAAGTGCTTGGAATAGATTAAAAACATCTACTTGCCCGAGTGCCAGGGGGTTAACTCATCCTCTTCATGTCCACAGTGGGGGAGGAGGGACATTGGTTGCAAGATTGTGACAATGTGTGTTAATTTTTACCCGGTCGTGGTGTAGTGGTATGCTGCCTGGCTCTCACCTGAGAGTCCCGTGTTCGATTCCCGGCATATTGGTAATATATTGGATGATTTTTTCTGTGTACAGTACAGGTTTCTCTCTTCATATATAAATCGATATGAAACTGAAACTAGCTCATTTGGGACCTAGTTCCAATCATCCTGCCAAGTTTCATCAAAGTCCTTTCTCCAGAACTGAACACACACACACACACACACACACACAGAGGATTACAGTATATTACAATAGATTTCAATGTGAATACGACAGTACATAAAGTGACTGTGCAGATTTGTACACTTTCCATGGCATAAATATAATTCAGTTTCATGAATGCCAAAAAATGCACAAACATTTGTACATAAAACGTTGTGTCTGTGTTTAAATATGTTCATCGAAACGTCCATGGACGTGTGACTTTGTATACAAGTGTGTATATTTGACAGTTGAGATCTTTATTTCGACTATCTAAACTTTCATTTGTTCAAAAATGTGAGTAAGAATAAATGCTAGTATCTGTAATAATGTGCATGAAGTCGGGGATCTGTATACCTGTCTCCATATTAAATGTTTGATATTTATTTCGGCTATGTAAATAGAGAGTATATTTGTGTATCTATCTATTTTGGGCATTTATGGATTTAGAGAAAACGTATGACAGAATTAATAGGGAGGCTTTGTGGACTGTTTTAAGATTGTATGGACTTGATGGTAGGTTACTAAAAGGGGTGAAAAGTTTTTATGTAAATAGCAGAGCGTGTGTAAGAGTGGGAAATGCTGTGAGTGATTGGTTTCCCGTGAGAGTGGGGCTGCGACAGGGATGTGTGATGTCGCCTTGGTTGTTTAATATATACATGGATGGTGTCGTAAGGGAGGTGAATGCAAGAGTTATAGGTGGAGGTCTGAGTCTGGTGAATGTTGATGGTGGAGAGTGGAATCTGATGCAGCTGCTGTTTGCAGATGATACTGCACTGGTGACTGATTCAGAGGAGAGATTGAGACAGTTGGTAGAGGAGTTTGGAAGGGTGTGTGAAAGGAGGAAAGTGAAAGTAAATGAAAATAAGTAAAGTGATGAAGTGTACGAGGTTGGTAGATGGTAGGGAGATGAATATAGTTTTGAATGGCGAGTTGCTTGAGGAGGTAGAGTGTTTTAAATATCTAGGGTCACATGTTGCTGTGGATGGAAGAATAGATGCAGAAGTGAAGTTTAGAATAAATGAAGTAGGAAAGGTGCTGGGAGGAATGAAAAAAGTGTTTAGATGTCGTTCGCTTAGAATGGATGTAAAGAGAAGGCTGTATGAGGGTGTTGTGGTACCGACTGCGTTATATGGGGCTGAAACATGGAATATGGGTGTAGCAGAGAGGAAAAGTTTGAATGTAATGGAGATGAGGTGTCTGAGGAGTGTGTGGAGTGACGCGTATGGATCGGGTGCGAAATGATGAAGTGCGAAGGAGAACTGGAGTTGTTCGGGAGTTGGCTGGTAGAGTTGAGCAGAGGGTGTTGCGATGGTTTGGGCATATGGAGAGAATGGATAATGAGCAATTGGTGAAAAAGATAACTAGATCCGATGTGAGAGGTGTAAGGCTGAGAGGAAGACCACAAATAGGATGGATGGACAGTGTGAAGAGAGCACTGGATGCGAGAGGGATGTCTGTTGAGCAAGGATGAGTGGCTGTGCGTGAGAGAAATAAATGGAGAGAAAATGTGAATGAATAAATGATGATACAGCCCTGAGGGGATATTCTCCCGCATTTGGTCTGATCAGCTAGTCAGGTCAGGTGCGGGTAAGGGGATGGGTCTGTTATGATGTGGCAGGGGTAAACCAGCTCTGCTGTCGGGCCCTGCTGCGGATGTCACTGATTACATTGCGCAATGACCCTTGTGCGGTGTGGTGCGGTGAGGATCTGTCCGTTCTCCGATTTGGGCCTAAGATGCGAATGAATGTGTTTGAATGGATGAGTAAATGGGGAGTGTGTCGTCCTCTCTCGGCTACCTCCCTTTCCTTGGGGGAAGCAGCCTAGGTATATAGATCTATCTATCTATCTATCTATCTATCTATATCTATCAATATCTATCTATCTATCTATATGTGTGTGTGTGTGTGTGTGTGTGTGTGTGTGTGTGTGTGTGTGTGTGTGTGTGTGTGTGTGTGTGTGTGTGTGTGTGTCGGTGACTGCAGGCGAGACGTGTGTAAATGAGTATGTATTTTTTTCTCCTGCATGAATCTTTCGTTAGCGCCGCAGTGCAATCAACTCGCCACTGTTCAAACATCAGACTATATTATCGCGTTGTTGTAGGAGGGAGGGTGAGTTCCACACCCAAATGATAGCGATAACGATAATGATATTTCTCTATTTTTCTTTGTTTTCCCTTTTCCCTATATTTTCTTTAACTCCAACATTCTGATGATTAATTTATTATTCTCTGATGCCTCCCACATTTTTTTTTCCAGCTTAGAGACCTGTTTACTGAAGGTGTTACCAAAGGCTATAATTAACCCGTCCTTACAAATGAGTCTCCGAAGCTGAATGGAATCGTCGGGTAGTAAAAATAATTGTGCAAACTACACCTTCAGTACTAAAATTTCACATATGCAATAAAACTGACAGGCAGTACGATAATTAGTCAGCTAAATGAAGTGGATAAGCTGCAGTAATCACATCGACCTGGATGCGATCTATTGGCACTGTGGGCAATTAAGCTGTTGAGAAGGTGGAACTGGGTAGGCAGGGTGGTGGAGGGTGGTGGTCTTGAGAGAAGTAGAGAGACGGAAAGGTGAAAGGAGAAACTGAAGAGGGAAAGGTTGAAAAGAAGCAATTGGAGGGGAAGAATTGGAGAGGAGAGAGAGAGAGAGAGAGAGAGAGAGAGAGAAATTGAAGGTGTGAGGTTAAACAGATGAGGGGGTTTGAAATGAATATGGAATTTGAAAAGGAAAGGGAATTTGAAGAAAAGGAGTCTAAAGAGGGGAAGCTGAAATTTAAAGAACGGAAGGTAATTGAAAGAGGAAACGGGGTTCTTAGATGAAGAGGAGTAATTGAAAAAAAAAATGGAAATTTAAAGAGAAAAGAAGTTAAGGAAGGAATGCAATTTAAAAAAGGGAGAAAATCTAAAAAGAGAATGAAACTTAAAGAGAAGAAGAAAATTTAAAGTGAGGAAGGGAATTAAAGAGTGGAGGGAAATTTAAGGAGGGGAAAATGATTTAAAGAGAGGAAGGGAATTTAAAAAGGAGGTGGGAATTCAAAGAGAGTAAGAAATTTAGAGAGGGGGGGGGGAATTGAAAATGGAAATGAATTACGAAGAGGAATAGGAAGTAGAAGTGAAGGGAAGAGAATCCGAAAGAGAGATATGACTTTTGGGCCCAGAAGGAGATATGATGAAGGAAAGAAATAAAGGCATTTAAGGAGGGGAATATAAGGAGGGGAGGGAAATTAGAGAGGGAGGTGAATTGAAAATGAAAATGAATTACGAAGAGGAAAACGGAATAGAAGTGAAGGGAAGAAAATTTGAAAGAGGCATATGACTTTCAGGCGTAGAAAAAGATATGAGGAAGGAAAGATGTAAAGGCATTTAAGGAAGGGAATGGACTGGGGAGAATTAGAAGATTGGAAGGACAGGATTTATTGGAGTGGAAGGGAATCTTAGAAGGAAAGGGAATTTAAAGGGAAACTGAAATGGAAAGGTGAAGAAAATTTAAACGGGTGGAGATTTTAAAGAGATAATAAAATTTAAAGGGAAAAGGGATTTTGAAAAGGGCAGGCAAACTAAAGAGGAGGGGAATAAGAAAGGGAGACATTTTCAAAAAAGGAAGAAACTTTGAAATGGGAAGGGAGGGAGGGAAGTTAAGGACAGTGAACCTTAATGGGCAAAAAAAATAAGCTTTAGAGAGAATTTATTAACGAACGATAACTGAAGCGAACAAGGAACGGAAAAGGGAAGGAAATCAAAGAAGGGGGAGGGGAGGGGAGTGAAGATGATAGGAAGAGGGGGAATTTGAAAGGTAAGAAGAACTGAAGGAGAGGAATTTGATGAGCGGAAAAGAAGTCGAAGATTTAAAGGGAAATGAATTAAGTAAACAAGGAATGGGAAATTATGTATAAAAAGGAAGCAATGGAAGGGAATGGGGAAGATGGGGGAAGGGATGGAGCAAGGTAGGGCAGTGGTAAGGAATGGAGGGGGGATAGGGCAAGGGAGGAATAGAGGGGGATGGGATGGGGGAGGATTGGAGGGGGATAGGATGAGGAAGGAATGGGGGGAATAGGAAGGGGAAGGTATTGAGAGAGAAGGAGGAAGGCAAGGAGAGGGAAGGAATAAACCTCTAACAATGAAAGGTTAACTGATTACTAGCCGTGATGACGAAACTGGTATTGTGTTCAGTTTGTCTGTCTGTCTGTGTGTCTGTCAGCGCGATAACTTCGAAACTGCACAAGATATCATCACAATATTTTACATGTGTGTAGTAGGGATAAAAAATTTTTAAGAGTTCAAAATTGGTGAAAGTAGGTGAAGATCTGTGTGTCTGTTAGCAAGATAACTTCGCAACCTCTCAATATATTATCATAACATTTTACAGATGTGTAGTTGGGATGAAAATCTCCTACGAGTTCGAAAATGGTGAAAGTAGGTCAAAGTCAAGTTCATGTCTCGAGTCGCGCTTGATATATACCGGCTCACGGTTGGCGTGATTCCAACCTTTGGGAGGGGGGGGAATCTAGATCGTTTTATTATTCACTGTGTTTCAGTATCTTCATCATTGATCAATACGTTATAAAAGATTCAAGTATGTGGGATAGTGAGGTACGGGAATGAGCTGGTTGGAAGAAACAGACGAAGAACAAGGTGTTGGCGGGGAGGTGCAAGGAGAATGGTAAGTTGTGGAAGGAGAGGGTCGTTGCTGAGCAGGGATAGAAATACCCGGGACCTTTTTATTGGAACAATCTTGAACGAGTTCTAGTATCATGCAGTAGACAGGTGGCTGGATGGATAGATATAGATAGACATCGATTTGTATCCATACTGACGGTGATATTAATGGAATGAGACAGACAGAGGGAAAGGGTAAAACAGAATACTGATAATTAATGTTTATTCAGTATCTCAGAGAGAGAGAGAGAGAGAGAGAGAGAGACACACACACACACACACACACACACACACACACACACACACACACACACACACACACACACACACACACACGAAATGTTGATAATACTGAGAAACATTTTTTTTTTTTTCTTGCCGCAAGGATTCTTATAGTATTTTTTGTGCTGAATCCAAATATGTTTGTAAAATTTCCTTATTTCGTAAGACTTTTGAGTGACATGCGGTTTAAAATTTAAAAGTTCATATATTTACAAATTTATTCAAAATGAAAACACAAACTTGTTTTTTTAAAAGTAGCTTTGTTAGTTTTCTCTTTGGAACTTTGAATCAGGAATGTCTGTCTAAAGAGTCCAGCAGTAATCAGTCAGACTACTGGGGTTCCATTTGCCTTGGTAACGCACTTCCTTGTTAGAAATGTCCTGATGAAATCGCTTACCGTTGTTCATCGCTCACCGCACAGAAGTTTTCAAGTAAAAAGTCCAAATGAAAGTTCAGAAAATGAATCTTTAATGATATACTGCACCCCACTGCTTGGTAAGACTTAAGGTCAACCACAATATCAGGGTAGTTTTCGACCTTGTGACTTCTCAAAAGGTTTGTGCAGACACCTTTGATACTCTGCCACGCATTTCTGAACTTTTTTTCAACATTCCTTGAAATGTCTCATCTCTTAAAAATTCTGTACGTTCCTTATTCCTGGCATCACTGTTTGGGGAAACATTTTTAAAGTATGTGAATCCAGTTTGCATTTTATCCATCAATTTAACAAAGATTTTCGTAAGTTCAAGCCAGATGTGCAAAGGAGGAAAGTACACTTTCTCAGAGTCAGCGAGTGGACTGTTCACAAATTTTTTTCTTGCCTGGAACAGGTGAGATACAGTACGTTTGGGCGACCCTTCTGAATGTAGTATTTTTGCTTATCCCTTCTGTCCCACTCACATTAAAAACAAAAAAAGCAGTACTTTGTGTAATTTAGCTGCAGTCCTATCAAAAGTGCAATGACCATTATATTTCCATAGATACTCTTTATGCTTTTGATTCTGAACTTTTTTTTTAAAGCAACTTCATGTTGTGCACCAGATATGTTTGCAGCATGTGCAATAGGTAGAGGAGGAAATTTATTTCTGTTATGAAGAAGGACCGCCTATAAGTTGATTTTGAGAAGTCAGTGAACAAGGGTCACTCATCCACATTGTGTTCATGACCAATTGTCCCCATGAACGAGTTGACATCTATACAATTTACAAGCTCATCCTCTTGAAAGATCCATTCTTTGAAATCGTCATCAAGGCGGTTTCGGAAAAATGGAAACTTTAGTATCACGTTGCAGTAGAATCCTCTGACCTTGAACCTAGAAGTTCAGCCTGCTTTTTAGATAAACCCTAGTCACGAACAAGGTCATTCAGATCTCCTTTTGACAGTAAATGTGGTTCGTTTGAAGAACAGGTAGCCTGGAATGTTGGATTAGTAATTTCTTCATCTTTCTCCTCCTGATATGCTCCAGCTTTGTTTGATTCCTCATTGCTTAATGTTACATGGTGTGGAGGATATGGTACGGGAAGTTCAGCACTGTGGGAAACTGGTCTCATTGCTGATGGTAGACTGGGATATTTTGCTTTACTATTTGTTTTTGAAGCGATCCCTTTTGTACTTACAAGGGAGAAATAGAAATCTTTTTTGTGATATTTGGATTCCCTCCGTATCACTGGAATAGCAAATGGCATGTGACATGAACCATTTAGCCATCCTTGAGTAGTCTTGAATATGTCACACGGGAACTATGAGGGGCCGAACTCCTGCCTTCATCACCCACTTGACATTCGAAATAGAGTTCACGGCATTTTTTTTTTTAATACGGGGGTTTCAAGAATATTCCCCCAGTATCCCTGCTTGTCGTACGAGGCGACTAAAAGGGTTGGTGGTGGGTTAGTGCCCCACCCCGTAAAAAGAACTAACTAAACAAGCAAATAAAGCGCCTCGGACCAGGACGGACCATACGTTGACGACTAAGGAACGGACAAAGGACATTCTGAGGGTGGGATCATGGAATGTGAGAGGAGTGAATGATGAAGTGAAAAAGAGAGAGATTGTTCAGGTGTTTGAGGATGCAAGAGTGGATATATGTGGATTGACTGAAACTAAATAGAAAGGTGAAAGGGTGAGAAAATGGGAATATGGTTTAGGTATATGTGCGGGAGTTAATGAGATGAGAGGGAAAGAGAGGGAGCATGTCTGATGATAAGCAAGAAGTGGAAGGAGAATATAAGAGAGTATGGAACAGTGGATGCAAGGATTGTATGGGTGAGGATGAAAGTAGGTATACAAGCGAGGGCGATTGTATGTGTGTATGCTCCGACAGAGGACCGAGTGGCAAGAGTGAAAGATGAGGTTTGGGCGAGAGTAGAAGCAAGTATGGACAAATCTGAGAGGAGAGAGAGAGTGCTTTTGATTGGAGACATGAATGACAAAGTTGGGACTGTACGAATGGATGAAGTGGTTGGTCAGTGGGGTGTGCCAGTTCACGTGGATGGGAATGGTAATGCTTTGGTGGACATCTGTGCTGGTAAGGGGTTGGCAATAGCCAACACCTACTTTCGACATAAGATGATCCACCGGTATACATGGAGAGTAATGAGGAGGATGGATGGTGAACTTGTTGAACGAAAGGCAGTGATAGACTACGTGTGTGTGGATGAGCGAATGAGAAGACAAGTGTTGGATGCAAGAATGTGGAGAGGGTGGGGGAATGGAGTCTCGGACCATCACTTAGTGATGGCCAAGGTAAAGCTGCAAAGAAAATGGTTGAGGAGACGAAGGGGAAGACAGGAGGAAACAGCTGTGAGAAGAGTGGAGAATTTGCAAGGTAGTGAGAAAATGGCAGAGTATAAGAGCATAGTGGAAGAAAGAATGGGAAGGTATGAGCTAGAGCAGATGGAAGGGGTGGAAGACGAATGTAAGATACTTAAGAGAGAGATAGGTGTGAGGTGGTTTGTGGAGTGAGGAGGAGATGCAAGGGTGTGCAAGGGACAGCAAGGTGGAATGATGAGGTGAAACGAGCTATGGAACAAAAGAAGGCATATAGAGAATGGTTAGCGAGTAGAGGTAGGGGAGAAGATGAGAGAGAGAAGAGAGAGGTATATGTGAGTAGGAGAAGGGAGGTGAAGAGACTGGTGAAGGAGAGTAAGAAGAAAGTGGATGAAGAGTTTGGAAGGAATCTGAGTGTGAAATGGAGGGAGAGTAAGAAATTGTTTTGGAAGGAGGTAAAGAAAGTAAGGCAGTGTGAAAGGGGAAATAGTAGGGAAGTGAAAGATAGGAATAATAGATTGTTGGTGGAGAAGAAAGAGAAATTGAGGAGATGGAAGGAGCACTTTGAGGATTTGTTGAATGTAGAGAGTGACAGCAGTGCGAGTATAAGTGGTTGGGGAATGGCTGGGAGAAGAAGAGATGAGAGGAGGGAGGAAGAGATCAGTAGGACGGAAGTAGTGGAAGCAATGAAGAAGATCAAGTTGGGAAAGGCCCCAGGAATTGATGGAGTGTGTGGTGAAATGCTGAGGTATGGGGGTATGATTGTTGTGGAGTGGATATGGAAGTTGTGTAGATTGGCTTGGGAAGAGGGTAGGGTTCCAGAGGACTGGAAATCAGGTATAATTGTTCCTTTATATAAAGGAAAAGGGGAGAGAGAAGTATGTGGTAACCATAAGGGTATTCGCCTTCTTAGTGTGACTGGTAAAATATATGGTAGAATACTCATTGATAGGGTTAGGCATATGACAGAGGAACTAGTTGGAGAAGAACAAGGGGGATTTAGGAAGAGAAAATGGTGTGTAGATCAGATATTTGTTTTAAGATGTTTAATGGAGAAGTATCTAGAGAAGGGAAAGAAAGTGTATGCTGCCTTCATGGACTTGGAGAAAGCTTATGGCAGAATAGATAGGCAAGGTATGTGGAAGGTATTAAGAATATATGGAGTGGATGGGAAAATTGTTGAATGCTGTGAAGAGTATGTACGAAGGAGCTAGGGCTACGGTGCGAGTGGACGGTGAGCTGAGTGAGTTCTTTGATCTCAATGTGGGACTGAAACAGGGTTGTGTGATGTTTCCATGGCTGTTTAATATATACATGGATGGGGTTGTAAAGGAGGTGCAAGGTAGGGCATAGGATGTGGGGGTGGCTCTAATGAATGAGGGTGAGATTTGGAAGATTCCGGTGTTGCTGTTTGCTGATGATACAGTATTGTTGAGTGAAGGTGAATGGGAGTTGCAAGGTTTGGTGAATGAATTTGGGACAGTGTGTAGGAGCAGGAAGCTGAAAGTTAATGTAAACAAAAGTAAAGTTATGGTGTTTGAGAGGAATGAGGTCACAGAATGTACAGGTAGGTTGGATGGTGAGAATATGGAAAATGTGAGTGCATTCAAGTACTTGGGTAGTGTGATGAGTAAAGATGGAACCTTGGGGGATGAACTGCGTGAAAGGGTACAGCAGGGAAGGAAGGTTGTTGGTTCACTGAAAGCAGTGATGAAAAATAGGAAGGTGAGTATGGAAGTTAAGAAGTCACTGCATGATAGTATTGTGATCCCTATTCTGACGTATGGAAGCAAGGCATGGACCTTGCAGGAGGGGAACAAGTCAAGAGTGAGAGCAGTGGAAATGAGTTAATTGAGAGGAGCATGTGGAGTGTCATGGAGGGACAGGTTGACGAATGAAGAAGTGAAGGAACGTTGTGGGGTGGATGTGGATGTGGTTGAGAAGATTAGGAGAAATACACTGAGGTGGTTTGGACATGTGGAGAGAATGGAGAATGACAGACTAACTAAGATGGTGTATGTAAGTGAGGTGGAGGGAGGGGAAGACCGAGGATGAGGTGGAGGGATGGAGTTGAGAGGTATATGAGGGAGGGGGGGTGAGTTGGGGGGAGGGTAGTCAAATGGTGGGTGACAGAGCGACTTGGAGGCGTTTTGCCTGCGGCCACCCTTTGCGGGATTAGGGCGTCGGGCTATAGATAGATAAATAGATTGTAAAGTTCCGTTTCTGGGATTTAAAATTTTGGTCACCACATACTGTACATAGCAGAAAACACTGGGATGATTAAGACATTCCGCGGCATTACAAAGCATCTGGGTGAACACAACACTGGTGTAAGGAAAACAATACTTTCGAAATGAGCAACCCAGAGTAACTGTTGATACGGTGGCACCTACAAGCAAACTGACTTGAAGCTGCTAGACACACAGACACTAGGCTCATATGTGAACAAGTCTAAATATGTTTAAGCGTGCACAGTCTGATGCTCTGACCAAATTTATCCTGCCAGCATTATCAGATCTTTCTCCCCAAAGAAATAAATTGTATTAATTTTATAGAAATATTTCTTGTTGATATATTAAACTAATATATTAATATTGTATCCCCTGATGATGCTAAATTATGAAAGTACGAACCTGATGTTATAAGAAAACTAAACCTGACAGGAATTTTTTTTTTTTTCGTATAAGGATTCTTCATGGAAAAGTATCCTTAGAGCACCCATCAATTCCACTGGGACAAAATTGTTGTTGTCCAGTGTAATTAATGCCTGACCAGTATCTGAGAATAACGTATCCCAACTTGATGTTGATTTCGACTCTACCCATCAGACCCAGCGAACATTGGCTTCATATTCTTTTGCGATTTAATGGAAGGCAATTACTGCTGTGAATGGCTTATACAGACGTAATCAGAGGTATCGAACTTTTAATTAAAGCAAACCCGTAAACAATAGATAAGCTGCGCTCAAAGAATTCAAGCTTTTATAAAACTTGCCCAGCCATACTGTGTAGTATTGTACCCACCAGCGGACGGGTAAAGAGTGGACGAGATTTCATCATTTTTATTTTCATTTATTTTTGTCCAACTATTTACTTGTGTATCTACGTCTATCAAGGCTTTTGTGCAGAGTTCAATGAACCAATCAAGAGCTAGTAAGTGCATTTCGATGCTTGATTTAACTATTTATCACTATGGAAAGCGATTTATTCGGTTCTATATTTTTAAGAAAGGCATTTGAGCCTGAGAATACGAGTAGCCTACAGTATATCCGTGTAGATGTCTATTGACTGACGTCGTATTCTGCTTGAAAGGTTTCGGCGAGAGGACTTCCAGATATTTTTATGCTTAGTCAACAATGCCCTTCCTCCCCCCACGAGACACCAACACGAAACAACCACGACACACGCACATGACACACGCGCATGACACACTCACATGATACACTCACGTGACACCTGAACAACACACCCCATGACGCACCACTACCATATACCACAACGACGCACTTACACGACGCTACCACGACACAGCCACACTTCACACTACAACGACACCACCACGACACCACTGCACATCATCCTCAAATCCTCATATCGACTCCACAGCACACCACCACCATACACCTACACCACATACCACACTGCACACCACCACACACTACTAATAGATATCAACACAACACACCACCACCACAAACTGCTAAAAGACATCAACACAGCACACAACAACCACACACCACCACCACAGACTACTACAAGACATGATCACAACACACCAGCAACACACATCACCACCAGACACTACCACTACAGACTACTACAAGACATCACCACACACCAGCACCACCACACACCACCACATATAACTACATCAACACAACACACCACCACCACCACACACCACCATCACACACAACATACAACCACCACCACCACACACAGCTCACCACTACCACACACAACACACCACCACACACAGCTCACCACTACCACACACAACACACCACCACCATATACCAACACCACACACCACCAAAACGCACCACCACACAAGACACAACAGTACACCACTACCATCACCGCAACACACTACCACCATCACAACAAACCGACAGTATTACACGCCTCCACAAAACACCATCATTCTTACGACCACAACACACCTTCATTATTACACACCACCGCAACACACCATCAACTTTTAACACCACCACAACATACCATCATCATTACGCACCACCACAACACACGAACTTTACACACCACAACAACACAAATCATCACCATTACACATCACCACAACAAACCATCATCATTACACACCACCACAACACGCCATCAACTTTACACACCACCACAACACAAATCATCATCATTACACACCACCACAACACGCCATCAACTTTACACACCACCACAACACAAATCATCATCATTACACACCACCACAACACACCATCATTACACACCACCACAACATAGATCATCATCATTACACACCACAACACACCATCATTACACACCACCACAACACACCATCATCATTACACACGAACACAATACACCGTCATCATTACACACCACCACAATACACCATCATTTCACACCACCACAACACACCATCATTACACAACACCACAACACACCATCATTATTACACACCACAACAACACACCGTCATTATTGCACACCACCACAACACACCATCATCGTTATGCACCACTACAACACACGAACTTTACACACTACCACAACACAAATCATCACCATTACACACCACCACAACACACCATCATCATTACACACCACCACAACACGCCATGAACTTTACACACCACAACAACACAAATCATCATTACACACCACCAAAACACACCATCATTACATAACACCACAACACACCATCATTATTACACACCACCACAACACACCATCATCATTACACACCACCACAATAAACAATCATCATTACACACCACAACACACCATCATCATTACACACCACCACAACACACCATCAGTACACACCACAACACACCATCTTACACAACACCACAACACACCATCATTACACAACACCACAACACACCATCATTACACAACACCACAACACACCATCATTACACAACACCACAACACACCATCATTACACAACACCACAACACACCATCATTATTACACACCACCACAATACACCATCATCAGTACTCACCACCACAACACATCATCATCAGTACACACGAACACAATACACTATCATAATTACACACCACCACAACACACCATCATTACACACCACCACAACACACCATCATTACACACCACCACAACACACCATCATTACACACACCACAACACACCATCATCATCGTCAATCTTTGGTCTTGTAATATGTTAATCTTGAGATTTGGTTAAAGTTATTGTGCTAGTCGAAGGCAGGAGAAGTTAAAGATGAATACAGGGAGTTAATCTTGATTTATTATCTTCAAGGAAAGTCAAGTTGAGCAGTGTATGTATTATACAGGAATGTGATTTACTAACAAAGTCTCGTCAGACCCCTCTTCTTATTTCCTCTCTCCACGACCTTTCGCTTCTATGGCTAGCCCCTTTCTGATCTCTAATCCCTGCATTCTTGTTTAGCAGGGCTCGTGTCACGTGGGCTACACTGTCGTTGGAAGATTCTAGAACTCTGTATGTCTGTGTGCATGTAGTGCTTGCGGTGCCCACTGGCATACTGTTGATTAAGTCTTGCTGAACTCATTTCCTTTGGCCTATTCTCGCTGACACACTTCCACACCTTGGCTGGTGCTTCTATTTATCTATCTATCTATCTATCTATCATGCAATGAGTTGTATTATTATTATATGGAGTCCTGACATCGCTCGGTCACGCCAGCTGGAGGTCCTCCGACAGCAATCATCATTGACATATGCTAATCTATTAATACATAACATTGATTATAATATTGCATAGATATAGTATTCATGTTAATATTGCAATGATCCAGTAATAATACATTTTAAACAAGTATACATAATTGAACAAATGTAATATTGTTAAATTGGCAATGGAATATTGTATGACATATTGTAAGAGATGTATAACAGTCATATGCATATATGCAAAAAAAAATAAAGTTTAAAGTTAAGATTAACGTAAGAGCTATTAATATTTTATATAGAGATAATGATACCGGTATACTTCTTTATCATGTGTCATTCCATTTTTTACAATATACAATTAATACTATACTGTATACAAAATATGTACACTTCATTCAGGGGGGTTTACTTGAATTCGTACTCTACCCCCACTAAATACTGACTCCAAGTGTGCAAATCTTGCTTGCATTCTGTGCATTGTGAACAGCACTACTGCAAATACAATAGAGATGATTATAAAGACAGTAGGTGCTGGGCTATACACATAATATGGGTTGAACATACTCAAACTCAAATCTTCCCAGGGCTTCATTGTTTCATTGATTAGTTGCATAGTTTCAAATTTAGGTGAAGTTAACTTAATACTTGTGCTCATGTTTCAGTCCATATTAGGTAGTGGGTGGAAATGTTTGTGTGTATGATTGAGGATGGTGTAGTGATTGATGGTGCATAAAGTGGACATGGATGGTGTAAGTACTGCACAGTAGTCTGGTGCTATGTATAATCCTGATGCTGACGTATGAGATGGTGGTATATCTGGACAGATTATGTAAACTGATGTGTTATGAGTGAAATAAGAAATAAAAACTGTGAGTGTCCGATGCATTGATGGTGTACAAGATTATCTGGAGCAAAAGTGAAGTTGCAATGATGATGAATGTTGAGATTTCTGATGATAGCCATTTCACAAGGGACTGTTTCAGTAGGCTTAAACGTGAAGATGTACCCAGGAGAAAGGTGAACAGCATGTAAGCATGTACGCACTTTCGTTCAATCGTTGATGCACTTGCGAAAGTGACAGTGTTCCGTCTCTTGGAGACCATGATGAGTTCGGTGTCTGTGTTGATGTTCATGATGACCAAAGTGTTATTATTCTTAGAAGGGAAGGGGTGTGTTTGGTATACTGTGAAAAGGTCGTCAGTTATGAATGGTACATGAACCTACTGATGTTGGTGTTAGTGTTACGTCTAAATATGAATAATATTGCATGAAATCCCTACTTTGGAACAAAGGATTCAATTTATGTTTATGTATGCCTTGACTAATTGTCTGACGTAGCTCATGAACTGGAAGTAAGTCAGTTGTGATCTTGCCATTACCGGCATTCGAAATTCCTTGCATGAGTGCCTTGTAACGAACTCTAGTGTTGTCTAATTGGAGTAGAATTGTGTCAATGTGTTCTGTGATGATGAAGAAGTGTGGGAAAAGTGTTATGTTCCCTACCATGACATTTATTTTATCTATACTTTGGAGAGCTATGTTTTCCGCCTTTTTCAGATTTTTCACGATTGTCTTCATTGCTGAGTTATGTCCGGTGATGAATTTATCTTGGTATGTTAGTACCTGACCTATTTTATTAAATTTGTTGTTTATTTCTTGAAGGTCTTCCTCTGTAGCCAATCCAAAGATGTTCCCAACAATTGCACCACCCAGGTCGAACAAACCGCGCTTTTGGCGAATACGTGTAATGTTGTTTGTGTTGCTCAATACCTCCGTTCCATGAGATGAGAGATCTTGGATCATGATGAGCATTGTTGACTTCGCCTATTCTATCTTCCATTTCGCTAACTTCACTATTTCATCCACTTCCTGTGTGTTATGTGCTTGTGAAACATAGCTTCCTATCATGAAGTCCAGGGTCCTCATGGGTTTGGCTATGTTCTCTAGATAAGAAGGTAATTCGTATAAGTAGTCTAAGCTTATTTGAATACTCATCACATCTTTTACGACTGACGTCGTTGCCGTTGGAGCGACGAGGCATCCTTGCCGTACTATGTACTGGGGGTCTAAGTGAGCATATGCTCTTGCTATGTAGAGGAGAATCCATGGTATAAGTCCCTTCATCGTTACGTACCGAAAAAAAAAAAATCTATTAATTTTCTAATATGGTCATGCTGTGGTCGATGACAGTGATGATGTTCGTTATGGTTGACTATCAGAGAACAATAACTTGCTTGTTATTTCAGTTACAGAAGGAGTTTAAATCGATATCTAAATCATGTAAATGATGTACTGTAGATTTTTTTGGAACAGTTGCACCTATGTTTGATTGTTTGGTATGTGACCTTAATTTAATTTTGTAATTATTGTTGTTTTCTTGATTGGTTTCATGAGTTATGTTCGGTTGTTCGGTGGTATCCCAGGCTGTATGATTATTGGGTAGTTCCCTTGAAACTCGTTTTAAATGGTCATTATGAACTTGTTTCTCTTCGCCACTTGAAAGTGACCTATTTAAAACTTTGTTTGCTTTTATGTTAATTACTCTGTATGGGCCCTCAATTTTCGGGGATAATTTATTGTCTCTCGTATGAATGATACCATAGACAATGTCTCCTAAGCTGATAGGCGAGTCTCTTGTCTTTTTTTTTTAAATGCCTCCATCATTTCTTCCTTGGACATCGTTAATTGTTTCTTGACTCTTTTATGTCTATCTATCTATTGCCAGACACCATAATCCCGTAAGGGTGGCCATTTGACTTTGAGTTATTTGTTTTACGGGGAGGGGCACTAACCCTCCACCAACCCACTTGCAGACACGTAGGGAGCACGTACGGTTTGGTTATATGGTTACCACCCAGCGTTGTAAATGGTTTCTTGGCTTACAGGAAACCATTTGGCTTGTCACTCAACGTAAACCACCTGTAAAGGAAAGAAAAGCATTAAGAAGTGACAGGAAAGATGGAAGAAATAGGAAGAGAGGAGGGCAGGCACAGGAAAAGAATGATAAAGGCCAAGGAAGAAGCAGGCAGCACTACATCAAGTGAGTGGTATGTCCGGGAATTCACGTAAACGGAGTTTAGAGTATTGTCGTAGTTGTATATGGGAAGATTTTCACCTTCTAGAATTTCATATGGTAGTTTTTTATCTGTCCCATATATAATGAAATGTTGTGTGTCTCCTACAGACTTATTTATAGATATATTAATTGATGCTTCTACTCTGGGAATCCAATCATCCCAGCTTGCATAATTTTTACTGAGAATGTGTCGTAGTACATCTAATACTTTTTTGTTTTGTCTCTCTACTAACACATTGGATGTTGGGTGATAGGCTAAAACGTTAACCTTTTTGATACTGTATTGTTTACATATTTCTTGTAAGATATCATAATTAAAATCACCTCCATTATCACTTATTAGTACCTTTGGGGTAGTAAAGTGACATATTATATTATCTATTATTGCCTTTGCTACTGTTTCTGCTGTTTTATCCTTAATCGGGGCTAAAATTACATAACTGGAAAAGTGTCCGTTACTACGAATAGGTATTGATTATTACTGTATGATAACAGCATCTTGAGTAAATCAACTGCGACAACGTCCCATGGTTGATGTGGTACAGGGTAATTACCTATAGGTGCCGGTGTGACTGGGTATCCTTTGTGTTTTGCACATGATTCGCATTTGTCTACAGTATATGACTGTTTATATCTTTTCATAATGATGGCCAGTAATATAACAACTGGGCTTGTCTGAATGTCCTATCCTTCCCAGGATGTCCTGCATGTGGGCTATCGTGTATCGTTCGTAATACTTGGAGTATCATTTCATTAAGTGCCACTAATTGTTTATTATTTCTGCGGAATTTTGGTTGTCATGGGTTGATCCTGTATAAGGCATTATTGATTAATGTGAATTGTTCTAGTGGTGCATGGAGATTGGGTAATTGTATGTCATCTCCACTTTCTAACTTGTTTATAACTTTAGACCATGTTGGATCAAGTCTTTGTGCTTTCGAGATTTCGTGGTTTGGGATGTTTCCTTTGAGAGTTAATGCCGCGACATGAGTTGTCTTTGGGTTCCTAGATAATGCATCAGCTACTCGATTCATTTTGCCTTGTATGTAATGAATATGTACATTGTAGTTTTCGACTGTACATTTCCATTTTGCTCTCCTCCCAGAGAGGAGTTTTTCCTTAAACATACCCACTAGCGGTTTATAGTTGGTGAATAAGTGTAATTCGTAACCATATACCAAATCTCGAAACTTTTATAATGCAAAAACTACTGCAAGTCCCTCTAAGTCTGTAGTGCAATAATTTTTCTCTGCACCTTTTATTTGTCTGTTGGCAAATGTAATTGGTTGATTCTGTCCTCTTTTATCTTCTTGCATCAATACAGCCCCTAATCCTTTAGTTCATGCGTCTGTGTAAATAATAAATGATTTAGTGAAATCAGGATATGCCAAACATGGCGCATTTGTTAGTTTATTTTTTAATTCCTTAAATGCTGGTTTTTGTTCTCCCCATTGGAATATAGCATTTTTTTTGAGTAGCTGGAATAGAGGAAAGTCCATATGAGAGAACTGTTGTATGAATGACCTATAATACCCTGCTAGACCTAAAAATTATCTAACTTCGTCTGTTGTAATGGGTTCTGGCAAATCTCTCACTGCCTGTATTTTATTATCGGAGGTGTGAGTACCTTCATCATTTAGTCTGTGGCCTAACGATTTTATTTCCTTAAAGCAAAATTTGCATTTAGAAAGCTTAATTTTCAAACCAGCATCACCAAGCTTTTGTAAGAGTAGCTCTAATTTCTGGAGATGTTCTTTTATATCGTTAGTTGCGACAATTATAACATCAAGATAAACGAATATTCCTTTTCCTAGAATTCCTGACAATACATAATTCATCAGGCGTTGGAAAGTGCCTGGTGCTGTCTTCAATCCCACGGGCATTTCATCTACTGATAATGTCCTGTATTTGTGGAAAAGGCAGTGTACTTACGTGACTCCTGACCTAATCGAATATGATAGTATCCATTGAACAAATCAATCGTGGAAAATACATTATTTTCTGGTCCAGTATTCTGTAGGATGTCACTTAGCAATGGCATTCGAAACCGGCCTGAGATTGAGTGATTGTTTAGTTTATGGTAATCTACTACCGCACGCCTTTCTCCATTTCGTTTGGGCACAAAGAATAATGGGACATTCCACGGGGAGACTGATGGCTCAGTAACTCCAAGTCTTAACATTTCATCGACATACTGGTTTGCGAATGTACGTTGAGATTGTGGGACTTGATAGATAGATATGAAAATCGATGGTGTGTCTGGGTGCACATTAATCTTGTGAATAATAAGGTTAGTATACCCTAATTGTTCTCCGGGTAATGCTACGGTGTCCCTGTGTTTTTCCAACAGGTTTAACAAATCAGTTTCTTCATCAAATTCACCTGAGTGAAATAAATTCTCTTTTATGCATTCTCTATCCGTAGATTTTATCTCACTTGTGACTCCAGTTTAAACTATTTCCATCATAGGGGTGGGACATTTTTCAATATTAACTATACAAGTCCCATTTTTCAACTTTATTTCCCCATTCGTGTGATTAATTAGGAATATCTGAGTTTGCCCATCGTCGTTCATCTGACATAATGTGTTTTCTACTGACAATCCATTTACTTCACATACTACTTCCAAGATATGAACAGTACTATTTTTTAATTTGCCCTTTATGGTAACTTTCATGTAGGAGTTAAGCGGTATAACTAAATCACTGGTGAGATGGGCGGGAAAAACCATTACCTGGGTTTCTAGTCCTGGAGGCTGTGGTGGTGGTGGTGGGGGGGGTGAGTGGATCTATATACTCATCTGTTTTGGTATGTTTAAACTTTTAATATTACCATTTATTTTCGGTTCTGTTTTACTAATCGGTGAGGATTCTTATGGTATTTCTTCTATGAATTCATTATCAAAGTCTCTTCCATTAATTTGTGGGAGTAAAGTTATTTTCTCTGTTCTCATGCATCTTAAGCCCAGCAACATATCAGCTTTTATTGCTAAGTTTTCAGCAATATAAAAAAGGCAGAAATTGGTCTTGTGGTCTCTGTAAAACTGATGTTTAACCGTGTCATACCCTTTACTGCAATTTGTTTGCCATTTTTTTTTTTTTTTATGCGAGGAAGAAGGAACCAAAGGCCATGAGCCCGCAGTAACAGTTCCTTCCAAGAGAAAAACAAAATACAATAGAGAGCCAAATTCAAGATCCGATCATTTTGAGATGCCTGGACACACTGCGTTTGAAAGACTGGAGATCATAGGCAGCAGGAAATACAGACAGAGGGAGACAGTTCCAGAGCTGACCTGTTGCATAAATGAAAGACTGGGAGCAACGGTTAACTCTTGCATTAGAGAGTTGGACAGAAAAAGGATGAGAGTTTGCTGCCAGACGGGTGCTACGCGCCCGTCGTAGAGGTGGAGGAATGCAAGCAGACAGTTCAGAGGAGCAGTGACCATTAAAGTAGCGATAGAAAAGAGATAAAGGTACTGTATATAAGTCTAAATCAGATTCTTCCAGAAAAGTTACTTTCTTCATATTTCTAAAAATTCTATCTATTTCTTCTTGTGTTATTAAGTTCACTGGAGAACCTGTGTCTAAAAATAAGGAAACGTTTTGATCTTCACATACAGCTGGTATCAAGATACACTCACTTCCCAACATGCCTCCTATGTGAATTTTAGACTTGCTTTCTTTACGTTTCTTAGTTTTCTGCCGTGACTTGGCCTTCCCCCGATTGAAAATGGAAACTAATTTCTCTACTGTCTTGCAATTACTGGTCCAGTGCCCTTGGCACCGATGATGCCTACAGCATGGATCAAAGCCTTGTGTCTTTTGTTTATCTTCTTTTGTTCTGATAAAGCATTCATTCTTTGTGTGTCCTGGTTTTGCACAATATTAACATAGAATGGTCCTATCTCCCGACTGTGATCTGCAAGATGACTTCCCATATTTAGTGGTGTCTGTGGCGCGAGATCTGCTTGAACATCGCGGAAACTAATGTGACTGCCTGTGGCCAGGTGTTTGAGATCGCTGCCTCGATGCGTTTGGTTGTTTGTTCTGTCTGTTTTCGGGTTGTGATTGGTTTTGTTCTGTTTTGGGTAGTTGTAGCTGTTTTCACAGCTGATACTGTCTCAAGTACTCTCATTCTACTAGAATGTGATTGTGTTTCGGACACCCCTGCTTTGCTACACTGCATCTCTACCTTGTTCATTAAGTCTAGTAAGCACATACCTGGGGTGTACGGGATCGTCTTGGCAATTTCGAGGGTCCTATCAGGTAATTTACACAGGGCAGCTACATAACCAATGATGTCTACGACAAGCTCTGGCGACATTTTTCCATTTTGTGATATCCAGTTTGAGTTTCCTAAAGTAGCTAATAATGTTCTTTTACTTGTGGAGACATCAGCAGTTATTTTGCTGAGCACATGATTTGTAGTGTGCTCCCTTACAAGATCTACAGTCTAATGTAATTCTGGGATTATACCTGGCAAAAAGTTCATACCTCCAGAAAATTTCTTCAAAAATTAAGTTTTAAACTCATCATATGTCTTAGCTCGGAGAAGCTTATCAGACTCCGGCAAACCTCCTGCCAGGCATCTTTCCTGATTAATCCATGAGGAAAAAATTGCAATTTTCTCTTGTTCATCAGTTACATGTCTCTTTACGAAGAGTTGTTCACACTGGTTGATCAAAGATATTACATCAATGCGATCTTTTTCTGTGCCTGAGAATTTTGGGATGTTTTTATCCTCATGATAAACGTAAACATGAGGTGGCGATGTTTGATCTGTAGTATTGCTTGCATTATGCATTTTGACTGGTTGCTTTGTTAATGTAACTTAGACTTTTTTATCGCTGTGTGACGGAATAGTGGAATAGGTTTTCCCTGAGCGATGAACTCTGTTAAGTAAATTTTCATAGATATGCAAGTCAGAGACAAAGTCCTCACTCGCTACGTCAGAGGGGGTTTCCCAGTCATCATCATTATCATTATCATCTTTGTTTCTTTGTCTTTAGTTTGCGGTGAATTTTGTAGGGTGGGTGTGTTGCCCTGTTGTTCTCCTGATTGTGTAACTGCAGTGGTCGCTAACTGTGTATCATCTGTTACTAACATGGGTGGAGGTGAAAATATCCCGGTCATATCACTCAGCTAAAATGAACTCATGTTGCTAGGGTATAGTGTTATCAAATGCGTCTTTTCTTTATGGCCTAACGGAATATATGAATAAATGAGTTGTAATAAATAAAAGATAATAAGTGTATAAATGTGTACATAAAAATAAGTAAAGGAGGTGATTGTATCTAAGTTAAAACACTGAGGAGAAATGAGTAAAGTATTACTACACCCACTTGATACAGATGATGTCACTTGGAGAGGCGTGTTGATAGCAGATGTCGATCTCAGATCATTCTAGGGGTGTTCATGGACGATATTACTCCAGAAATTCCATGGCTTGATGATCTCATTGTTGATTGCAATGCGAATTAATCTCAGTGATAGAAAACCTCAACATACAACGTCCAACTCCCACTCAACAGCTGTTGGAAATAAATGAGCATTATTAGGAGTTATGTGAATAAGGATGAGTAACGAGCAGTGGGTGAGAGGTGTCTGGTGTCAGTCACATGTAGAATGATGCGTCGTCATCTCAGCAAACACGCATGGTGAGTCGACTTCCCACACTCTGGTAGCTGTGATGAGTAAATGAGTAGCGATGAGTAACCTGAGTGAGGAAAGGTAAGACGATTTGTAAATGTTGACTCTGAATTATGCTGCCGTCGTCTTTGACCTTGTGTACTCCTTCAGGTCGCTGCAGGTCGAGGGTTGTTGGAGAGGGTTGGGGTCTGGTGGTTATTGCTATGTTCTTGCTTTTCGTTTGCTTGTTGAATGGCAATCGTTGATAGATGTAGGTCGCTGGTTCGTCGTAGAAATTAAGGTTATGAGGCATCGTGGGTCGATAATAGTAGTGTCGTTTGACTTATATATTGATAATGTAGACCCATAGACTCGTAAATTCGTAGAGCTTGTTTTCCCTCACTCGTAACTCGTCAATTTTATAGTTTGATTGTAGAAATTATAGTTTTTAGGCGTAGGCCGTTCCTTACTGCCACCAACTATACATGTGAATCTTTGGTCATGTAATATGTTAATCTTGAGATTTGGTTAAAGTTATTGTGCTAGTTGAAGGCAGGAGAAGTTAAGGATGAATACAGGGAGTTGATCTTGATTTATTATCTGCAAGGAAAGTCTAAGTAGAGCAGTGTACTGTATGTATTATACAGGAACGTAATTTACTAAGTCTCGTCGGACCCTTCTTTTATTTATTCTCTCCACGACCTTTAGCTTCTATGGCTAGCCCTTTTCTGATCTCTAATCCCTGCATTCTTGTTTAGCAGGGCTCGTGTCACGTGGGTTACACTGTCGTTGGAAGATTCTAGAACCCTGTATGTCTGTGTGCATGTAGTGCTTCCGGTGCCCACTGGCATACTGTTGATTAAGTCTTGCTGAACCTATTTCCTTTGGTCTATTCTCGCTGACACACTTCCACACCTTGGCTGGTGCTTCTATCTATCTACCAATCTATCTGTCATACTATGAGTTGTATTATTATAATATGGAGTCCTGACATCATTACACACCACCACAACACACCATCATCATTACTCACCATCAAACACACCATCATCATTACACACCACCACAATGCACCATCATCATTACACACCAACACAACACCATGATCATTACACACCACCACAACACACCATCATCATTACACACCACAACGCACCATTATCATTACACACCACCACAACACACCATCATCATTACACACGATTACAACACTATGATCATTACACACCACCACAACACACCATCATCATTACACACCACAACACACCATTATCATTACACACCACCACAACACACCATCATCATTACACACCACCGCAACACACCATCATCATTACACACGAACACAATACACCATTATTACACACCACCACAACACACCACCATCATTACACACGAACACAATACACCATCATCATTACACACCACCACAACACACCATCATCATTACACACGAACACAACCACACAAAATCACCACCACCACACGGCGTCACTAAACACAACTACAACTCACCATCACCACTACCACACGCCATCACAATATACTACTGGTATATTATCAATGGCAATAGCTCTTGTGTAAAAAAAAAATACAACAGTAAATTAAACTGAACAGGTGATATTTATGACCTGAGTGTTACAATTCCATTCCCGTCTCCAGAAAACCCCCCACACAGTTTTAGATTTCATCTTTGTAATGAATTAGTTTGTATGTGTCACATTAAATTTGTTTGGTCGTGTCACATTATTTTTCATTCAGTTTCATGGTTATCTGCATAAAGTTAATGCGTTTTATTATTCGGCATCGATAAAAATGTATTTTCGTTATCAACCAATTAACATGGAGCTCTTCACAAAATTTTTTAGTAAAAATGTGAGTGAAAAGTAATAAAAATTGCCCAGGTTCTGTAATGCGAGAAGGGCTTTCGTCTCTGCTTGGGAGCTTCACTGCAGTGACTTTTATTTATTTATTTATTTATTTTTAGTCCATCAACCAGAGTACGTAGTTTATCTCATTCCTGCTGCTGCCAAACCATTTTATTCAGCTTCGGAGCGCAATCTAGTAGTAAGTAGGGTTTTTAAAGCTATGACTACTTGCCACATTCAAAAGGATTTTCCGGGACAAAGAAAGTTTTTTGTTTATACGAAGTGCAACATTTCTGCCCACTAATTGGTCTAAGCGCCGAGCATTTGACGTTGTCCTGTCACGTTGACCTTAACCTTTCCACAAAGTTTGGTCCAAATCAGATCAAAGTTGTTTTAGTTAACCTTGTCCTGTTTACCTGATATTTCATCTTTCCGTGTAACCTTGACCTTTGACTGATTTTTCAAAAACCAAATCACTTTATTTTTGCTTTACCTTAAACTCCTCCCCAAATTTTGCTATAAACCAGATTAAAACTTTAAGTCGACTTTGCCAGGTGACCTCGACCTCTGTCCTATCGTTCTCAACAGCAGTAGTTCAACCCTTTTGATCAACTCCTTCAACAAGTTTGGTCTAAATGTGTTAAAAATTGTTTATTACTTTTTTCTCATACAGACTCATGAGTCAGACTTTGACCCCGTCCTGAAACTTTGAATTTTTACAGATTATTTTCAAAATCGAACCACTTCGTTTTTCTGTGGCCCTCAGCGCTTCCACAAAGTTTGGTTTCAATTGGATACAAATTATATAAGTTGACCTCACTACGTCAAACTTTGACCTAACCTTGTGACCTTGACCTTTGACCTGTTCTCAAAACGAATGTTTGCCTCTTTGTTTTCCCTACACACCTTCAACAAATTTGGTTAAAATCGGATACAACTGCTTAATATCAAGATTGACCATCGATTTGAAGGGGTTAATAGTCTGGTGTTCAGGCGTCCTTGTTTCTCCTCTCTTGTACAAAACTGTAATATTGCATTCAGTGTTTTCAGCTGGGTTGTTTGACTCCCAAAACTGCAAGAATTTCATATAGTGCTGAGAACGTTGATTGCTTATTCGTGATTTGCAGTCATTGCTCAATGTAAGGCTGTTCGATTTTGTACCTGGAGACCGTTGTTCATCTGTTGTCTTTAGAGTTTCACTTGTAGTTCACATTCTTCATTTGTTATTCAGTTTTCCCTCAATGTACAGTGTTGCCTGGTTTTAATCAGATGTATATTTTTGTAACCAGTTGTTCTAGGTAACCATCTATTGTTCCAGATTTCCTTCTGTTGTTACCTCCGCCAAGGAGGTTATGTTTTATCTAGCGGTAGTTTGTCTGTCTGTCTGTTAGGAGAATTACTCAGAAAGTTATGGACGGATATTGAATTGATGAAACTTTGTGGAAGGGTAGGCCAGTGGGCCAAGGAAGAAATTATTAAATTTGGGGACGGATCCGGATCCGTTGTATCTCACACAGTATCTCCAAAAATTTTCAATGAATTCCAAAAAAGTTTTGTGGAAAGGTGAACCATGAACCAGTAAAGAAATGATTAAATTTGGGGGCGGATCTTGATTTGGATCAGGATCCTATATCCACGGATCCGGATCCGAGGAAACCCAAAAAGTTATAGACGGATTACAATGCAGTTTCCTACAAACGTGGGTCATGGACCAAGAGAGAATTGATTAAATTTGGGGGTGAATCCTGATTCGGATCCGGATCCTGTTTAATGACAATGGCATTGGCTGAGGTGTGCGCTGTCTGAGTTTTTCCTAGTTTGATATTTTTATAGTTTTTTAAAGATTTTCTTTTGTTTAAGACTTTTTATTCTTTGCTTAAGGTTTGGAAGTTGTCATCAGGTCCTTGAAACAAAATAATGTCGTTGGCAGCTGCAGGAGTCGATAATGACGCCGGGAGGACTGTGTGTAACGATGGCGGTGGCTGGGGAAGTGGAACAGAAAACAATACGAGATCAGTGTATTGGTCTAGAGAGAGAGAGGCCGGGAGAGGTGAGCGAGTGAACAACTTGACAGAGAGAGAGAGAGAGAGAGAGAGAGAGAGAGAGAGAGAGAGAGAGACTGAACATTATGATACTTCTTGCACACTTCGCATGGATGAAATGGAAGATGGATGTGAGAAAGAGAAAGACCAAGAATCAAAGTTAGTATTATTGATTAAAAAATAATGTGAGACACAAGAATGGTAACAGAAAGGGAAAGCCAAGAAATCAAGAGAGGAAAAAAATATCTGCTCTTTTGAAAGGAAAAGGAAAGGTGAATGATCTGGAAAATGAAATAAATGAATGGAAAGAAAACTAAATGAATTTATGACAATGTATTAAAAGTAGACATTAAGTAAGTCAAATGATTAAAACTAAACACACACACACACACACACACACACACACACACACACACACACACACACACACACACACACACACATACACACACACACGAAAACAAATACTCGAAGAAACTATAAATAACAGACAAAAGGAAACAAACTAAACTAATAGACTGAATGAGAAAATGGAAACGAAAGCCAGAGGAAAAGAAAGATTATTCCAAAATGCATTATCCTTTTTCCACGCAAACTGTCTCGCCTGTGTGGAACCTGAATTATGCAATTATGGACGGTCTATTGTTTAATCTCGTTTTGGTTTACTTCATCTCTCTCTCTCTCTCTCTCTCCCTCTCTGATAATTTTTCTCTTATCTACCTGTATTTATTCATCTACAGCCAGACGCACTGATCCTGTAAGAGGTGGCTACAAACATATCGCCTCCATGTCTCCCTGTCCCCTGCCATTTCGCTGCCATCCCCCCAGCTCATACACCCCCTCTCTAATTTCCTCTTATTAAGTTTTATCACCATTTTTGACTTTAATTAATTAGCTATATTCATTTCTTTCTAATTATTTACGTTGTGACCATGTTGTTCTTATTCAATATTTTTTTTTACGGCAAGAAAGACAAAAAATATGGTAACATTTATAATAAGCTGACGCTCTTCATACTTAAATTATCAAAGTGCGCTATATTCACTATTCAGGAGACTTTTTGAGTGTCATATACGATGTAGGTACAAACGTATAGCTAACACAAGAATAACTGAGACTCCTGCTTTCGATGAAGCTTGTCTTGAGTGATACTGTATTTCTCTGTATGGGGCAGGTGAAGTTGTGTAGCACGTACTGTGGGCCAGTTGGACCTTATGGAACGGACTATGAATTCTATGGCAAGAGTCGGGAACATAAAAAGAAATATATGTAAGTGTTTTAAATGATTCTGAGTAACTAAAAATTTAAGGTGGCTGTAAATGACTGTACCTGAATGAGAAGCGTCATGGAATTAAACACACGGTTACTGACGCCATGCAGTATTCCAAATCTCTTCTTCCCGTTTTTCAATATGTAAGGTACAGTGAATTTCTTTATTTTTTTCATATTATATTATTTCATTTATTTGTTTACTTATTTACCAATATATTTTTCACTATACTTAACCTGTGGGATGGAGTCAAGATTCTGGAGATATTAATGGTATGGACGTTTGTGTGGCTCATTTCACTGGTCATGCTCTCTATACTTTCCCCATTTGTACTTCTTCGTTCCTTGTTTTTGGATCGTATCTCACCCTAACGTTGAAAGGGAAAGAGAGTAATGATGATTGATAATAATGATGAGGACGAGGAGGAATGTAAGGAGGAGGGGAGGCAATAATGATGATAATGTTGATAACTATGATGATGGTGATAATAATGATGATGATGTACTTGATACTCGACAGACAAGTAGACAGACTCTCATCGGATAAAGACTAGGCCTAAACTCATCCCACGGGTGTAGTTATTGGCAATTCTGTTGTACTCTAACTCTACTCCGAGTATAATCTTCTGGCGTTAGCTGCAATGGAATACAAGAGTTTTCCCGATCACAAGAGGGTTATAGTAACAATAATATCTCACACTCCAATGAATCGCTTTCAACTCTTTTCCGGAAGATAGTAAAATAGAGCATCTGAGTTGTTCCCATCGTGTGAGTCGTGGTGACGGTATTAACTCTCTTTGATGCAATGACTCACTCAGCTGAATATAATTTTCCTTTAATTGAAGCAGAACACTAAAGTTGTCCTAATCATGAGAAGTTGATGTACTGGTTAAGTTGGGCGTCTGGAGCCTAGAAATAGTCGTCTGATTAACTGGAATAAAACTGTAAGTTATTATTATTCTCGAGATACACTGCTGTCTTTATTCGTTTATTGCATTGCATTACTTTGGCGCGAATTACATCGTCTGGCATTAGCAAGAACAAGTTAAGAAGCTTTTACTTTGCACTGAAAGGGTAAAATCAGCCTGAGAGAAGTCTGGAAGTGTAGAAGGGGGCATAGAAAGAAGATACTTTACCATTTTTATTTGGCGTAAAATTGTCATGTCTCCATCTTGAATGCGGAGCCGTAACAAGATTAATGTAAAAATATGATACTAGTCAGGAAGAAATGTTGTGGAGAGAATGTAGTCACGGTATTGTCGTACTCTGTCATTAAGCTACGGGAAATAAGCTACAAAAGAAGAAAATGCTCAGCCAAATTAAGGCGAATGAACTATAGATGATCTAGTTAATCTTTTTGTCAAAAAACGACTTCTTTTATACTGCATCCATGTTTGCACCGGCCAGTTTTACTCAGATGAGTAAAGTTGTCTGGTAATGAAGACATTAAAAACAATCGATTATATTCACCTTCAGAAAATGCCTCACTTACTGAATAGGTTAGTGAAAGGTAAAACTAACCCCTCCAGTTTGAAAAGTCTCTCTTGAGATGAATGAAATGGTGTGATGTTAAGTGTGAACAGAGAGGCAGCCGAGGGGATGAAGGATGAGCACGCAGCCTCCAGCCCCTCACTGTTTAAGACAGTATTACGTACCGTAATAACGTTGAATTTGACAAAATGGCATCCCTTCACAAAGCCTCGGAGTCCTCAGAGGGGGGAGGGGGGCCATCAAAACCCCCACCATCCACCCCTCTCTCGATGACGACGAAGCAAGATGCTTGGAACCACTGTCTAACTCATTTCTCCTTCATTCCTGCAACGTTCGTGACCATTCCTCTAACTTTCTCTCTGTTGGGCACCACCTCTCCTCCTCCTACAAACCTCACTTTCTCCTCCTTACTGAGACTCAACTGTCTGAGGCAATAGTTAGCAAAACCATCTCCTTTAGACTCATTTCAAAGCCAACGGTGGCTGTTGTATAAATGTATGCAACAATATATCGTGCTCTCGTGTTCCTGAACTTGAATCTTCTGAACTCTCTACTCTGGCTTCGGCTATCCTGTCATTGTCTGACTATATATCTGTTTTGTTTACCTATCCCCTGATTCTATTGATTATGAAAAATTCTTTGACTATCTTATTTCTAAGATGGAACACATCCTATAAATTTATCCTTTTCCTGAAATCTCTAATCTAGATTTCAATGTTCACCACTTTTTTGTTTTTTTTTGCTCTCCTCTCCTTTTGCTGGTCAACGTGGTGAGCAACCCTATATCTTTTCTATCCTTAATGACATAGTGAAGCTTGTGCATCCTACCCAAATCTCTGACCGCCTTGGAAAGAGTTCCAGTCTACATGACCTCTTCCATACAACTAATCCTTCTGTTTACACTGTTAATCTTTTCTCTCCGTTGGGCTCCTCCCATCGCAACCTTATAACCTTAGCCTGTCCTATCAGTCCAGTAAGGCCTGTAGGCCCTTCCAAGAAGCGGCAACTGTGGCACTTTAAAGATGCTGAATGGGAGGCTCTAAGGCAGTACTTTTTTTATTTTCTCTGGAATGATTATTGCTTCCATGATCGAAAGCCATGTGAGAGTGTCTTCCGCATTACGGAGGTAATTCTCTCGGATATGGAAGCATACATTCCTTTCTCATATCCTGTGACTAAAGCAAAATAGCCTTGGTTTAAGCTCGCTTTTTTTTATGTTGTCCACAGGAAGAAGGCCTACAAATGGTACAAGAGCCAACCCACCCCTGAATCTCAACTTTTTTTTTATGTTTCTGCCCGGAATCGTGCTAAGTCTGTTCTCCGCTCTGCTACAAATAATTTCATTCATACTAATTGCTCCGAACTCTCCAACTCAAACTCTTCCTTTCCTTCTGGTGCTTTGCAAAATATCCTTCTAACAGCTTTACTTCATCATCCTTCCCTTCTCTGTTCCACTCTGATGGCTCTATAGCTATTTCTTCTACTGATAATGCAGAACTCTTCTCCCAGACTTTCTCCAGTTCCACCACATACGATTCTGGTAGTGTTCCTCCATCACCTCTCTCTAACTTCCTCATGGCTGATATTAATATTTCTTTGGTTGACGTATTATATGTCATCACTGGTCTCAGTACTAACAAGGCAAATGGGCCTGATGGGGTCCCTCCTGTTGTTCTCAAGAACTGTACTTCTATGCTTACACCCTGCCTAGGTAAACTCTTTTGCCTTTGTCAACTTGTACCTTTCCTTTTTGCAGGGAGTTTGCTGTCATTGAGCATGTCCCAAAGAAGGGTGACCATTCCCATCCCTCTGTCTACTAATTGCATTAAGATCCTGTGTTTCAAAAGTTTTCGAATTCATTAACAAAAAATAATTTAAAGCATATTTCATATTACCACCTTCTTTCTGATCGTCAGTATGGGTTTCGCCAGTGACGCTCCACTGACGATCTTCTCGCCTACCATTCAGACTCTTCGTCATCCTCCTTTCAGGATTTTGGTGAAAGCTTCGCTTTTGCACTTGACATCACAAAGGCTTTCAGTCAAGTCTGGTATACATCTTTAATTTCCAAACTGCTCTCTTCCAGTTTCTATCCTACTATCTGTGCTTTCATCTTTAGCTTCCATTCTGGTCGTTCTATAGATGTTCTTGTCGACAGCCACCATTCTTTTCTTAGAGCTATAAATAGTGGTGTTCCTCATGGCTCCGTCCTACCACCAACTGTCTTCTTTTTATTCATCAATGATGTTCTAAGCTGTACATCTAACTCTATCCACTCATACGCTGATGACTCAACCCTTCACCTTTCCATTTACTTCCCGCAGTGTGCATCTCAGCAGTTACTTCAACCAACAAGGGATGAGGCTATGGCACACCTTAATGTCTGACTTGGCTCATATCTTTGACTGAGGTAGAAGTAATGCTGTGGTTTTTGAAATATCAAAAATTCAGTTCTCGCATGTATCAGCCCAACATAATCTTCCGCAGGAACATCCTCAATTTTTAACAATATCCAACTCAATCCAGCATCATTTTGAAAATAAACTTGGGGTTTCATTCTCTTGGGATTTGTCTTGGAAGTACAATACCTCTCTTGTGAAATCTTCTTCCAAGAGACTAGGTGTGCTCAGCAGACTCCGTGCCTTCTTTACCCCTGCACAGTTGTTGACTTTATTCACGGGTTGTATTCTCCCCAGTGTAGAGTACAACTCTCACGTGTGGGCAGGCGTTCCACATAATGCTCTTCTCAACAAGGTCTACTCAAAAGCTCTTCGTCTCATTAACTCTCCTCCTCCTACTGGCTCCCTTCAACCTTTGTCTCGTCACCACACTGTTGCATCTTTATCTCTTTTTTATCGCTATTTCAGTGGTCACTACTCTTCTGAACTGTCTGTTTGCATCCCTCTATCACTATGGCAGGCTCGTAGCACCCGTCTGGGAACAAACTTTCATCCCTTTTCTGTCCAATACTCCAATGCAAAGGTTAACCGTTACTCGCAGTCCTTCATGTGTGCAACATGTCAACACCGGAACGGTCTCACTCTATCTGTATTTTCTACTTCCTTTGATCTCCAGTCTTTCAAACGCAGTGTGTCCAGGCATCTCGAAATTAACGGATCTTGATTCTGGCTCTCTGTTATCTTGTTTTTGTTTTTCTTGGAGGGACCAATTTGCAGGCTCTTGGCCTTGTGTTCTTTCTTCCTTGAGTAAATAAATTGTTTCCTTTGCTGTTTCCTTGATTATTTAACACCCAGTACATTCTATTATTAATCAAGACTCTGATATTATAATTTCCAAGCAGTTGTATCGCAAGAATAATGATTTTAAAAAATCAAGTTACCACCTCTGAGTTTTGGCTGAGCCTCTGAAACTGAAATAAACGAACGCCATCGTAGAGAAGGGATTGAATTATATGCTCCTTTTCCTAAACTCAGTATCATTTCATTATCTTAATCAATTGACTCTTTCGCTAAACCCAGTCTCTTTGTAGTCCATTAATCTTTTCCCATACATTAATCTCAGCATCATAATTTTTTACCTTTTTCGAAATTACACACTCATTATAGCGTGTTTTGCTCTTACCCCATTTTTTAACGTTCTTAGTCTCAGTCTTTTGCCTTTCCTCCTAATTTGTATTATGCCCCTATCCCTAATCTCAATCTCTTGCCCATCTTACTTACCTCAGTCTCATCATGCATTATGTCTTATGTTCATCTCCCCTTCCCCTGCTGATCTCAGTCTTTTGGTTTCTTCCAAGCCTGTTTCCCTCTCTCCTAAATCTGTGTTTTCCCTTCTCCCAGATCCGTGCTTTTTCTTCCCGAAACTGTATTTTCCTCTCTTCCATATCTGAATTTTGCATTCACCCAAATCTGTTTTTCCTCTTCCAAATCTTCGTTTAATTTCTCCCAGATCTTTTTCCGATTTCCGAAATCTCACTCTTTTTTCATCCTTTCCAAATCTGTCTTTCTTTCCAACCCCAAATTTCAGTCTTTTTCGTCTTTCCTAAATCCCATTTTTTTTTCCCCTCTCCCTTCTGTCCTTTTCCCTTTTTCTAAAATCTCAGTTTCATCCCTCTCACTGCTCTATCTCATTATAATGTCTTAATCTTAGCCCCAGTAATGACGCTCGCCTCCTAATCGCCCTGGATCTGTATTAATCAGCGCTCCAGTTTAGGTCAAAAGGCTTCCGTTTAGGCCCATATGTTGACTATTATCGATTCTATTGCGCGCGCGCACACACACACACACACACACACACACACACACACACACACACACACGCACACAGTAAGTAAGTATTTATTGACCACAATATCCAGTTACACATACAGGATTTCAAACAACAATAAACCTTAACATGATAAACAGCACATCAGATAATAGCAAACAATTATGGTCCACAAAACAAACGACGTATTAAAGGGTTGATCAGTGCATCAATATAGCCTTAATGAAAGATGGAAATCATTACACTTCTGATTAGTAACGTAACTACAGTTTGACCAATCACCTTTTTTACGAAAAAAAAAAAAATCCCAATGATATATCATGGTTAGAATAAGAGCATACAAAATGAATTAAATACACTTTAAGTAACATAGGTTATGATAAACATTATAGTACACACTAGCCAAAACAGGAAAGGACCTTATACACCATCTCCTCAATAGGAAACTGAGCATCGTCACCAATTATTTGACTTCAGGAAGTAAAGTTATATCTTGTACGTATGTGCTGAGTCAGTGGACACACCTCCAGTACATGCAACTCTGTTTGCACAGCACCATATGGACAGAGCCGCTCTGCCACCGGGAGACGTCCCCGTCCACGCCGATTCCAACGGCCTGTCTCAATCGCCAGATTATGACTGATTACCTGCTGCCGACTAAATGCCATTCTGTGTACCTTACTAGTTTTACCTCGACATTTATAGATCTCGTGAACTGTTAAGGTAGGGTTCAAAACTTTAGCCTTCTAGAAGATGTAGAGTTAGAGTTTGATTGCTTTAACCCGCCGCGTTCTGGAGACGTGAATTCACGTCCTCACATGATGTGCACTCATATCCCGGAGACGTAAATTAACGCGGCAACATTGCAAGGACATTGCAAGGTCCCTAATTTGCACAATTTTCAATTTTCGCGAGTGATTTTTGGCACTATACATGGGACACCTTTCTCTACAAGATGCCAGGCAGGGACAATGCCTTACCCAGCATGACCTCCTCCCCCCCCCTGCATGACCTTATCTCAGCAATTCACTTGTTATCAGTGACCTGGCCAGTAAAGCCATGTCATGCCTCGGTATGAAATTCAAGGCCAGAGTGATTCCCCAATCAATGACAATGTGGAGGACAAACATTAGAGGAAGAAACAGTCAAAAATGATGATCAGGTAATGTGGCAAAAAAAGGTCAGGAATGGTGATGAGTTAGTGAGTGAAATAATGCTTATAATGCCTATATTACTGTTTGAAAATCAATATACTCTCGTACTACATATATATTCGTACCAAATAAATAAATAAATACCATTTATGAGTGGTGTAGAATAGTTATCCTCCCACAGAACTCGTTTTCTTTGCAGCCAGCCTGATAGAAAACCCTGTAAGGTAAGGAGGTACTCCTACCTGGATCTAGTATTTTAAACCTCAGGTGAGTGATTTCTCTATGAATTTTCGATGTTTCTCACCAAAAGCGGATGTTTGAGCCCCCCCAAAAAAAGTTCCAAAAATGTCGGGACTGGGGCGTACCACTGCCTAAGAAAACGTCGGGGTGGGGAGGGTTAAAGATTCAATGCCAACTTTAACATCAACAGAATTATTAATTGAACTCTTAATGAGTTTACTTGTTGATGTGTTAGCCGCCATGGTCAGCCTGACGGCGTGCACCCACGGGTCATCAGGCATACTGCGCCTCTCCCCCCGCAGTCGCTGGAAAAGCTTCCTCTGCCTTGCTAGTACTAAAGATTTCAGTGGCGGGCACCCGAGTTCCACGTAACAAACGTCCGTGAACGCCGTCATACGAGCTCCCAGCAGCTGTTTAATACCCCAGTTATACAATTTTTCCATTGGCCTTAAGTTCCCACTGAACCAGGACTCACAGCCATATAGGATGGTTGACATTAAGGCTGCTTCAAACATTTTCTTTTTAACATAAAATGGTATGTCTATATTCTTTTCCAAAAATGACACAAATTTCAGAATGTGGCACATTTTTGCTTGTGCGTGGGCGGTAATGGCGGACGACTGGGTCCCGTCGCTTGTGAACAGGCTGCCCAGATACACATACCTGTCACACCACTGCCCGACCATCTCACCAACGCAGAATGGCTCACGATTGCTCACTGACTCATGGATTGTAAAGAACTTGGTCTTAATATTATTCACAACCATGCCATTATTTACACAGAACTTATTCAAAAATGTAAGTTTATGTTCCATCCCATGCCGCGTTGTCGAGAGAAGAACAGTATTGTCCATAAGGACAAGGATATGAAGCCTCTGTAAAACACCACCTGGCCCACAATTGGACTTTATCAACTTAATCATGCTGTTTAAAAAAATGATAAACAATAAACAAGATGTTGGGGACCCCGGTCTGACGCCGATCCTGGATGTTACAATGGCTGTCCCAATAATGCTCAAAGTAACCCCGTACATCGCCACCAGTGCCGTTAACATTCGCGAACCGCACCCCAACTCACATAACATGCGAAACAATTTGGCGTGAGGGACCCGATCATATGCCATTGAAAAATCGACAAAGCATACAAATAACTTATGCTTTCTCCTGTGGGCCAAATCAGTTAACAGTCTAAGTGCCACAACATGTTCAATGCAGCCCCGGCCCTCCTGACTCTCTGCCTGCTCCCGATATGGAACAAACCACATAATTAACCGAGTTGATAGCACCATGTCATACAGCTTTGCCAAACAATTTATAATATTTATATCACGGTAATTCTTAGTTAATGATCTGTTACCTTTCTTAAATATCGTGACCATATGGACCAACTGCCAGAATGTGGGATAAAAGCCAGAGGAAAAGACTGCATTAAACAACGCTAATGTAAAGTGTATCCACCGATCTTGTAAAAACTTTATAATTCCTAGGCTAATCTCATCAGGCCTACACGCTTTATCTTGCTTTAATCTATGTATTTCTTGCACAACCGCATCAAATTCTATGTCATCATCAAGAACTGGTATGGTTAAATTTGTATCAAACTCGATAGGTACTATAGGTTAACCATCATGTGGGTTATATACCTTCTCAAAAAAGGCTTTGAAATCCTCATCTGTGGGTTTTTTATTACCGTCATAATCATCACTATCATCTCTGTACTCCCCACGCCACGCTATAGCTTTCCACATATGCCTGTCATCCATATCATTTAAGAGTCTCTCCCACCTGCTGACTGTGACATCCTCTGGCACAGTCACCTGAGCACACCGACGGGCACTAGCACACCTGTACAAAATCTCTGCCATTTGACTCACATTAGTATCAATGTCAGGATCAAACTGGGGAATATCAAATCGAGAAAGTTCCCCAATAAAGTTTTCAATGTGAACATCACAAAATTTTATAGGACGTTTTAACCGAGATTTCTTCTTCTTACAACCTGAATACAAAACTGTATGATCACCAAGCGAACCCACCCGCACGCCAAGACACACCCTATCCACCACAGGGGGGGACAGAGCAACTGCTATTGGAGCGTGATCCGATGGAAGATCAAGATCATTATTCACAGTGAAACTTTGAATGCAATTTAAAATTTTGGTAGAAGCAATACACACATCTACTTCAGAAATCCATTCATTACGTTTCCTATATGTCAGATTGCTCTTGTAATGTTTTTCACCATATTTCAAGTTATTTACCACCACTAAATTTTGTTCTACACATACAGTGGTCATAGTATTTGCATTCTCATTAGGCAAATTAATTTGATCAGGAATCTCAGGGTAGGTGAAATAATCAGATCCAGAGACAAGTAAATTCACTAAAATACTTTGAACACCAGTACCAAAACGTGTGTTAAGGTCTCCCATTAGTAGAACATTACAATATTCCTCTTTTCCACATATGATTTTCTCTTGTATATAACAGAAACTGTTAGGGTTAAAGTACTGCGAATCTGTATGGGGTATATACACCAACCCCAAGAGCACAGTGCTCAATAGGGACAATCTGAGCCAAATTTAGTCTTTCATTTTACAGTCTACACCCATCACAGATGACTGTAAACAATGCTTTACCAGTACCACTGTGCCCCCTCTATGTCCATCTGACCTCACAGTGTCTTTATAACAAACATAGTCAGGTAGAGTGATACGATCACTAGTTTTCACTTCATTCAACCCTATCACATCGTAATTCATTAACCCGCGGCGTCTCGTCGACGTGAATTAACGTCCACACGTTTTGTCACTGCCAATCCCATTGAAGTACATAAACGCGAATCAATTGCAAGGTCCTGAATTTGCACAATTTTCAATTTTCGCAAGTGATTTTTGGTACGTATACACGGGACACCTTCCTCTACAAGATGCCAGACAGGGACAATGCCTTACCCAGCATGACCTCCCCCCCCTGCATGCCATTGTCTCAGCAATTCACCTGTTACCAGTGACCTGGCCAGTAAAGCCATGTCGTGCCATGGTATGAAATTCAGGGCCAGAATGATTCCCCAATCGATGACAATGTGGTGGACAAACTTTACATAGCATTAGAGGAAGACATAGTCAGATATGATGATCAGATAATGTGCCCCAAAAAGGTCAGGATGTTGATGTGTTTCATTAGTGAATCAATGCTTATATTGCCTATATTACTGTGTGAAAATCAATATTCTCTCATACTGCATATAAATTCGTACCAAATAAATAAATAAATACTGTTTATGAGTGCTGTGGAATGGTTACCCTCCCACAGAACTCGTTTTCTTTGGAGCCAGCCTGATAGAAAACACAGTAAGGTGAGGAATTACTGCTACTTGTATTGAGTATTTTAAACCTCAGGTGAGCGATTTCTCTATGATTTTTCGATGTTTCTCACCAAAAGCGGAGGCTTGAGCCAAAAAAATTTTTTGCCAAAAATGGTCGGGATTGGAGGGAGTCAGCGGTGGAAAAGTGGTCAGGATGGGGCGGGTTAACATTGCCTATACACTGGGCTTTTCTAACTTTCTACAAACCCCATTGATGTTCCACGATATGATTGCAACATCTCTCCTTTGTGGTCCACCTAGAAAGGAGCCGGCCGCCAACTGTCAATCACCACCTCATCGCGATAAAGTTTCCTCTCCTTCGTGTCCAGCCTGATTGTGCAGCCGACGTTCTCTGGTTTAGTCCTCTCTGCCTCCTCAACATTCCGCAGACGCTTCCATTCTTTCCGTACAGAAGTATGTACGTCTTTCGTCACAAAACATGGTCATACGGCGTACCAGCCTCCTTTAGCCTCCTGGTCTTTCCAAGAATTTTATCCCGCACCTGCTTCGAAGCCAAGGTCACCAGGATGAGCCTCTTACGTCTCCCTGGTTCACCTCATCCCAACCTCCGACAGGACTCGATGTTCAGGGGTTCGCCCAGTTCACTCCAGATCTTGCTAAGTTTCCCCTCGTCCATCGTTTCTCCAGCTAAGCTTTCGTCCTCATCAGGGACACACAGGACGACCAGCCTTGTTTCCCTTTCTCTCCTGTCGATGGACTCCAGGAAGCTCTGCTGTCTGGCAATGATCTCAGCTTGCTTATCAATTTGCTTTTGCATATGTGACAATTTTTTTTTTATTGAAAACACTCTCTGGTGATGTTATTTTACTCTTGAGATCTGCCAGTTCTCTCGTGATCTCATCTAATTTCTCCTGTAGCTGACGATTTGGTTCCTCTAACCCGTTTTTTGATGCTAGGATGCAATTCACCAGTACATCTTCATTCAGTCTTGTTAACTGTTGTTTCTCTATTTGCCATAAATCACTCAAAGACATATCCTGGGAGCTCATTTCTTACTATAAAATTGGTATCAGCTGGCTATAATTACCCACCTATATTTATGGTTGCAAGTAAAGAGGTGGGTGTGGCAGGCCAGACTGACATTCCACTTGGCTATGACGTCACTGAATACCTCACGTGCCTCTTGTGCACATGCGCGGGACGGGGAAGATGGATCAAGGAAAGGGTAGCTCAGGGGTCTAGATTTTCACAGGCTAATTATAACTACTGTAAACACCCTTCAATAACCAAAACTCGACCACAATATTCTTACGGTCTTCATGCAGCACCAGCTGGTCTGGGGCTGCCCGGGGATTCGTAATTCAGCAGAAAATTAAAATGAACTGCAGAGCTCTCCTCATATGTTGTTTACTCGACCGTGCGCAGACACACACACATATTCGTATGTCGTTCCTTGCTTCGCTTATCTAGGATTAATTAAAGGCTAACAACACTGAAGGGGCTACTAGGACCAGCCACTAGACAGGATTGGATCTTATAAAGGCAATCACTTCTGTCTCTTACAAATGTTTTACCCTTTCTTTGGTTTAATTAATCTCTTCATTTCAAGAGAGCGATGCCTAATGTGGTGGCACTGATGTCCACGAGCAGCTCCACTCCATGGTCATATAAACGCCTCTCACATCCCTCCCTATTCCCCGAAAGGAGGAGGGTTAAGTACACAAGGAAGACACCTTCATCCTGCAATTCACAGGGCTCACGTTAAGATGAGTTTGCTTGTGCTGCTGCTGCGAGAGATCTTTTCGAACAGTAGACAAGGGAATCGTCTGGGGGTAGCAAAAGTTTAATTAGAGAGACGTGGCCATTATGTAGGAAAGATTGCTTCTTACTTCATCACAGCAAGGTTTCTTTTTTAAAAATGAAGGTGAAGGCAACCATTCACCCTTTCATGATCAACATAATGTGGGCAATAAACCTCAAACAGTTCTGAAACTTAAAAATATTAAACTGAGACAGGAGCGCCTTCACCCACTTAACAACCAGACGTCCCTGTGTTGAGAATATTGGTTACCACGCAGCGAAGTAAATGATTAGTGAATTACAGTAAAACATTTGACTTGTCAATCAATATAGTCACCTGAAGGTAACAACATTACATCAAGTGACTGGATGGCTGATAGTAAGCAGAAAAAGTAGACGTAAGATTACTTTTCAGATTTAGGGCCACTGTTTCTAATCCTTTCAGAGTTTTCAGCTCCCGTTAAGTATTTTTTTTTTAATGACCACGGACAACATTAGAGTAGCCAAATTTTTGGCGGAATGAAACTGTATCTCCTCCTCTTCCTTTTTCATGGTACTCTGAGAGAGGTGTGAGTGTACCTTACCTTCAGCAGAAAAACTGTCCCCACCTTGTGTCTGATGGTCTTGGATATTATCACTAAGACTCAACCCTTGTCCATTTGGTAAGGCTGGTGTTTCTTTATTCTTTGGGAGGGAGGGGGTCAATATCCATTTTCCTACTCTGTAGTAAGTGGTGAAATCATCATCATCATCATCATCATCATCGATTTCGTTATCTCTTTAATACAGGTAGGGTAGAGAGGACCAAGAAACATAACAAAGAGGGGAAAATAAGAGTGGCACTGCCATGAATTTACCCCAGGGAAATTGGCCCGTATATCCTTCTCTCATCATATAATTATTTCAGAGTTCTTCATTCCCCAGACAGCAGAGCAGAGCTGCGTGCATTACCGTTAATACTGCCAATTTTTATCACTCATAATCAATCTCTTCACTGCAATGATGTCCTTTTATATTTTATTCTTGTTACCCTCATGTAGTTTTATCCGAGAGAAATTTTTCGAAGTGGAGGGGTTAGGAACAGTCATCATAAAGAAAAACAAAATATGTGAAGGTGATAAGAAACGAGTAGAAAAATAATGGCACACTACTGAGAGGGTTAACTGAATAATATTGATTTAAATTTTATGAGCTACACCCTTTCTGTGGATTTGTATTTTTTTATCCATAAAACGAGAGAGAGAGAGAGAGAGAGAGAGAGAGAGAGAGAGAGAGAGAGAGAGAGAGAGTATTTACTATATTTTTTTGTTTCCTGTTAAATGAATGTGGGGGGAAAGAACTGTTTTTACACTTTTCTACTGTATGTTCGCCTATCACTAAAACTGAGAGGCTATTTTCCTGGTAAGTGCAGAATTAAAAAATAAAAAATAGATAATAAATAAGTAAACAAGTAATCCAGCTACAGAAATTAATGAAAAAGTAATAGTTTGGAAGATTAAAAAGTCCATCATTTGAACCGGAGAAAAATGTGAAAGCGTATCATTCGAGTTGGAGAAAAAATGTGATAAATATTATATGCTTCAAAAGTTACAGAGAAGCGTGAAAGTCCACCAATCCATCATCTTTTTCTGCCAGGAGCTTAGGGGCCCGGACCTAGGTTATGTAGTGCCAGCATTTAAGTTAGTGACCTGTATCTCTCTTTCCCGTCATTCTTCCATGGGTGGTATTTTGTGAACAATAACCCCAACCAACCCCAGCATGTAGACCCTAATTAGCTACATCCATTTCAAGCGCCTTAATGCATTACAGCACCAGGAAAAACGTGGAAGTACACACAAACACACACATAAAAAGAAAGAAAAGGAAAAAAATAAAAAAGATTTACACAGGGCGTTCGGTTATTTTCATGCTGAACATTCCACTTGTATCAGTAGGATTGGTATGTGTGAATATGTGCGAGTCATCAAATAGCACTATTTTAGAACTAAACATTGGAGAATTAATGGGTATAGCAAACCGAGAACTTTCATCAAAACACCCGTTCTTTGTGTATGTCTGTTTCGCGAAGGAATTGTAGCTATAGAGACAGATAAACTGACTGATAGATACAGAAATACATATGTAAACAATTTTATATATATATATATATATATATATATATATATATATATATATATATATATATATATATATATATATATATATATATATATATATATATATATATATATTTGCTACAGAAGAACGTGGAAGTATGCATATCATTAGGCTTAAGGAAAAATCCACAGTCGAGCTTTTAATAAAATCTAGAAACACATCTAGTTGCTAGGATAATGAAGACATATAATTCGACTTATAGAGAAACGAGGAAGCCTGTATTTCGATTTACAAATCAGCAGCAGAAATAGCTATGTACTACATATAGCTCAAGTTACAGAAATCTTTAAAGTTCATTTGTAATTTCAGTTACAGAGAAACGTGAAAGCTTCAGTATCAATCGTTTTAGAAAAAATGTGAAGTATGTATAAATATATTAATCTATCCATCGATCACCCAAACCCTCGCTATTCCATCAATACCTTCCACACACCTTGCCTATCTATTCTGTCATAAGCTTTCTCGAAGTCCATGAAGGCAGCATACACTTTCTTTCCCTTCTCTAGATACTTCTCCACTAAACATCTTAGAACAAATATCTGATCTACACACCCTTTTCCCTTCCTAAATCCCCTTTGTTCTTCTCAAACTAGCTCCTCTGTCATATGCCTAACCCTATCAATGAGTATTCTACCATATATTTTACCAGTCACATTAAGAAGGCAAATACCCCTATAGTTACCACATACTTCTCTCTCCCCTTTTCCTTTGTATAAAGGAACAATTATACCTGATTTCCAGTCCTCTGGAACCCTTCCCTCTTCCCGAGCCAATCTACACAACTTCCATATCCACTCCACAACAATCTCACCCTCATACCTCAGCATTTCACCACACACTCCATCAATTCCTGGGGCCTTTCCCAACTTGATCTTCATTGCTTCCACTACTTCTGTCCTACTGATCTCTTCCTCTCTCCTCTCATCTCTTCTTCTCCCAGCCATTCCCCAACCACTTATACTCGGACTGCTGTCACTCACTACTTTCAACAAATCCTCAAAGTGCTCCTTCCATCTCAATTTCTCTCTCTTCTCCACCAACAATCTATTATTCCTATCTTTCACTCCCCTACTATTTCCCCTTTCACACTGACTTACTTTCTTTACCTCCTTCCAAAACAATTTCTTACTCTTCCTCCATTTCACACTCAGATTCCTCCCAAACGCTTCATCCACTTTCTTCTTACTCTCGTTCACCAGTCTCTTCACCTCCCTTCTCCTACTCACATATACCTCTCTCTTCTCTTTCTCATCTTCTCCCCTACCTCTACTCGCTAACCTTTCACTATATGCCTTCTTCTTTTGTTCCATAGCTCATTTCACCTCATCATTCCACCATGCTGTCCCTTGCACTCCCTTGCATCTCCTCCTCACTCCACAAATCACCTCACACGCTGCACTTATCTCTTCGGTAAATATCTTACATACGTCTTCCACCCCTTCCATCTGCTTTAGGTCATACCTTCCCAATCTTTCTTCCACTATGCTCTTATACTCTGCACGACCTAAAAAGGTCACAGCACAGGGTTCTCGAGACCTATGGAGAGAACTCATGGTTAAGGGTCACATTACATGATACAGCATATTATTTTTCGCCCTGTCCCAAAACTGTGGGAAATATTTTCCCCCAGTGCAGTTGCACTCTCTACTTTTTGAAATAGTTGCCCCTAGTTAGAAGCAGAGGAAAACCTGAGATCGTTAATAACTTCAAGCGGTTTTTACAACCCAGAAATTACGTTCTCCTTAATAATTCTTATTATTGATAAATTAAATGCTACTGCATTTAACCCTCGTGGACAACTATATTTAAATACATGTAATTGCTTGGGAATTTCCACTGACCTAAACTGCGTCTGCACGTTAGATGCCATGTCTGAATATGAAAAGACCCTCATGTAAAAGCATATGTGGATTTAACATATTCATCCTTTGTATAATTCTAACGTACAGTATGCTGCATGTTTGATCACGATTCGCCTCGTGGTTTCCATAGTGACCAGGCTAGCGTGTTTTACCTCACTCCCCCCTTCCCCCCCTTATAGTAGAGTAAGTCGTTCTTTCTGTTGTTCAGAGCAGGATTGTCAACTCTTTGTCCCCTATGGCTTCATTTGCGCTTCCTTCTTACAAGTTGTATCAAGCTCTCCTGGCCCCTATATAATGAGCTCAGCCTCTGCATTAATTGCCACTTAGATCTACTCCTCATTTTGTTCACATCTCTGTTCTCCCCTGTACAGTTGTTATTATTTTTGTGAGTGCTCAGGAAGTCTCCAACCATCTAGCTGCTGTGTAATTTGAGTATAAGTGTTATTACATTTTTTCTTGTACTGTATAGCATAAGGTGTTAATTCGTAGGCCTGGTAAGGTTTTTGTGATTAATGTAAAGTTTTACTGTCAGCCATTGTTAATAATATTTTGTATCTGTAATAATATATCTTGCATTAACTGAGCATTATCCGGTTTTCTCATTTTATCAGGGCTGACTTAGATAAATTTACTCTTGCTAATTTCGTGTTAATAGAGGCTATTGCAGTTAACCATATAATTAACCTGTTTTTTGCCATTACATTATCCTTATGAGTCCTGAATGTTTAGTTGTTAGTTTGAGCATTAAACTTTAACTTGTGATTTTACCTTACTCTTTTGTTTTGAGCCTGGAACTTTGCGGGACAGTAGTGATTTTTAGTATTCTCACTTGAAGTGTTCATTATCTCTCTCTGTTCCGTAACATAAATTTGGCGACCTCTTATCAGGATATTCAGGATATTATCATAAGGATATTGCCTGATATTTTGTGACTGTGATTTATTCATGATGTCTACTATTACTACGCTTGATGAAGCCAAAGATTTTTTGTCAACTCTGCAAACAGTGTGTGATCTAGAAAACAGAACAAAGAATGAACTTAAGCTTGTTGCTCAACAATTGGGAATTGCTGTTCGCTCTTATCATTCTAAAGATGAAATTGTTGATATTATTAATAAAAAATTGTTGATATTATTAATAAAAGCTTGCTTAATGTAACTCCTCCAGATGAGCAAACGCAGATTGAAATAGCTAAGTTACAGCTAGCCCTGCAGGAGGCTCGTGCTAAGGAGGCTAAGTTTCAGGCATGTTCTAAGTAGGCACAGGCACAAATTGAAATTGCTAGGATTCAGGCAGGCCATGAGTATCGCATGAAACAAAGTGGAACTGGATCAGCTAGCTCTGATGATTTTGATGTGGCTAAAAATGTTAAACTTGTCCCTCCTTTTAATTAATCTGATTTAACAAAGTATTTTCAGTTGTTTGAGAGGGTAGCTGCAGGTTTTAATTGGCCCAAAAAGTATTGGCCAGTACTCCTTCTAACTGTTCTCACCGGTAAAGCTCAAGTAACTTATGCATCTTTGCCTCAGGATCAATCTGATAATTATGATGTAGTTAAGAGCTTGATTCTTAAGGCCTATGAGCTTGTTCCTGAAGCCTATAGAGTAAAATTTAGGACAACTTATAAGCAAGATAAGCAATCCCATGTTGAGTATGCAAAAATCAAAGAAGATCTGTTAGAGCAGTGGTTAAATTCTAAGAATGTGGATTCTGATTTTGGTCAATTTAAGCAGATGATTTTGCTGGAGGACTTCAAAAGGTGTATTAATAAAGATATAAGCCTATATCTTGATGAGAGAAGAATAGATAATTTGTCTGATGCTGCAGTTTTAGCTGATGAATATGTTCTCACTCACAAGAGATATTCTAAAGAAAAAAGGAAAGCTGAGACTAAGTACGTTGCCTCTACTCAGAATACAGGTAACAGGAAAGAGAATAAAGATGATGTTTCTCAGGAAGTAAATACCAGCTCCACCTCTAGATTTCAGAAAAGTAAATGTACTTATTATAATAAGCTTGGTCATACTACGGAGAAATGTTTCAGGAGACAGCGTGATGTGAACAAAAAGGAGTCTTTAAATATTCAGTCAATTGGTCTAGTGTCCACCCTTGAGAGTTCCCAGAATTCTTTAACCGAGTTAACTGAACCTGCTTTGAGGGGTAAATTAAATTCTCATGATGAAGCTCCTCTTTTGAGCAGTAACGTGGGTGACACTCTCAAGAGTTCCTGAGCTAATTTCCTGTCTGATGGTTTTGTCAGTCCTCTGGACAGTAATGACAGGAAATCAGTTAAAATATATCGTGATACAGGTGCTTGCCAATCCCTTATGCTGACCAGTGTTCTAGGCTCTAATGTTAATTCCTCTGATGAAACTGTAATCTTACAAGGTGTAGGGAATAATTACTTCTCTGTCCCTCTGTGCAGAGTGAATTTAGAGTCTGGTTTTGTTAATGGTTAAATTATGATTGGGTTGCTTGAGACACTCCCAATGTCAGGTGTAACTTTCTTACTTGGAAATGATATTTGTGGAAGTCAAGTGTGTCCAGCTCCTCAGTTGTCTAGTGAATCAGTGACTGCGACACAGGATTGTGATATCCCTGTTGTGTTCTCTGCATGTGCTGTCACTAGGGCTAAGTCTAAAGTTACTGGTGACTTAGAGGATAATGATGATGATGATGTTATCCTAGCTGACACTTTTCTTGCTAATTTGGACCACTCACCAGATGAGGCAGTACCCCGTAGTGTTGATAATTTGTCTCGTCAAGAGTTGGTTGAGTTGCAGGTTGCTGACCCTGAGTTGAAAGGTCTAGCTAACTCTGCTTGCAGTGAGGAAGAGTCAGCTGGTGCTTCTACTTGTTATTATATAAAGTCAGGAGTACTTATGAGGAAGTGGAGACCCCCAGCAGCATCAGCCGACTGTGAATGGGAGGTTGTACATCAAGTTGTCATCCCTCGTGTTTGTAGGCAGGATATCATTAGAGTGCCTCATGATTCCAGTTTGGCAGGACACCTTGGAGTGAGGAAGACTGTGGCACGCATTTTGAAACACTTCTACTGGCCAGGTATCTTCAGAGATGTTTCCTGGTATAGTAAGTCTTGTCACACCTGTCAAGTTGTGGGGAAGTGTAATCAGACCAAAAAGGTTGCACCTCTAGTTCCCATTCCTCCTTTTGAGGCGCCATTCACCCATGTGTTGGTGGATATTGTGGGCCCTCTTCCTAAGACTTCTTCAGGATTTTCTTATGTGTTGACCCTGATTGATATGGCTACTCGTTATCCTGAAGCCATTCCACTTAGAAATATCTCAGCAAAGAACGTGGTTAAGGAAATGCTAGGGTTCTTCACAAAGTTTGGTCTGCCCAAGGAGGTACAGTCAGACTGGGGAAGTAATTTCATGTCAAATGTTTTCAAGCAGTCTCTGAAAGAGTTGGGCATCACCCAGATCACGTCTTCAGCTTACCATCCCCAGACCCAAGGACCGTTGGAGAGATATCATCAAACACTCAAATCGATGCTCAAGAAATACTGTTTGGAACATCAGAAAGATTGGGATAAAGGTCTTCCATTCGTTGTATTTGCCGCAAGAGAATCTCTAAATGAATCACTGGGCTGCTCACCCTTTGATCTACTGTTTGGCCATGAAGTAAGAGGACCCTTTAAGCTACTCATGGAATGCTGGCTGTCGGAGGAAGATGACGTCAACCTGCTGGAGTATGTGATGAAGTTCAAAGAACGGCTGTCCACTGCTTTACAGCTGGCGAGAGAGAATTTAGGAGCTGCTCAGAAGAAGATGAAGACTTGGTATGATAAGAAGTCCAGGTTACGCCACTTTCAGCCAGGAGATCAGGTTTTGATTCTGCTACCGGTGCATGGGCAACCTCTTCAAGCCAAGTTTAGTGGTCCTTATTTCGTGGAGAAGAAACTCAGTGATGTCAACTATGTCATCGCCGCACCAGATCGTAGAAAGAATAAGCAACTTTGTCACATCAACATGCTAAAGGCGGGACGAAAATAACCCAGTCTGCACTGTAGCTGTTCCACCTGAGTCTGCAAGTGAAGCTCTCCCATGCAGTATGAGCCTGAGTGATAGTTTGGGGAAGAATCCTGATATCATGAATGATCTCCAGACTAAGCTTTCTCATCTAGCTCCCGAGGAAAGGCAGGAGTTTTCGGCATTATTGCAGGAGTACCTGCAAGTGTTCCGTGCCAATCCAGGAAGAGCCACTGTGTTGATACATGATGTCGATGTTGGAGACGCAAAGCCAATTAAATTGCCTCCTTACCGTGTGAGCCCAGTGAAAGTTCCTCTCATCGAGAAGGAGCTTGGCTACCTGTTGGACCACAAGATGATTGAGCCCTGTCAGAGCGAGTGGAGTTCTCCTGTCACTCTAGTCCCTAAGCCAGGTGGGTCACAGCGGCTTTGCATCGACCACAGACGTGTTAATCAGATAACCAAAACAGACACTTACTCTCTCCCTCGCGTGGAAGATTGCATAGACAAGATCGGAAAGGCTAGGTACATAAGTAAGTTTGATTTGTTAAAGGGATACTGGCAAGTACCTGTGACTGAACGTGCTAGGGAGATCTCATGTTTTGTAACACTAGGAAAGACTTTTGCATGTTCTGTAATGCCATATGGTATGAAGAATGCACCAGCCACATTTCAGAAGCTCATGAATGTTGTAACAGAGGGTTTGGCAGGGTGTGTTGTTTATATTGATGATGTATTAATCTTCAGTGCCAACTGGAAAGATCACCTATGCCATGTCAGTAAATTTCTTGAGCATTTGGTTCAGGCTAATCTTGTAGCTAATTTATCAAAGTGTGAGTTTGGTCAAGCTAAAGTTCAGTACCTTGGGTACGTAATTGGTGATGGACATGTTGCACCACCAGGAGCTAGGGTTCAGGTTATAAGTGATCTTCCCAGACCTAAAAGTAGGAAAGAGCTACAAAGATTTTTGGGAATGGTAGGAGATTTGTTCTTAACTTTTCAATTCTTGTATCACCACTTACAGACCTACTGAAAAAGGGAGTTAAATTTTTCTGGACCGATAACTGTGAATCATCTTTCAGTAAACTTAAAGCTATCCTATTAAGTCAGCCAGTGTGCGCTACTCCAAATTTTGCTAAGCCTTTTAGGATGGCTGTTGACGCAAGTGATACAGGAGCTGAGGCTGTTTTGCTTCAAGAGGATGATCAGGGTATTGAGCACCCTGGATCTTATTACAGTAAGAAGTTCACTCCACCTCAAAAGAACTACTCAGCTATTGAGAAAGAGCTTTTGGCCTTGATTTTGGGTTTACAGCATTTTTCATTTTATTTGTGTTCTGGTTTTGACCCCATAGTCATTTACAGTATACCGATCATAACCCACTGAAATTTATTAGTAAGTTTAAAGATAAAAATCAGAGATTGACAAGATGGAGTTTACTTCTTCAGGAGTATTCATTAGACATACAACATGTCATGGGGAAAGAAAATGTTATTGCAGATTGCTTATCTAGACTTTAGACAGATTGTTTTAGAGTAATTAGAAATTTCCTTTGTAAATTTCTTTTTTTTTTGTGGGGAGGTGTTACATAGCCTATGATTTCATCATCCTTTGTATAATTCTAACGTACAGTATGCTGCATGTTTGATCACGATTCGCCTCGTGGCTTCCATAGTGACCAGGCTAGCGTGTTTTACCTCACTCCCCCCTTCCCCCCCTTATAGTAGAGTAAGTTGTTCTTGCTGTTGTTCAGAGCAGGATTGTCAACTCTTTGTCCCCTATGGCTTCATTTGCGCGTCCTTCTTACAAGTTGTATCAAGCTCTGCCGGCCCCTATATAATGAGCTCAGCCTCTGCATTAATTGCCACTTAGATCTACTCCTCATTTTGTTCACATCTCTGTCCTCCCCTGTACAGTTGTTATTATTTTTGTGAGTGCTCAGGAAGTCTCCAACCATCTAGCTGCTGTGTAATTTGAGTATAAGTGTTATTACATTTTTTCTTGTACTGTATAGCATAAGGTGTTAATTTGTAGGCCCGGTAAGGTTTTTGTGATTAATGTAAAGTTTTACTGTCAGCCAGTAGTAATAATATTTTGTATCTGTAATAATATATCTTGCATTAACTGAGCATTATCCGGTTTTCTCATTTTATCAGGGCTGACTTAGATAAAATTACTCTTGCTAATTTCGTGTTAATAGAGGCTATTGCAGTTAACCATATATTTAACCTGTTTTTTGCCATTACATTATCCTTATGAGTCCTGAATGTTTAGTTGTTAGTTTGAGCATTAAACTTTAACTTGTAATTTTACCTACCTCTTTGGTTTTGAACCTGGAACTTTGCGGGACAGTAGTGATTTTTAGTATTCTCACTTGAAGTGTTCATTATCTCTCTCTGTTCCGTAACAATAGATAAAGGGAATATTTGGTTTGGCTTTAGTTTACTTAAAACTAAGATTAATTTGTTAGATTCGCCCTGTATATATCATGATGTAATGCAACTGTATTTAATATTGTAATTAATTAATAGTTGGCACCTCTACCATTCTATGAGGGAGATAGAGGCTTGCATAGTTAGCTTACTTTGCTCCAAAAGAAGGTCCAAGCACGTTTGTACATACGTACCTCAAGGACGCTTGACAGCCCAAGCAACCGACAGAAAGCAGGCTCGTCGTCATCTGTTGTCCAACACTCCCTAGCTAAGTAACCATTACGAATTGGCCAGCTCAAGGGGGGATTAGTTAGGAGATAGAAGAGGAATAGTTAGGTGAGTTAAGGTGTAAGTTACGGTTCACCTAACCCTATGAGACTTGTCTGAAATTACTTAAGGGCAATCTTAGGGACGAGTAAGGACCTACGAGTTGTTTACTAGAAAATACTAGAAATTTCTTACATCTTGGTGTCCCGACTGAGGATACCGATTTATACAAAGTCAGATATTTCCGACAGGGAGGGTGACCAGCCTCACTCTTCGCTGAATGCATTATATGAGCAAAAAAACCTTAGCCATTCCTTAGATGTAAAATGTTATGAGCCCTACCCAGTAGGAGCACCTTCACCCACTAGGCCACTAGGATCATTTGGTCATATCGTTACAGCCCAACGCACTAAATGTTTTCGTTAGTTACTGTAACCCAGTGAACTACACTGTCAGCTGAAGCCAGTACTGCATCGACTAAGTGAATGGCAAGCTCCCCTCTCTACATAACCATTCCATCTAGCTAACTTATGAAAAGGAGTAACGAGTTCCCTATCCTTCGTTCGATGAAAATCAACCTAAAGATTTCTCTCTAATTATGCTTCACTTTGGAAATTCTTAGTTACCAAAAATTTTTGTCAAATAATATTACTTTAATAAGAAATATACTGCAATACCGCTTCTCAAAACTCTTCCTGTAAGTTAACTGTAATGCAGATTTAGATTCTGGATATGGTTTTCTGGTGGCTGTATATGCATTGTAAAACACACACACACACACACACACACACACACACACACACACACACACACACACACTCTCTCTCTCTCTCTCTCTCTCTCTCTCTTGAAAAGATTGCTCGTTTAGCTCCATTTCTACCGACTCACTAGTATAGTACCAATTTTTTCCTCCATAAAGCAAACGTGGCATGAGGAGGGATGCTTCTTGCCGACCTCAATGTACACGCACCTCATCTATTGACATGTTGATTTTAAGGCAGGAGAAATGAGGAAACGTTAGATGAGAGATATATGCGAGTTAAGGAGTGATATGCTGGCACGTTTTCCTGTTACTTCAATGATTTACATATTTTCACTGTTTTCTGTAGACTGAATGATGAGCTTATTGGTAGTTTTAATTATATTTAATACACTTCACACTTTTTGTAACTAGAATGATTTGCCTCCAAAATTTACTTGAAAATCTTTTCATGTTTTTCACTATTGTCAGTTACAGTATTAAGTTTGGTCCAGGGACAGAATCCCACTGCTACCTGGCGCGTCTCTGGGTGGGAGATTGGGGAAGGCCTTGCTGATGTACGAGGTACCATCAAAAATGGTGCCGACCATGGGGCCCCAGTGGATATACAGGGCTCCACGGAATATAATGAATAAGGTGGCACAAAAATTACATCTCACCAGAAACTATGTGGGCGAAATTATTTGCCACAATCCTCCCTACCACACAAAAATTCTACTGTTAATGATTTGGCGGGCGTTCCGGTTCGATCATCGTCTACTAAAGGTCCAACTGCACTGCCTTCTGTACTTATGGAAAATGTGCCACAGAAAATGAGTAGGGATTGTCTCGGCAAATCAGACACCAGGACATTAAGCAAACTGAAATCCATGAAGCGCAATACATACAATGAAGGAAGCCTCGCAGAAGACTACAAACTTGATAACTTAATTATTGAATTAGAAAACATTAGTTGGGATATTGTAGGTTTGATTGAGATCCATAGAAAAGAGAAAATTTAGCTGCAGGACAGCACCCACCTATTTTACTACAGATAAAGGCAAAATGAAAGTGTTAGTGGTGTAGGATTTCTAATTAACAGAGGTCTTCCAGAGAACAATGTTAAATCCAGCAGTGTATCTGACATAGTAGCATGGATTGTAATTTAGACTAGACAGAAGATGCACCCTGAAAGCAATACACCGATTTCGCAAAGCTCTCATGAATAAATAGAAACATTGTATGAGGATATCTCCCATTATCGAAGAAGAAAAGCTCAGATATGCTATACTAATGGGAGGCTTCAATGCAAAAGTTGGCAAATCAAAAAATGGAGAAGCATGCATGGAAAAATTCGTAGTAGGAGAAAAGAATGGCAGGTGAAATGGTGGTAAATTTTGCTGAAATGTGTTACATGAAAATAATGGCCACATTCATTCACAAAAGAACAGGAAGAAAATGGACCTAGAAAAGTTCAAATGGCTAAGATAAGAATGAAATGACTATTATAGGAGATAATAACACGAACATAAATGTCACCGTTATCAACAGAGTAAGTACTGGAAACGACCATAGAATAGTAGGTGGCAGAGGCAGAGGCAGTTTCAAAAGTGAAAGAAAGATGATTAAAAATAAAAAATATATATGCTCAATAAAAGTAACCGAAAACAAAGCAGTCTTTCAATTAGAAATAACGATCAGATTTCAGGTTTTAAGTTATGCTGACTGTGTCATTAATGAGATGAATGATTGACTAACAAAAGTTCTAAGCGTATCAGCAAAGGTAATAGGGAAACCTAATACAACCAAAGCAAACAAGTGTTCAAAACAGCCCCTCGAGCTCATGAAAAGAAGAAGAAGCAGGGAAAAAAAAAATGAAAGTAAAAGAGATGAAACAGAAAGAGCGGAATTTAAAAAGCTTATCAACAAAAGACGGAGAGAAGAAGAAAATAAAGAGAAACATGAATCACATCAAAGAAACTATCAAAAAGGGAATAATTCTGAAAAAGGTGCAAAGTATAATGAAGGAAGGAAACAAATTACCGCACCGAAACATGAAAATGGTGAAGTCATTAAATGCAGAAATAATATAGTGAAGAGATTTGAAGAATATTTCAAAGAACTGTATGCATCAAAGACAGTAGTACCAATAGCTAACTTTTCATATGAAACAAGTGAAATGCTTGAGGTAAAGCAAACATTAAAGTATGAAAAGAGGGAAAGACCCAGGAGAAGGTGGAATAGTAGCAGATTTACCGTCGGATGTAGAAGAATGTGTACAAAACAGGCTCGTCCACTCATTTACTCAGCGTATTAAAAAAAAAAAAAAAAATCACGAAACATGATGCAATGCACTAGTTATTTTGCTTTTCAAAAAGGCGGCTGAAAAGATCTTAGTAACTATCGACCCATTAGCCTATTACCAGTTATTTACAAACTCTTCACAAAAATCCTTAAGAACAGAATAACAACAAATTTGGAAGAAAACCAACTTCGTCAGCAGGCAGGAGTCCGAAGCGGTTATCCGACACACAATGAATCAGCTAACTGAGAAAACTTCAGAATACAGTATAATAAACCTTTGTGCTAAGGTTTTGTTGCTTACGAAAAGGCTTTCGACTTGTGGAGCATATAGCAATTATAAATTCATCGCAGGAATAGGGAGAAAATGAGATGATTGTAATACTGCTCGAGAACATCTATAAAGAGGAGTTAAATTACACAAGTACTAGGAAAAAATTAAGATTGAGAAGGGCGTGCGTCAGGGAGATACGATTTCACCAAAATTATTTACAACATTCCTAGAAAGTATTTCCAGAAAGCTAGACTGCAAAAACAAAGCAGCAAACATAGATGGAGAAAACCTAAACCATGTAAGATATGCAGATGAATACTCCTAATCTCAGTAACAGCATAGACATTGCAGGAAATGTTAAATGACCTAACAAAGAATGTATCAAAGTAGGGTTAACGATAAACTGTAGTAAGTCTAAAGTAATGTTTAATCCAAATACACCAAGGACCTTCATCAGAATAAGCGAAAAAATTCTTGAAGAAGTCGAGGAGTACAACTACTTGGGGCAATTACTTAAACTAACAAAAGACCTTGATAGCGAAATAAAAAGGCGCATTAAAATTGGATGGAAAGCTTTCGGTAAACAAAGAGACATAAAGAAAAGTATCTTGCAAGTATGTATGAAACGAAAAGTATACAACAAATGTTTAACCCCAGCTATGACGTACAGTTGCGAGACCTGGAAATGACAAAATCATTTGAAAATCAAGTAATGAGCTTTCAAAGAGCAATGGAAAGATCAGTGTTGGCAATATCTTTAAGAGACAGGGAAACATCAACTTGGTGTGAGAGCAGACTAAAGTCAACGACAAAATAGAAGTTATAAAAGAACAGAAATAGAGGTGGGGACGTCATGTAGCAAGAATAGGGGATAACCGATAAAGCAAAAGGCTGGCTGATTGAACTTCAAGAGAATGAAAGCATTGCAGAGAAAGGCCAGACCGGAGGTGGAGAGATGAGATAGAGAAATCTGCAGGCAAAAAGTGGTGGAGATTGGTTCAGTCAAGGAATTCACTGAAAAGTTTGGGGAAGGCCTTTGTTCAGCAGGGAACTTGCAGTGACTGATGATGATGATGTTAATGATGATATAGTACGGTTGATGTGGGCACCATGCACCCACTCATTCAGTGAAGTATTACCATCAGGTAACTTTACGGTGAGTGACAAACCAAATGGCTCATTGTAACCCATGAAGCCATTTACTACACTGGATGGTAACCATGTAACCAAAGACGCCCGTGGTCTAGTAGGGTCGGGCGCTCCATCTGCATGAGGTCAATAAGATTTACATCTGATGGATGGCTAAAGTTTACTTTTCACATAAAACCACTCGGGGGCGCCTTATGCTTTTCATCCTCGCCTTAAATGAAAAGAATGAGTAGCCTACCACCTGGAATGTACGCTCTTAAGAATATATGGGGTGGATGGGAAATTGTTGAATACTGTGAAGAGTATGTACGAAGGAGCTAGGGCTACGGTGCGAGTGGATGGTGAGCTGAGTTCTTTGATCTCAATGTGGGACTGAAACAGGGTTGTGTGATGTCTCCATGGCTGTTTAATATATACATGGATGGGGTTGTAAAGGAGGTGCAGGGTAGGGCAGTGGATGTGGGGGTGGCTCTAATGAATGAGGGTAAGATTTGGAAGATTCCGGTGTTGCTGTTTGCTGATGATACAATATTGAGTGAAGATGAATGGGAGTTGCAAGGTTTGGTGAATGAATTTGGGACAGTGTGTAGGAGGAGGAAGCTGAAAGTTAATGTAAACAAAAGTAAAGTTATGGTGTTTGAGAGGAATGAAGTCACAGAATGTACAGTGAGGTTGGATGGTGAGGATATGGAGAGTGTGAGTGCATTCAAGTACTTGGGTAGTGTGATGAGTAAAGATGGAACCTTGGGGGATGAATTGCGTGAAAGGGTACAGCAGGGAAGGAAGGTTGTTGGTTCACTGAAAGCAGTGATGAGAAATAGGAAGGTGAGTATGGAAGTTCAGAAGTCACTGCATGATAGTATTGTGATCCCTATCCTGACGTATGGAAGCGAGGCATGGACTTTGCAAGAGGGGAACAAGTCAAGAGTGAGAGCAGTGGAAATGAGTTACTTGAAAGGAGCATGTGGAGTAACATGGAGGGACAGGTTGACGAATGAAGAAGTGAAGGAACGTTGTGGGGTGGATGTGGATGTGGTTAAGAAGATTAGGAAAAATACATTGAGGTGGTTTGGACATGTGGAGAGAATGGAGAATGAAAGACTGACTAGAAGGATGTATGTAGGTGATGTGGAGGGAGGGAGAGGGAGGGGTAGACCGAGGATGAGGTGGAGGGATGGAGTTGAGAGGTATATGAGGGAGGGGGGGTGAGTTGGGGGGAGGGTAGTCAAATGGTGGGTGACAGAGCGACTTGGAGGCGTTTTGTCTGCGGCCACCCTTTGCGGGATTAGAGCATCGGGCTATAGTTAGATAAATAGATAGCATCCTGACACGTTTGATCTCCACCATCTCCTGTATCCGGAGTAGCCACAAACTCAAGGGGTACCAGTTTATCAATAGTTTTTATGTTGGTACGTTCCCTACATTTTATTTTTACGAGTCTCAGCACCCTCTCTGAATCTGGGTGCGTGGAAATCACCTTAGCTAATGGCCACTGAGATCTTGGTTGTTCTGTTTTCACTAAGACCATATCTCCTATGTTTATAACAGACTTGTTGCTGGCAGCCTGAGCCCCATAATATCTTTCTCGTAGGCTCAATATATTCTTCGCTCCAATGTCTATTCCAAGTATCCAATACCCCTTTCAGACGTTGGTATCCCTCTCGCGGATGTTGTCCTAATCATTATTTTCAGTGATCGGATCATCTACCTCTTCCTAGATATCCACACAAGGCACTGGATGAAGCTTCCTGCCATATAACATATGGGACGGTGTCAAGGCCCTTATCGAAATGCTAGTGTCATCTAAATAGGTTAGAGGTCTGTTATTAATCGTATTTTCAATTTCAGTTATCACTTTTCTTAAATCTTCTCTTGTGATCTTAGTTCTGTGTGGTGTTTTCCTTAGGCAGGTCATGACAATACCAATCATTCTTTCGGTAAATCCATTTTGCCATGGTGCTCTTGGTGCTCTTGGAGCTGTACCTGGCAGTACAATTTCGGATTCCCAGCGCCGACTTAACCTTTGGGTCATTCACTATGTTCAATAGTAGAGATGCATCTCCAACGAAATGAGTTCCGTTGTAGCTTATTAACTTGCCAGGACAAGACCTTCTAGCGGCAAATCTTCGAAAGACATTCAGGAATGTCTCTGAGCTCAGATCTTCCACCATTTCTAGATGGACTGCCCTTGTGTAGGTACAAGTAAATAGACATATGTAAACCTTATGGGGAGTTCCCTCACCCGTAACAGTTATAGCCCCTGTGTAATCCACTCCAGCCACTCTGAAGGGCCGACTTACATTTACCCTATCCTTTGGTAAGGCAGGTGCTCCTGAGTAGTCATACGGTCGTTGTTCATACCTCCTACAAGTGATTCAGCCTTTGAGATATTTCTTTATGACAAGTCTACCTTTAGGGATCCAATACCTTTCCCGGATTCGGGCCAAAGTCTGCAGCACACCTCCATGGAGAGTCAATTCATGGGCTTCCTTTACAATTAACTGTACAAATTGTCCGCTCTTGGGTAATAATATGGGATGTCTAGTATGGAGAGGCAAATCAGCCTTTATTATTCGGCCCCGGCATCTAATCAGACCCTCTCCGTCTAAGAACAAGCCTAAATCTCTTATCAGCTTATTCATGTTCCCAGTGCCCTGGCCTAAAAGGTCATATATCTCTCCGTAATAGTTCTTTTGTATTCTTTTCAGCCAATATTCCATGGGATCTAACTTCTGAAACCCCACTTTCGTATTCAAAACTCAACAACTAATTTAGTAGCGTTAAGAAGTTGTCTTATTGATGAGAATCGGTTGATATCAGTTACTTCTGGCTCAGGTACTACAGGATCCAAGTTTACTACACCAACCTCAACAATACTATACTGTTTCTGCTCAGGTCAATCTTTAGTGAGTAACAATTTAGGACCTTTAAACCACAAGTTATCTTTGATCAGTCTCTTTACAATCGAACCTCTCGAGAGCAGATTAGCTGGGTTTTGTTTAGATGATACATGCATGTATTTAAATTTGTAAGACAGCTCTTTAATAGTCTTCACTCTGTTATGGACGAAAGGAATTTTACTATCTTCGTTCCCTATCCAGTAAAGACAAATCTCACTATCAGTCCATATATAGATATCCTCAAACTGAGTATCAAGAGTAGTGGTCAAATACCTGGCCAATTTAGTTCCTACTTCTGTGGAAGCCAATTCCATTTGAGGTAGGGTTCTTTCTTTGGCGGAGCTCAGGCTTTGGACTATCCTCTTCTGTTGCGCAATAAGCTACTGCTCCATATGCCCTTTGAGAAGCATCACAAATTATGTGTAAGAGCGACTTCTCACTACTGTTTACTTCCCTGGGAATACATATGCTTGATGTGGTTTCAAACTCCTTTCTAATCTGTTCCCATTGTTCCACATATGTCTCACCTAATTCCGTGTCCCAGTCCAACTTTTCTCGCCAAGCCTCTTGCACTAAAAATTTGCCCCTAATAACTATAGGACTGACCAACCCTAATGGGTCAAATAACATGGAAACCTGACTTAACAAGGACCTCTCGGTGAGAGTGACATCAGAGAACTTAATTGGTTTCAAACTTATTTCATCAGCTGTTGTATCCTAGTTAAGACCCAAGACATTTTGAATTTTGGGAATGTCAGAATTTGGATAGTCCTCTTGCATTATATTCCTCAAAAGCGGTGAATTTGTATTCCATCTCTGTAACGGCAAATTTGCCTTTCCACATTCGGAATTGGCTGCTTCATAAGCCTTCAATGCTTCCGATTCTGTATCAGCAACACCTTGCAAATTATCCATGTAAAACCCTGCCCTATTTCTGGGCATTTGGCATTTTCAAAATGATGCTTTAAAGTGTTGCATAGTAGGAAAGGACTAGCACAATAGCCTAGGAGCACCGATCGGAAACAGTAAGTCTTTAATGGACTATCCTCATATTGAGGATCATGAGGCCAAAGAAATATTGTAAATTTCCTATCCTCCTCTCTCAGTCCTATTCTGGGAAAGCCTTACTATTGTCTGCTGTATAAGCATAAGGTTTCTCTCTAAATCTTAGTAACACATTCCCTAGATTCTCTGTTACTGTAGGTCCAGAGTATAAGCAACCGTTCAAGCTAGCTGATCCCTTGGACGCTTTACTACTACAACTGAATACTATCCTTATGCGAGTAGTTACTGAATCCTTGTTTACAGCATGATGTGGTAAGTAATGTCCTTCTTTGTGGTTAACTGGGAATTCTACCTCTTCTATAAATTTAATCTTTAGTTGATCTTTTATAACATTATCATATATGGTTAGACGTTCTGGTTTATCTCTCAACTTCCTTATAAGAGAATTTAACTGAGCCTTAGCTGCTTGGTAATTTGTTGTTAACTCCAAATGGTTTAGTTTCCATGGTAATCCTGCCCAATACTGTCCATCCTTAAATTCCACAGACTGATTATACAAGTCCAAAGTTATCTGAGAAATTACCAATATGCCGGGAATCGAACCCGGGACATCCAAAGTTATTTTATCTTCAGGGGTTGGTTCCTCAGAGTATATTCCTGCACTGTCTAGTTCCCACAATATGTGTATAGGTTCAATATTTTCATCCAACAAGTCATTTATCTGAATAGGTTCTAACTCTGCACCCATTCTAGCTACCATCAATGACTGTGTGGGGGTAACAAAGACTGAGTCTAGTAGTTTGGCATCTCCTTTAACTTGTTTTGGAAAAGACAACTGACCCATAATAAGGTTACCTCCTGGACTCTTGAACACTGTACCTTATTCTTCTTGAAAGTCCTATGTAGGAATTTCCCACAATAATCAGAACCAATTATTATTTTTATGGGACCCACAGTATCTGATTCTACATTCCGTTTAGCCAACTTTATCCCTGAGCTTTGTAGATGATCAGAGGTTTCCTTCAGTCCTTTTATATATATACTTGCCTCCACATTATCCAGTACAGCTGCTGTTATATGGCATTTATATCTGCCTAATTGTATTACAGGTCTAACTAAATCAAAAGACTGAGCATACTTAGTTGTTAAGAATCCTGTAATGGCTAAATTTACCTTGCCAATAATAGGTAACTTTAATTTATTCACAATGTCTGCAGAAATAAAGGTTTTCTGAGCACCCTTATCAAAAAGGGTACATGCTAATAGGTTTCTATGCTCAATCACTACCTTCACATCTGCTATTGGAACTGCAACTGGCATTACTACTGGAGTATTCCGTTTTGCAATTGTCATATTGACGCTTGCAGGTTTAGGAACCTCATTTTTCATCAGTCTACATAGGGCACTATGATCATGATCCCTTTTTGTGTTCGGAATTCATACAAATTATACAACACCCCAGTTCCTGAAGCTTTCCTACTCTAGAAGCATAATCAGGATACTGTTGACAAGATGCACTGGAATGTTGCGCATCACAAAATGCAACAAACTTTCCTGTCCTTTACCATGGAAGGTTTTGCTTCCTTAATTTCATCAGCTTGTCTGTTCCTTGTTTTTAATATTTTATCCTCAGCCTTTAAGGAGCTAAGGAAAGTACCTATCTCTTCCTTAGGCACATACTTAGTCTTCTCTGACTTGAGTTTCGTGATCAGTTGGTTAGTTTTTTTTTTCTCTCTCTCAATTTCAGTCATCTATTTAATCTCAGTAGGTTTTACTATTCCTTCCAAATGTTTACAGAGTTGCATCAAGTCTTCCTCTGTCTCCTCGCAGGAGAAATTATCATTTTGGTACATATCATACAAAGCATCCTTGGTTTTTGGTAGAAGCTTTAAGGACACAATTCTTGAGAGCACCCGATCTGATGCCTTAATATCTTCGTAAGTACCCAAGGCCTTTTAAGTTACAACTCATTGCAATTCTACAATTTTGCAAGGAATCAAAATCGTGTCTAGGTATAGATAATTCAATTAGAGTCTTCAGTAACTGAGTAATAACTTGCTCTCTGTCTCCGTAGTTTTGTCTAAGGATAGTCAAGGCCACCTTATAATTATTTTCTTCTACTGGTAATTCTTTTATCAGCTGATAAGGTGATCCTTTGACCTGTCCTAACAGATATTTGAGTTTGCTGACCTTAGGGAGATCTGTTCTATCATGTACTATATATTTGAACTGATCCCAAAAAGATTTCCAGTTTTGCTCCCCATCAAACTCCGGAAGCGTTATTTGTGGTAGTACAGCTCTATTCTGCTGTTCCACAACTTGTGTTTCCACGGCAGCCTCAGCTAATTTTGACTCCAGTGTCTTTACTACAGTTAAGTATTCTTCCAAGTTACCTTCAAACTTCGTAGTTTCTGACTCTAAGAGTTCCTTATCATCAGCTTTAGTATAGCCGCTTCTAAAGTTTTAACCTTCTTCGTACTTATTCCATCGGTCTTTCAGTATATTTAGAAGACTATTTAATTTCTCCCTGGACAGAGGTATTTCGTTCAACGACTGTTTGCAATCATTTATGGCTCTTGTTGTCCATCCATCTTTGGAACAAGGAAACAGACATGTTGACTGATTTCAAATTTAATAATTTAACTATGAGTTTCAACCACAAATTTACCTCAGCTTAGTAATTATCTGATTATTTTAAATTTTGAAGAGGGTAGGGATTAAGTCCACTATATCAAACCTATCCCCATGGGTTATTAAACCTTCAGGGTTGTATTTATCCCCCCACTCAATTTCCAATTACTCATTTTCCGGCTCAGCTAATTATTCATTTAAATTTTGAGGAGTGTAGGGATTAGGTTTGTAACTTCAAACCTATCCCCGGATTGTTAAACCTGTAGGGTTGTATTTTATCCCCACACTCAATTTCCAAAACATCCATTTTCCCTGAACTCGGTATGTACATATTTCCACTTCATCCACTGCAACCGAACGTGGTAGTAAATTATGCCCAACAAAAGCAACTTTAAACACATTCAGTGCTTCGGCACACATCTGCGCTCCACGCTGGGTGGGGCACCCAAAATGTCGGAAATATCTGACTTTGTATAAATCAGTATCCTCAGTCGGGACAACAAGATGTAAGAAATTTCTAGTATTTTCTAGTAAACAACTCGTAGGTCCTTACTCGTTCCTAAGATTGTCCTCAAGTAATTTCAAACAAGTCTCATAGGGTTAGGTGAACCGTAACTTACACCTTCACTCACCTAACTATTCCTCTTCTATCTCCTAACTAATCCCCCCTTGAGTTGGCCAATTCGTAAAGGTTACTTAGCTAGGGAGTGTTGGACAACAGATGACGACGAGCCTGCTTTTTGTCGGTTGCTTGGGCTGTCAAGCGTCCTTGAGGTGCGTATGTACAAACGTGTTTGGACCTTCTCTTGGAGCAAAGTAAGCTAACTATGCAAGCCTCTATCTCCCTCATAGAATGGTAAAGGTGCCAACTATTAATTCTGTCTATCTATCTATCTATTGCCAGACGCCATAATCCCGTAAGGGGTGGCCATTTGACTTTGAGTTATTTGTTTTACAGGGTGGGGCACTAACCCTTCACCAACCCACTTGTTGACACGTAGGGAGCACCTATGGTTTGGTTATATGGTTACCACCCAGCGTTGTAAATGGTTTCTTGGTTTACAGGAAACCATTTGGTTTATCACTCAATGTAAAGCCACCTGTAAAGGAAAGAAAAGCAGTAAGAAGTGACAGGAAAGATAGGAGAAATAGGAAGAGAGGAGGACAGGCACAGAAAAAGAATGATATAGGCTAAGGAAGAAGTAGGCAGCACTACATCAAGTGAGTGGATGATGGTCACCACCACCTACCACTGACTAGGGTTTTCACCACCAGAGGGCTTGACATAAACAAATCATTGCTGTTTGCGGCTCATATTCCTAGTTTTTCCGCTGGTCCTTGCCTTCCAACAGCCTTCTGTCATTGCAGGGAGCAACATACAGGCCTAGTGCTTACTTCACCGTTGCTTGTGTTTTTCTGGTGTTTGGACTTAGCCCGTAGTTTGGGGAGAAAATTCAGTACGGCAGACGGGGCCCCCCTGGTAGGGTTTTCTCGTTTCTGTGCATGCACAGTACGACCTGTGGGACGTCATGGACGTGTCACTTCACTTCCCCTGCTACCATTGGTCTGTTCTGTTGTGCTGGTGAAGCTGACGCCCCGCTCACACTGCTACCTGCCTAGGTGTACAGCATGGAGTACTCGGGCCCTGCCACCCTCGAGGACCTTGACGCTGACCTGGCGCTGAGTGACAAGGATGAAATGACTCAGAGTGACTGGCCACAGCTACCACTAAGTAGTAGCAATGTCTCGCTAGCTGGGAAAGTAGCTACGGAACCAGCACTATCTGTACCTGCCGCACCTCACCTTGTCAGCCAGGCATCTTCCTCTGCCAAGCACCCCATGCATAACACCTTGGACAGCAACAGTGAGCCTTCATCCCCTGCTACCAAATCCTCCAAGTGGCAGGAGACTTCTGATCCTCTACAGAGGGCAACCGCCTTTAGATCCAACACTCCTTTCCTCCTGCAACTGGTTCAATTCCCCCAGGTTTCGGCGTTGCTTCCTGCCTCTATGCCTCCGGCATTTGCATCCAGGGCTGACAACATCAAGCTTTTATTCAAAGACAACCCAACTGTTGACATCAAACTTCTATGGTTGTCTGAGATCAACTGTGCTTTTCACCTTGACCACATCCAAGCAGAGGTCATGATGTCTGCAGTCACTTTCTGTTTTGTCTACATCTCCTGACATAACAGGGACATCGTAGATAGCGTAACTAAAGGAGAGTTCCTATCCCTTTCTTTGGAAATTCAAGACTCATCTGAGAGGTCCTGCAAGTTTCCTACTTACCTTCTTACATGTTATCCTGTCTGCACTGATCCCAACTTGGCCAAGGAGCTGCCAGGTATCTACTCAGCCCGATGTTTCCACCAGAATGGCACTCCTATCAAACGACTGTTGTCACCTGGAGCCTTACTCACCCGCCACCACCAAGTGTCATCTTCAGCTTCCTTCCCTGCCTCCCACCTTGTGAGTTTCGCATGATGAAGGACGAGCAAACGTGGCACTTTCAATACTGGGACATTGGTCACATCTCACGGTATTGCTCTATGCCAGAATGATATGCATGGTGCTCTGGCCAACACGACTCTTGGACGTGTCCTCACTGACCCCCTCCACCTGCTTCTGATACAGCCTCTATGCAACCCAACTCGCCACCTCCAGATACCTTGCACTGGAAATGTCCCCGATGTCATCAAGAAGGGGTTAATGTTTGGCATGGCTGCACTAGATGCTGGGCTAACCCTGCCCCCATTGCTATTGGTGGAGCTCCACTAGCGTCGCCACCACCACCACTCCGCGCTGCCGCTCCCCCTGCCTCCACTGTCAGTTTGGACTCAACTGCAGTCACTGAACTTCGCGATGCTGTTCCCACTCTCAGGACTTGGATTAGCTCACTTACGGCACGTTTCGATGCAATAGAAGCCCACATTGATGGCTTGGTTCGCAAGCAAGCAACGCTTGAGAAAATATTAAATTCACTCGCTGAATCACAACAAGTCATCATTACGACTGTCACCACCCTTATGGAGAAGATGGACTCCATTGTCACTCCCATTGGATGACTGAATGCTACCCCCAGGGAGTCTTCCCCTCGTGGCACGCCACGTATCACTTCTCATGCTACCACCACTTCCTCATCTGGCCCTCGCAAACGTCATGGCAATTTCAGTAACATGGCACAACTGCATGTCATCTCTTGGAATGCCTGTGGTGTTACTAACCAGTCTAAAATTACTGCACTCAAAGGATATGTATACAGTCGCCACCCAGATATCATTTTCATTCAGGAATCCTTTGTTGGTTGTGCACTACTCGGGGTAGAAGCACCCACTCTCAGTGGTTATGTTTCTTATTTCCATCGAGTTAGGAATGGACTTGTCATGTATGTCCACTCCTCTATCCTGCACCGTTTCCTCCAAAGCTCTATAGACGATGAGACAACCTTTCAGCTTCTTGAGGTCACCAGTGGAAGTGGCACAATTCGGTTGTGCAACGTGTACTCTGCACCAGGCAGGTTGAATGCAGCTGCTCTCTCAGCTCCCACCATCCGTGGCATGATATACATAGGGGATTATAATGCCCAACACCCTGCTTTGGAGGACCTTTCTGCCACCGTTAATCGTAATGGGACTAAATTTCTTGAGTATACTCGTCGAAATCAGCTCACCTGCTGGGACACGGGTGGGGCCACACACTGTCGAGGAGGCACAATAGATCACGTCCTTACATTCGGCCTCGTGGTGTCCCAGGTCAGGTGTTCATCTATCCCTGTGCTCTTCTCTGATCACATTGCTCTCAGCCTTCATTATTCCCTCCTTGCTACACCTTCTCCTGTACACAGATGCACTCGCATTGCAATCCCACCGAAGTACTGCCCTACATATATCCTATATGACCAATCTTCTTCCCACGTTTGACCTTCATTGTCCCGAAAAGTTAATCATCACTTATCAGCTCCATGCATGACTTCTACACCCATTATGTCAGCAGGCCACACATTACGCACCATCATGATGCCCACACCTGGACACTGGATAATCGCATTGCTCAGGCAGAGAGGAAGGCGGTGGACGATGGTTTTCCCTTTCAAAGTCAACCTTCCCCCAAGAGTCTCCATCGATATTGATTGTCGAGAGATGATCTAGTTGTTCTCCAGCACTGCGTTTCTATTGATTCGTGTCATAAACTTACTGATAGCATCAACCATCAAACGACTGTTGGTTCCATATGCGAGATAATGCCCTTCCCGCACACATACAGGTCGTGCTCTCCACCCAGAAACACTTTCATGCACTCCGTCTCACTGCTGCATTACTTAGGACAGATGATGAGGATGGTGGGGCTGTAACTGATGATGAATTGCGACGGACCCTTGGCAGGGGTAGGGTAACGGCTCCAGGTGATGATGGCATCACTTTTTCTGTCCTCCATGTCCTCCTGAAAGTTCCTGGTAATCCAATTCTCCAGCTGTTCAACCTTTGCATCCATCTCTGATATGTGCCACAAACCTGGACCAGCAATACAATCATGCCTATTCCTAAGCCTGGCACTGATAAATTCCGACCTGTTTCCCTCACCTCCTGCTTCAGTAAAGTACTGGAATGAATCCTCCTCACAAGACTCTTGTTAGGCTGCAGGACAAGCTCTCTCCCCGACTGTACGGCTTTTTACCCCAGCCAGGGACACATCACTGCCTCATGGAGCTATACACCCTCCTATCCCCCACAAGTGTAGTGGCCTTCATTGATTAAAAGAGTTCATTTGATGTCGCCAAGAGAGACATCATCCTCGACCAGCTACTGGATTTTGGAGTTAAGGGAAACCTGCTGCAATGGATACATGGTTACCTGTCTAATAGGTCCTCTCAAGTTCTCTTTAAGGGGACATACAGCACTGCTAAGGATTTTGAGCTTGGTACTCCACAAGGTGGTGTCCTTAGTCCATTTTTGTTTGATATCCTCATACATCGTCTACTCACCCTCCTTCCTGACATCCCTGGAACCACGATTACTTGCCACACTGATGACATCTGCATTCACTCAAATTCCCCAGCAGATCTGCAACGTTTCCTTCACTTGTTTCATGAGTAGGTTTCCAAGTGTGGTCTCATTATCTCTCCAGAAAAGAGTAGAAACTTCACTTCCTGTCCAGCAAGAACACTCCCTGTATTCTCTGCCAGGGATTGTGTTATCCCTCTGTGCACGCAGTACCTTTATCTGAGGGTGCCTGTACAGATTTCTCCCTCCATTCCTGCAAGACAACGTGTGCATCCGATCGTTCAGGATCTGCTGACCCGGCTACAGCAGCTCCTAAAACCTCTCAAGTGGCACACTAATAATGCTGCCGAGGTGTCTATTCCTGTAGCACGAACCATATACATAGCAGTTCATTCGATCAGTTGTTGATTATCTCTCCTCTGCCCTTTGTCAACTTTCCAGAACAGCCTTACAACCTCTTGAGAAGTTCCAAAACGCAGTAATGAGACTCATCCTGGGCTGCCCTGGCTCAACCAGAATTGTCAACATGCAACTTGAACTCAACCTCCCACCACTTGTTGAGAGAATATACTCCGTGGTTACATACTTCAGTGTTAAGTGCCTGCATTATCCTCAGCTTTCTCCCCACTACTCTCACATCATTCGGACTTCCCTTGATCCCACTGCACTGAGGCCTCTGCTTCGCAGTGGTGGCCGCACACTAGTTAATACTGTTTGTTCAAACATTCAACGGCCAAACATCAACGTACCGGTGCTTGCTGAGGAGGTGGACTATGGCATTCCACCTTGGCAGACCCCTGTGCCAGTCTCATACACTCCGGCCTCCAAGACTGAACTGCCTCAGCTTCAGAAACAGCTTGCTTTGGAGACCATTGCCAGGCTGTCATCTTCCCTCTCTTCGGCCCACCATATCTACACTGATGGCTCCCTGCAGAAGGATGGCAGTGCTGGCTGTGCTGTATTTTCCCCAAGTCTGGACCCACTTCAAGGGGGCTGGTTGGGCTGTCGACTGCCAACCTTGTCAAGCTCTACGTATTGCAAACTACATGGACTCCTGGGTGCAGCTACTTTATTAATATGGACGAACAACAGCGGCTTGATCATCTGTGACTCACAGCCAGAGCTCCATGCCTCTCCTCTCCCAGGCCTGCATATCAACACCTCGTTATGCAGATACTCCGTCAATTGGCCACTGTCCGCGATCGTTCGCTGGTCGTGCACTTTCTGCGGATTCCCTCTCATATTGGTCTCACAGCTAACAACATCGCTGAACTTCTTGCAAGGAATGCCTGTGGACTGGATCCACCCGCTGTGGATGCTACTAATGCCTCCCGCATTTGCTACAAGCAGATAATAAGCACAGCAGCCCGCTCCCCTATTCTCCACCGTAGAAATGCTGAGAGGGCTCACAGTGAGTTCATCCAACATTATGACCACTTTCTCTCTCGTCCCCATAGATGTCGTCGCAGTGGTCTTATGGTTCGTCGACATAACGTGGTGTGTGCCCGCCTCAGACTGGGCTACCAACCTGTGTGATGCACCCAGTACCGACACCCTTGACCTCTATTGCCTGCCATGTCCACTTGTCTCTGATTTAATACCACACAGAATCACATTAGTGGACACTTGTAAACATTTGTTGGAAGATGATACTTAGATGTTATTCTCATACATCATCCACACTTTGGTGGGTGTTAATTTGTTATAGCTCGATAGCGTGTCCTGCGTGGCATGAGTTCCCCTGTACTCACCTCCCATATGGCCGCATGGCACTGTACTAGGTTTGTCGCCTTCGTGCATAATAAATTAATCACATCAACATCATCATTATCACTAACTATTAATTAATTACAATACTATTAGTTACATTATATCATGATATATACAGGGCGAATCTAACAAATTAATCTTAGTTTTAATTAAACTAAAGCCAAACCAAATATTCCCTTTATCTACATGAATATGTTAAATCCACATCTGCTTTTACATGAGGGTCTTTTCATATTCAGACATGTCATCTAGCGTGCAGACGCAGTTTATGTCAGTGGAATTTCCCGAGTAATTACATGTACTTACAATATAGTTGTCCACGAGTGTTAAATGCAGTATCATTTAATTTATCAATAAATAAGAATCATTAAAGAGAACGTAATTTCTGGGTTTTAAAAACCTCATGAAGTTATTAACGATCTCAGGTTTTCCTCTGCTTCTAACCAGGGACGACTATTTTAAAAAGTAGAGAGCACAACTGCTCTGGGGGAAAATATTTCCCACACTCACTTTAATGCTGGAAGTGAATAACCTAGCTTTGGACTGGAATGCTAACGATGGAAAAGAAAAGGATTAGAGGACAGATGGACATATGAAATTTAGGTAGGCTGTGGTAGTTAGGTAGATGGGGAAGCCCACCATCCACACACTCGACGTAACGCTGCCTTCAGGTGATTCTTCCCTGAGTGACAAGCCAAATGATTTATTGTAGCCCAGGAAACAATGTACCATGCTGGTTGGTAACCATGGAAACCAGTGGCGTACTTGAGGGGGGGTGGGGGGGGGAGCTGTTTGAAACTGCCCCCTGGGCCCCCAACTGAGGGGGGCCCCCAAAAGCCTTAAAAATTTATAAAATTGTTATAAATATTTAAAAATATATATATTTATTATCTCGACAATTCCGGCTGAGATATTAGATAAGTTTTGAGCATGAGGGGGGGCTAGGTTCTTTGTGGGACCCCCCTCGAGGAGGGTGCCCCCCCCCGCAAAGAACCTAGCCCCCTGGGCCCCAAAATCTCTAGGTACGCCCCTGATGGAAACAAATGACTCCTGATGGTCTGCAGCTCATCGACCCCTTCCTACAGTTTCAGATTGTTCATCGACCCCCAAGCATATGTATATATGAGGGTAATGTAATAAGCAATACTTAAATTAACTAGTAGTACTATGAATGATGATAAGCATAATAGGAACATCAATAATAATAATAATAATAATAATAATAATAATAATAATAATATTGATAATAATAATAATAATAATAATAATAATAATAATAATAATTAATAATAATAATAATAATAATAATAATAATAATAATAATAAAATGTATAATAATAATAATAATAATAATAATAATAATAATGTGACTGCATGAAAATAGGTGATATTTAAAATATAAAAAATAAAAGTTTTAAGAACTGCTGGTGTCATTAATGGAAGAGATGCGTCTTGAGCCTTAGCAAGGGCACTGATGTTTGGTTGGAGACTGGCGAGTTTTAGACGTAAGTCATCACTCTCTTCCAGGTTCAGTCTTATACTCTGCTTTGTTAGAAGTGCATCTGCATGGCTAAAAGCAGTTTCAACCATGTAGGAGCTTGGGAATACAAGTAAAAATGGCTCAACCATCGCACAAAGCGCTGGGTATTGAGCAACGGTATCTACATTGCTCCAGTAGTCACTGAGGCTTTTCCTTCTGAACAATGATTTTGCTTCGTGGTCACTAGTCATTTCTATAAGCTCTTCCTGGAATTGAGAGTCAGTGTATGCATTTTCTATTTCCAAATCAAAAAGTGTAAGAATCCATTATTTATAATAACAACAACAACAACAACAACAATAATAATAATAATGATAATAATAATAATAATAATAATAATAATAATAATAATAATAGTAGTAATAAGCGTTTTGTTTTATATCTTCTGCATATCCTCGTGCTCTCGACGTAGTTTTCATAAATATCGTACACGTGGATTTTAACATGCCATATGCAACATTATTTTATTGGTAAGGAAGAGGTGCCCGGGAGTGTCCTAAGCCCACCACAAAACGATCTCTAATGAGCTCTTCAAATGGTCCGTTCATTGCATTACCTAGCCTGTGGGCGATGCTGATCCTCAGTGTACTATATAGGTTCCTGTCAATATGTTAAAAAAAAAAAAAATGAGCAAGGTTGTTTCCCCCAGTTTTGTTAATGCAAATCTGTGTACCGTGGAGAACCTTCCCAGTATACTGACGAACTCACATGGGAAGTTTCACTGAAATCCACCAATAGCCTGGGAGTTAAAATGCACACACACACACACACACACACACACACACACACACACACACACACACACACACACACACACACACACACACACACACACACACACACACACACACACACACACACACACACACACACACACACACACACACACACACGGTGAACCTCGCGCAATGGTTTAGGGCGGGTCGCCGAAAAAGGTACCATCCTGCTTCGCAGGATTGACAAGAAAATAAACATACTGTACAAAGGAAAAACGATAATGACGTGGTTTACAACTTTGTCGCTAGTTTGCCACATGCTTCAGTGTTGGCTCAGTATTTAGCGACGGGGTTATTGACTGACTCGATTGGCTCTGTGGGCAATGTGGATCAGTTCGGATCAAGGCTGGCAATTAGATGTCTTGTGCTGCGGATGTTTAAGTAAGCCTTGAAAATAATCACCCAAGCCTACACTGCCTATGGTAACATGACTCATTTCTTCCTCTGTGCCGTGAAAGGTAAATGAAGCTTAGGACCATATATTAAGTGGAATAGGAGGCGTCGTTGTATCTCTTCCTTTGTGATTTATGCTGCATACTACAATTCAGTATTCTCTTGAATTTTAATTATGAAACGTGTATATAATAAAGCTATATAAATAACCATAAAAATGCTGTTAAAGTGGAATATGCAAAACAAATCGGGAAGGACGATGTTCTAAGAAGTCTCCTATACTACCCAGAACAAGGATTTTTACTTTAACGTTGTAACTGTTGGAAAATTCTTGAAATCAAATATCGCCTGGCCTGTACTGTGCATTTTACAATTTCCATCAACATAAGTTTTATTAGCCCCAGTCCTGTTCCACCAGCCACCACAGTCGGTCTCAGTTCTATCTACACCTTCCCCCCTACACACATTTTTCCTGACATTTATCACATACATCATTCCGGGGACGCGTTTTTAGTATCAGTTTCTTGCAGGACGTGTTTTGAGTGTTAATTTCTTGCAGGACGTGTTTTGAGTGTTAATTTCTTGCAGGACGTGTTTTTAGTGTTAATTTCTTGCAGGAAGTGTTTTTAGTGTTAATTTCTTTCTTTTACCAAAGTTTTTTTTTTTTTTTTGTCAATTTAGAAAAGGTGTCTTGAACTAAATGTGTTTTATCATTCTCCTAAAGTTTCAAAATATTGTCATAAGAAAAAAAGAAAATAATAGCGGGAATAAACAAGTATATAATGAACACGACATCACCCAGAGCCGAGATGTAAAAGAGCAATTTGTGACTAGCACATTCCCACTGGCAATGCCGCCCCTCATGCAGCATCTATTGTCACAGGTAATTTTATACTGCTCTGTCTCACCACACAGCCATCTCAAACCATCCCACCCACTGCTTTCCGTTTACCTCACCCATTTCTAATGCTGACCAACCTCTGCCTTGTACCTTACCGGCCTGCATACAACACCTGTCTTTGTACCCAAAGGCTGCATTCTAGGTGGCATCAGGGACTACGTACCACCTATTCCTTACCGATTGCACTTCATCATCATCGACTGGTTTAATTCATTTCATATAAAGGGCGTCTCCCCTCTTCCATATTTGACTTACTGCCTGTTAACCTGTTTCATCCAGTCTTAGGAAATCTCTGAATCTTATTTCTCCGCCTTTTCTCAGACTGTGTATTCCTCTCAGTCCATTTCTGGATCGCCATCTAGTTACCCTGGTTGTCAATCTGTTGTCTGTTGTACCACGGACGTAACCGGCCTACATTCATTTATGCTTTTTGACTGTAGCGATTATGTCATCTATTTTCGTTTGTTCCCCTCTTCCAGGCAGCTCTCCTTGTATCTTTCCATATGGCTCCTAATATAATCCATTCCATTCCTCTCTAAGTACTCCTAAGATTAGGTTCCAAGGATTTTGTTGGCTGCACATTTCCGATCAAAAAGTTTTACAAGCTTTGCAGTGTATTCTTGTTGATTAATTTTAACTTCCTTATTTAATGTCGTGGAGGAGCACCAAGAATTTTTTTTCCCATAGATATGGTTAATATTTCTACCACAAAGCAAATACATAAAGTCTTCATTACATCTTAAACTCTCCTCTATTGAGTAATGGTAGTTTTCTATTTACAATAGATAATACGCTGAAGACAAATTTAGAGAGTAATAATGAATGTGAAGGAAATTCAGCATGACCAAGGGAAGAGAAACACCCCAACTTTCCTTTGCGTAGATTCCTTTTTACTCCAGTCACCTTCATTTTTGACCCGTGACCTTCACTGAATAAATCACTTGTGGTTACCCAGAGAAGGATTTAAAAAAAAAAAAAAAAAAAAAAACGCAGCTGCAGGTCAGTACTTGGAGACTAAATTACCATGCCTGAAACTGGTCGATTGCTAATAAAAAGCTTCTAGGTCAAGGCATTCACAGCAAAGCAGATGAACAGATCGTTAATTTGGTTTTGCTGAGAAAATACAACTTTTTGTTGGCTTCTCACCTTTGCATCTTTCCTTCTTACATTTAAAAATACCTGAACGCCACTAGGGGATTAAAAGATCGAAAGAGTATACATAAAGAAAAACAGAAAATGTTGATATGCCCGTCTACCTTGTTCCAATATTTACAAACTGTGCCCTTTACCGAAGTCACGGATTGCATATTCCTCGCGCCTGTTTCCACCAGGAAGTCTTTTAACGCTACTATGTATAATTTTATATCTGGGTTCTTTCATATCCTCTGAAGCTTTTTCGTATATTTTTCTGTCTGGTTTCTTTCATATTTCTACTATTATTTTTGCAACAGTTACTGCGTCTGTTCCCTTGTGTGTGAATACTTGCTTCCTTTCCACATTCCATCCCTCTTACGTGTTTTCTCTCTGTCCTTTCTATCATTTCCACCTCCCTAATTTTTCTTCCACTCCTGCAGTTCCTTCCGTCCACCTCCTCTTCTATCCACCGCTTCCTGCTTTCCTGCTATTGTATTTAACTCATATTACCATTTTGTTTGGTATAAACTTCCCTACAGCATACAGCCACTAAAGCACCAACAGATGCGTTGCTGTTTGCATTCCTGTGAACTCATTTGCACCTCCCTTTCTCCAGTTTCTCCCTCCCACCAACCTAACTCCACTCTTCAGCTTCAACCTCACCTGCTTCTCCGCTTTGCCCATATCTTTCCTCTTTCATATCCCCTCCGCTACACCTCTCCACCTCCCCTCTTCCATACTTCTCGCTCCTCCCTTTTACCTTCCCCTTTCATCTTTCTCTTTTCATTAACGTATCCCACTCCTTTCCCCATTTCCACCTCCTACCCAGACCACTCCACCTCTTCCTTCCTAGACCTTCTACCTCCTCCCCTACTAATTCCTCCCTCACCACCACCTTCCTCTTCACCTACTTCCATCCATTCCCTCCTCGTTCTCACTCTCCACCTCTCCTGAAAGCCTTACATCTTTCACTATTTTCTTTCTCTTCCCCTTCCAACCTGTTTAACTTCCTTCTTACCACTTCACCCATCCTGTTCTACACCTCTCCCCTCTCCCTTCCCTTACACCTAATTCCACCACCTTCCACCTCTCTCACGTTTTACCCGCTCCCCCTACACACACACACACACACACACACACACACACACACACAGACACACACACACACACACACACATACTTCCTGTGGTATCCTACTATTCTGGGATCGTACTTCCGCTGAATGAAAAATTCTGGGCGTTTTCATTACGAGTATGTGTTATAAGCCTGTTTTTAGCAAGGCTAGGCGATATAGTTTTTGTCAGCGTCTGCGCGTGCGTGCGCGCGCGTGTGTGTGTATGTGTGTGTGTGTGTGTGTGTGTGTGTGTGTGTGTGTGTAATTCACCAGGTCGGTCAGGATCACCTGATGGTCGTGATCGTCAGCTTTTACCCTCCCGGAAGGGAGCTGAGAGCTCATATAGTCCGATCTAAGGGCAAGGCTGTGACCTTCACACACGCACACACCCGTCCCTTTGCTCAAGGGGGACAGTAACCACCCACTTCGTCAGTGAAACTTTTCGCAACCTGAGCGAGGCGCGAACTCCCGTCTACCAGATGGCAAGCTAGAACGTTACCACTGCACCAGCGAGCGTGTGTGTGTGTGTGTGTGTGTGTGTGTGTGTGTCTACGGCCAAAATATCTCGAAAAGTTTTTGACAAATTTTCACGAAACCTAAAGGAAATAGCAACTATGAGGATGTGCAGAAATCAATTACTTTTGGTAGGATTTGATCAGTGGTGACCGAATGCCACTTGCCTTCTATTTTGTTATTATGGATTTGCTTTTCCCGAAACGCTGTGACTGAATTCCGTAGAATTTTGCGATTTTTCTTAAAATTTGGTTTGTAGGTAACTTGTACATTATCTAACAACATATTTTGGCGGGCGATTAGCATTCGACCCCCCGAGTGATTTTGTTTTGTTTATTTATTTACTCATTTATTACTTTATTTTGGACACTCACTCAGAAACCATTATTTTATTTTATTTTTGGCATCTTCAGACGAATTTATTCAGCTTTGGAGACTTTTCGAGTTGGAAGAAAGGCGTTTCCTAGGTTATAAACAATATTCTGGCGGTAGCACGAGTAAACTAAGAGAAAATTTCATTTCAATGAAGGGGTTAAATCATTTTGTCGATTTGAATTTCATAACATTCAAAGAACAATTAACCACTTCCACGGGATAAGTCTGTTAAGTTGATAAACAGATAAAGGTAAAGAATAAAAGACGTCAATGATAGTGAAGAGTTTAACAGAAATTGTGTCTAATACCTGTAATTATTATAGGCGTCTGCCTCGGTATTAATACAAATTACCTGTCACTAGCAGGAATAATATAAAAGCGTCGTGCCGAAGAGTTAATTAGTAGCTAGTTACATTGCATAAATATTGCACAAGCTATTACAATGAATTAGGGCTTTTGAGGCTTATCGCTAACATATTGCCACTCTGGGGCATTAAACTGGTCACTCGCTTTAACTGTCTGTACTAAATAGCCTCGCCCGGGCCCCTACACCCTTGATGGTGTGTGTGTGTGTAGGTGTGTGTGTGTTTGTGTGTGTGTGTGTGTGTACGCTTCTGTAAGCCTATATAAGTGTGGAAGCGTGTGTATGGAGGGGGGGGGGGTGGAAGGTATGGAGTTGGAAGGCGGGCTGTTCTTAATGGGAGGTGATACAAGGAAACACACCAAAGTCCGCGCTGCAGGTGTCCCACGAACTCCCTCACACACAGCCACACTCACCACATACTTTCTTCAGCATTCTCTATACTTACAGATTCCTCTCCACGTTTACAGTTTCCTTAACACTGTCCACATTTACAGTTTCCTCAACACTTCGACATTTACAGTTTACTTGACTCTAAACATAGACACAGTTTCCTCAACACTCTCCACATTTACAGTTTACTCAACATTCTCCACGCTTCCACTCTCCTCAGCATTTTCAAAGTTACACAGATTCTTCATCACTTGCACATTAAACAGGTTCCTCAACATTCTCCACATTTACACAGCTTCCTCAGCACTTCACACATACACAGCTTCATCAACACTCCCTGCATATACATAGATTTCCCAACACTGCACACTTACATACGTTCACATTCTCCTCACGGATTTTGTCACACGTCACTCTTCACATTCCGAAATAAGAGTTTATACACATGGTAAGAAATATACACACGGAAGGAAATATACACCTGGTAAATCTAGTCAGTCTATTGATTTTTTTTTTTTTAATGGATGGAAACAGGAACCATGGGCTACAAACCCGCAAGTTTGTTCCCTCCAAGAAAAATAAAAACAAGATAACAGTGAGCCAAATTCAAGATCCGCTTATTTCGAGCTGCCTGGACACAGTGCGTTTAAAGACTTGAGGTCATAAGAAATAGAAATACAGAAAGAGGGAGACAGTTCCAAAGATGACCTGTTGCATACATGAAGGACTGAGAGTAACGGTTAACTCTTGCATTAGAGAGTAAGGGCAGAGAAGGGATGAGAGTTTGTTGTTAGACGTGGACTATGTAACAGCTATAATGATGGAGGGATACAAACAGACAGTTCAGAGGAGCAGTGTCCGTTGAAGCAGAGACAGGAAAGAGATAAAGATGCAACAGTTCGGCAAAGAGATCGAGGTTAAAGGGAGTCTGTAAGAGGGGGAGTGTTAATGAAACGAAACGCTTTTGTCCCTACCTTGTTGAGAGGAGCTGTAGGTGAGGTACCTCCCAGGGTTGTACTCTGCACATGGGTGAAGAAAATCTCTGTATAAAATCAACAACTGTGCAGGGGTAAATAAGACACGAAGTCGACTTAGTACACCTCATCTCTTGGAAGCAGATTTTACAAGAGAGGTAATACGATCTTTCCAAGATATATCTCGAGAGAATGAAACTCCAAGCATGTTCCAAGATAATGCAGGATTGAGTTAGTTATGATTAAAAAAAAAAAAAGAGGATACTCCTATGGAAGACTTTTACGAGTCGAAAGATGTAAGAACTGAGTTATTGACACATAGAAAACATTTTTTTTTTTTTTTTACTGCAGTCAGAGATATGAACCAAATGAAGGACTGTGTGTGCCATAGCCTCATCTCTTGCATGCTGAAGTAGTTACTGAAATGGACGCTGCGAGTGGCGGATGAAAAGATGAAGGGTGGAGAGAGGATAGGGTTAGACGTACAACTCAGGAAGTCATTGATGAATAAAAGGAAGAGAGCTGGTGATAGGAAAAAGCCCTCAGGAGCACCATTACTGATAACTCTAGAAGAACAGTTGCCGTCTATAACAACAGCTATAGAACAAATAGAAAGGAAGCTAGAGATGAAGGCACAGATAGGACAGAAACCATAAGAAGCAGTTTGGAAGCCAAAAATATATGCCAGACTTGAACGAAAGCCTTTGCAACGTCAAATGCAATGGCAAAGCTTTCGCCAGAGTCTCGAAAGGAGGATGACGAGGAGTCTGGAAGGAAAGTGAGAAGATCGCCAGTGGGGCGTCCCTCTCAGAACGTATACTGACGATCGGGAAGAGGACTGATAGAGAAGGTGCTTTATTTATTTATTCATTTATTTTTTAGAATAGATTCAAAGACTTTCGAAATACAGGATCTTAAAGCAATTGGGCGATAGGCTGAGTGTTGAAACTGTCATTATTCTTTGGGACAGAAACGTGGTGGTAGGGTTCTCACAGTACATGGAAACAGTAGCGAGGAATCGTTTAACCAGGTTTGTATCGGGAATGGGGGTGATGCTTTGGACGCTGGGATTTTCCTGACATCCAAGTTCTTGGAAAACGTACTGGTACTATACTCGCGATATTTTGTGTGATCGTGCAAGAGCAGATCACCATAGAGCTGACAGAAGCGGACGGCAGTGTCAGCCACACTAAATGCTGTAGCTCAGATTTTCTGATATTTTGCATGTAGTATGTAATTTTTAACCTGACTATCGTACGTTCTGCCATCAAAGATATTTTTGGATTAAAGAGCATGCTATATTGTGCAGAAACCATAAATTCTTCAAGATAGAGCCTTATTGTAATTCTGTGGAATGTTCGTGTTCAGAAGTAACTATATACATTTGGGATGGTTCAGACAGAAAGGGAGGGGGATGGTTTGTCTGTTAACGCACCATTTTCTTGATGGTGAATATACATTTGTCAATTAATACAGCTTTACTGTACAGTGGATGTATGTTACTAAGATATTGTTTATACCTAAACAGAGAGAGAGAGAGAGAGAGAGAGAGAGAGAGAGAGAGAGAGAGAGAGAGAGAGAGAGAGAGAGAGAGAGAATCGGTCGTTCATAAAACTACTTAAATATTTTCTTCATTTTCGAAGTAAAAACATTTTAAACAAAGAAGGACATCTGGTGTAGTAGTAGGAAAAGTATTTTTGTGTTGAATACGATAAAATGTGATTACACATATGCTTAGGGATAACTGTACATCATATTATTATGCGATATAACATGTGGCAAAACCATCCCGAAAGAGGGATTGTTTGAACGTTTTAGATATCCCTTTTCTGTGACATCCACTTACCAAATTTGAAAAGCTAAACCTATGATTTCTTTAATGGAAGGAAGAAGGAACCAAAGCCCAAGAACCTGCAGATTGTTCCCTCCAAGAAAAAAAAAAGAACAAGATAACAGAGAGCCAAAGTCAAGATCCGTACATTTCGAGATGCCTGGACACACTGTTTTTGAGAGACTGGAGATTATAGGGAGTATGAAATACAAACAGAGGGAGACAGGTCCTGAGTTGAACCACTGCGTACATAAAGGACTGGGAGTAATGGTTAACGCTTGCATTAGAGAGCTGGACAGAAAAGGGACGAGAGTTTGTTGCAAGACGGGTGCTACATGCCCGCCGTGGTGGTGGAGGAATGAAAGAAGACAGTTCAGAGGAGCCGTGGTCATTGAAGTAGCGATAGAAAAGAGATAAAGATACAACAGTGCAGCGATGAGACAGAGGTTCTGGGGAACCAATAAGAGGAGGAGGGTGAATGAGACGAAAGCCACTGACTCCATCTTGTTGGAAAAATCTGTATTTGGGGAGCCTCCCCACACATGAGAGTTGTGCAGAACACAGGGGCGAATAGAACTCGTGTATAAAGTCAATAACTGGGCACGGTTTAAGAAAGTACGGAGTAGGCTTAACACACCTAATCTCTTGGAAGCAGATTTTATAAGAGAGATAATATGTTCTTTTCAAGATAAATTGCGAGAGAATGAAACCCCAGGTATGTTTAAGGATGATGCAGGACTGAGCTAGATATTGTCTAAAATTGAAGGGTACTCCTGTGGAAGATTTTGTCAGGTTGTTAGATGTAAGACCTGAGTTTTTGATGCATTAAAAAGACAAATGTATTTTTATCCCAATAAGAAATATGAGCCAAGTCAGACATTAGGTGCAACATAACTTCATCCCTTGCCTGTTGAAGCACCTGATGAGATGGACACTGCAGAATGCAAATGGAAAGGAGAAGTGTGGAGTCATCAGCATATGAGAGGATAGGGCTAGTTGTAGAACTTAGGTCATTGATGAATAAAAGGAAGAAAGTTGGTGAAAGGACAGAACCCTGAGAAACACCACTATTCATAGCTCGAGGAGAAGAACGGTGACCACCTACACAGCAGCTATTGAACAAACAGAAAGGAAGCTAGAAATGAAGGCACGGATAGGTGGCTAGAAACCGTATGAGGGCAGTTAGGAAATTAAAGCTTTATGCGGGACTCGATCGAAATCCTTTGAGATGTCAAGTGCAATGGCAAAGTTTTCACCAAAGTCTCGAAAAGAGGATGACCAGGAGTCTGGAAGGTAGGTGAGAAGATGGCCAGTGGAACGTCCATGGCGGAATCCATACTGACGTTCAGAAAGAAGATTGTGAAAAGATAGATGCTTAAATTTTTTTTGTTAAGAATATTCTTGAATAATTTTGAAATACAGGATGTTAGAGCAATTGGGTGATAGAGGGGTGGGAATGGTCACCCTTCTTTCGGATAGACTGAATGAGAGCAAATTTCAAACAAGAAGGAAAAGTACTAGTTAAGACACAAAGGCAGAAGAGTTTATTTAGGCAGGGCATCAACACAGAAGCACAGTTCTTGAGGACAACAGAAGGGACCCCGTCAGGCCCATATGTCTTGTTAGTATTGAGACCAGTGATGGCAGAAAGTACGATGGGCTCGCACAGTATGCATGATCACAGTGCGTGAATCGCATAGTACATGAGTGACCAAAGTTCATAACCATAAAACTTTGAATGTGCATGTTTGGCCCACAATATGCGAGATAGAGGCAAGGGGTGGCACAAAACTGCTATTTTCCCAGACTATGCAACCCTCCTCCCCACGCACAATGCACCCATTGTGACGTTAGAGGCTCGTGGTGAAGGTGCTCAAGAGGAGTTTACAGTGAGATCTCGCCAATAATGACTTCGAAGATAACGTTTTGGACAACAATGGTAAGTTAGAATAGGCCTAGATACCCAGTTTCTATAATAACGTTTGGATTCAGTTGAATAACGGTTTTTTCATGAATGCCAAGTTGTTATATTGCAAATACGTCCATAACAAGATGAGGAATGAAACAGACAAACAAAAAAGGTTAAGGAACTTGCCGAAAATGTGAGCAGTAGCGAGGAGGAGTTGGGAGATCCTATCATCACCACCTCCCTGACTCGGCCGCCGCCATCTCCACCACCATCACTGCCCAACCTTGCCCACCAGCTGCTGCCCCCTCCACCTCCGTAGCCCCACCTGACTCACCTGCTCCACCTGGCATATCTGCAACCCCCACAATAATGACTGTTGCTGCATATCTTCATCAAAGCCTGGAGTAATACAGAATTGGCAACTGTTAAACACATGTGGTGCAGCCAGTGTGGTGGGGGAACTTGTGTCTCTTAAACGTGTTGCCATGCCTCGGAGCCCCTGCTATTTAAGTCCATCAGGCCTGTCATCTACTGTTTGAGGGGGTCCCATCCGTATGTTGTTTTTCCCATAACATTATGTATTCACAGTACGCGAAATCACAGTGCACGAGGGCACGTGCTGTGCGAGCCCACTGTACATCAACTGAAGAATTTTAATGTCAGCCATGAGGAAGTCAGTGGGGGGAGGTGATGGAGGAACAGCATCGGCATCATCTGTGGCAGTCTTGGAGGAGAAAATCTGAGCGAAGAGTTCTGCTTTATCAGTAGAAAAAATAGCTACAAAGCCAGCAGAGTGGAAAGAGGAGGGAAGGGTGATGAGGTAAAATCGTCAGAAAGGTTTTGGCAAGGTGCCAGAAGGAGCGGGAAGAATTCGAGTTGGAAAGTTCAGAGCATTTAGTACGAGTGAAATTATCTTTACCTGTGAGAAGAGCAGACTTAGGACGGTTCCAGGCAGAAACATATAAGAGATGAGATTCAGGAGTGGGTTGGCTCCAGTACCTTTTGTAGGACTTCTCCCTTTTGTGGACAGCATTAGAACAAGCTTGATTAAAGAAAACTTTTTTTGCATTAGTCAAAGGATATGAGAAAGAATGTATTCTTCCATGCCCAAGAGAATAATCTTCATATTGTGCAAGGCACACTCAGATGGCTCATGGCCATGGAAGCAATAATCATTCCAGGATAAATCAAAGAAGTACTGCCTGAGGGCGTCCCAATTAGCAGCTCGAAAGTGCGACAGCCTCCAGTTCATGGAGGCTCCACAGGCCTTCCTGGAGCGACAGGACAGGTTAAGGTGATAAGGTTGTGATCAGAGGAGCCCAACGGAGAGAGAGATTAACAGCATAAGCAGAAGGATTACATGTATGCAAGAGGTAAAGTATGTTGGAACTCTCTCCATGTCTGTTTGGAATACCGGCAAGGTGCTATACAAGCTGCTTTAGGTCATTAAGGATAGAAAAGATATAGGCTTGTACACCAGGTGGATCAGTGAAAGGAGAGGAGAGCCGAAGGTGGTGGTGAACAATGAAATTTCCTAGAATGGCGATTTTAGAGAATGGAAAAATGGATAGGATGTGTTCCATCTTAGAAAGTAAGATAGTCAAAGAATTTTTCATAGTCAGCAGAATTAGGGGATAAGTAAATAGCACAGATAAATTTAGTCTGACAATGACAGGAAAGCCAAAGCCAGAGAGTAGAGAATTTTTCAGGACTCAAATTCTGGAACAAGTGAGCAAAATATGTTGCATAGATATACGTAACAGCCACCTTTGGCTTTGAAATGTGTAGAGAGAAAGTAGGAGGATACAGAAAAGGTTTGCCCTCAGTTGCCTCAGACAGCTGAGTTTCAGTTAGGAAGAGAAGATGTTTGGAGGAGGAGAGGTGGTGTTCAACAGAAAGTCAGAGGAAAGGCCGCGATTGTGTCAAAAATGAAGAGGTGAGACAGACAGTGGTCCCAAGCAGCTCGCTGGGTCGGGAGAGAGGCTGATGTTGGGGGCTTTGATTGTCCCTTCCCCCTGGGGACTCCGAGGCTTAGTTATTAGATACCATTTCTTTTTGTAAAATTTTAAAAGGTAATTGAAGTGTGCAATGTGCTTGTAGTTTGGCGTTGACAGAGGAACTGAACACTAGCATCTACCAAAATTATAATACATGTTAGAGGGACACGTTGTCATGTAATATGAGAGGCATGTATATAATTTACTCCTGATTATCACACTCCAAACTTCAAATGAACCAGTAAGTGATATGAGTACTTAGTTAATTTGTAATGTTGTTACCCTTTCCGTATCTTGCTACATGCATTTTACATTGTTATATCATTTCACTAGGCAAGTATACAAACCAGCTTAAACGAAGTTTCGATACAGTGGATCGCATTGAACTATCATCAGTGAAAACCACTGGATAAACATGTATGCCAACACGCCACTGTTATCAGCTGCAGCGAGAAGCTTGCTGCCATGTTTCTGAACTAGGTGTCCTCTTTCCATTTGGCGGGACCTGTACAAGTTGACAGCCAAAGGTGAAAAAGTTTGCCTAGGTAGGGTGTAAGTGCAGAAGCACAGTTCTTGATGACAGCAGGAGGGGCTCAGAAAGGCCCATATGCCTTGTTAGTACTGAGCCCAGTGATGGCAGAAAAGACATCAACTGAAGAAGCTTTAATGTTAACCAGAGGTGGACAGTGATGGAGGAACAGCACCGCAGTTATCTAAGATGGCACTGGAGGAGATGTGAGTGAAGAATTCTGCATTATCAGTAGAAGAAACACCTACAGAGCATCATATCTGACACAAGGAGGAAAGAATGATGACGTAAAGATATTAGAAAGTTTTTTGGTAGGTGCCAGAAAGGAGGAGGAAGAATTTGGGTCCAGTAAATTCGGAATGTTTAGTACGAATAAAATTATTTTTGGCAGAGCGAAATACAGACTTCATATTATTCTGGGCAGAGAATAAATGAGAAGAGATTAAGGGGTTGGTTGGATCCTTTACCTTTTGTAGGACTTCTTGTTGTGGACAACGTAATTAAACCATTTTTTTTTTTTTTTGCATTAGTCACAGGACAAGGGAATGGAATTTGTGCTTCCACGCATAGGAGAATAACCTACATAATATGCGAGGCACATATGGTTTGCACTCAGCCAACGAAACAATAATCATTTTAGGGAAAATCAAAGAAGAACTGCCTGAGGACCTCCCAGTCAACAGCTCGTAAGTGCCATGGCTGCAGCTTCTTGGAAGAGTCCACAGGCCTTACTGGGGTGATAGGACAGGTTAAGGTGATAAGTTTGTGATCGGAGGAGCCTAACGGAGAGAAAAGATTAACAGCATAAGCAGAATTAGTTGTGGGGAAAAGGACACCTATGTTGGAACGCTCTCCAAGGTAGTCACGTGTGTGGGTAAGGTGCTGTACAAGCTGCTCCAGATTATTAAGGCTAGAAAAGATGTAGGTTTGTTCACCAGGTGTATCAGTGAAAGGAGAGCAGGGTCATAGGTGGGGGTGAAAATTGAAATAATCTAGAATGGAGATTTCAGAGAAAAGAAAAATTCTTAGGATGTGTTCCATCTTTGAAGCTAGATAGTCAAAGTACACAACACAGATATATTATATAGTCTGAGAATGGCAGGATAGCTGCAGGCAGAAAGCAGAGAATTCAGAGGACTGAAAGGTAGGAACGCGAGAGCAAGATATGCTGTTGCGCACATACTGTAAGAGTATATGCAACAGCTACCTTTGGCTTTGAAGTGAGTATCGAGAAAGTAGAAGGATACAGAGAAGGATTTGCTGTCAGTCACCTCAGACAGCTGAGTCTCGGTGGGGAAGAGAAGTTGAGGTTTAGTGGAGGACAGATGGTGTGGAAACATTAGAGGAAGGGCAATGAATGTTGCAGAAATGAAGAAGAAAAAGTGAATCAGACAGTAGTTCCAAGCGTCTCTCTTCGCCGTCACTGGAAGAGGAGCTGTTAGTGGGGACTTTTATGCCCCCCCCCCTAGGAACTTGGAAGCTGGGTGTAGAGATGCCACTCACTCTCTCTCTCTCTCTCTCTCTCTCTCTCTCTCTCTCTCTAATTTAGAAATGGAAGTATGGTGTGTAATGTCCATGTAGTTTGGTGTTGACACTTGGAGGAACCTGTATAGGAGATTATGTTGATTTTCTCTCTGTCTTACAGACGCGATGAGAGGGTTTAGCAAAAGGGGATAGTCAGAAGCTAGTCTGGAGGGATGATGAAATGGGAGCTCCAGCTCTCTGTCATCACCTTCCCATTCACATCCCCCATGGGTGTACCGCCCTGTTTGATTGGTGCTGTCTGGTTTGGAGTTCTGATATGTAAGTGGTGTGTGATGTGAATTGAAACTATGTCGTGGTATAAGTGGAGTGGCGAAAGAGAATGTAATGTTTTAGAAATGTGGACTAGCGAAACCGAAGTGTGGCAGAAATGTTGTGGAGTGGAAGGCACTGTGGCGAAGTGCCTTCTTGCGTCACCAGGCACCGCGACCCGGAAAGAAAATTAGTGTTACGTTGGGCTTATGTCTCTTGGTAATTCTTCCTTAATACTGTATGTATATACAAACATCTATACATATGTATAGTACAGAGAGAGAGAGAGAGAGAGAGAGAGAGAGAGAGAGAGAGAGAGAGAGAGAGAGAGAGAGAGAATTTACGTATATACATAGAGGTAGATATGTAGGTATTTATAGATATATATATATATATATATATATATATATATATATATATATATATATATATATATATATACCTAACACATTTAAGATTTGCAGATGACATTGTCCTAATCTCTGATGCATGATACACACTCAAAGAAATCTTAAATGGCCTAAATAGAGAAAGTTTCAAAGTAACGCTAAAAATGAACTGAAGTAAAAGAATCGTTTAATCCAGATACACCACATAGCGTCATCAGAATAAGAGGAGAAATTATTGAAGTCGATGAGTATAATTACTTGGGGCCAATACTAAAACTAATGAATGAAATTTTTCGCAAAATAAAAAGCCGCATCGCATATGGATGGAAAACTTTCGGAAATCATAGAAACACCATGAAAAGTAGTTGGCCAATATATATGAAATGACATAGGGTTGTGAGACCTGGAAACTGACAAAATCGATGAAAAATCAAACTAATCCGTTCTCAAAGGGCAATGGAAAAGACCATGTTGGGAATATCTTTAAGAGACAGGAAAAAAACTTGGATGAGAGCAGCATAAGGTCAAGAAGATTATAGAAGTTATAGAGGAACAGAAACAGAGGCAGTCAGGTCATGTAATAAGACTAATGGATAACCGATAGAGCAAGAAGCTGACTGACTGGACTCCAGATTATAAGCGTAACAGAAAAACGCCAGACTGGAGATGAAAAGATGAGATATATTAAGCAGTTTGTAGGCTAAACGTGGCAGAGGTTCGTGGAAGAGGTTAAGGAAGGCCTTTGTTTAGCAGCGGACTTGCAATGGCTGAAGCTGCTGCTGCTGATATACAGTATATATATATATATATATATATATATATATATATATATATATATATATATATATATATATATATATAATATATATAAATATATATACATATATATATACATATAGATACAGATATATATATATATATATATATATATATATATATATATAAAACTCTATCTTTCTATCTCTCTCTCTCTCTCTCTCTCTCTCTCTCTCTCTCTCTCTCTCTCTATCTATCTATCTATCTATATATATAGATATATATATCTCTCCATCTATCTATCTATCTATATATATATATATATATATATATATATATAGATATATATATCTTTCTATCTATATATACAGAGAGAGAGAGAGAGATAGAGAGAGAGAGAGAGAGAGAGAGAGTAGCGGGGTACCCGGCGTTGCCCGGGCCAAAAAGGCGAACACTCTAATCCTATTTGGTGTAATTCAATCTTTCTTTCTATTCCAGAAAGACCATGTACCTCTTATGCTGTAGAAGAGGGATTATAAGAGGTCCAGGAATTTTCTATTTCAGCTTTCGCAGACTAATGCAAAGTATTTGTGTGCACTTGTTTACTATTACCGGTGACCTCAAATGACCTCAGAGGTCAACCTCACATAGCCTATGTCCGAAGAGAAGGCCATGTGAGACTCCATGCCTTAAATTGGGTTTTTGGGTCCAGTCGTTCAAGCTTGTATTACCGGTGACCTAAAATGACCTCTGACCAATGACCCCATTTGACCTCGAAGGTCAATCTCACATAGCCTGTGCCCGAACTGAAGGTCATGTGAGTCTCCATGCCAAAGGTTGGGCTGCAGGGATACCCGTCGTTGCCCGAGCTAAAAAAGGCTAACACTTTACCTGTGATATCAGATAATCCAGATCTGAATTTTGCCCTCCTTAAAACCATCCTTGGGTCACCCTGATTCAGAATATATATGGGTTTGGGGGCTTCTGGCCCTTGGTTTGGCCGTGAGTGAAGGACAAACAAACAAACAAACAAACATCGTGGCTCAAATATCTATCTATGTATCTCTCTCTCTCTCTCTCTCTCTCTCTCTCTCTCTCTCTCTCTCTCTCTCTAATCTATCTATGTATCTCTCTCTCTCTCTCTCTCTCTCTCTCTCTCTCTCTCTATGTTTGTATATATATATATATATATATATATATATATATATATATATATATATATTACATTTGGCATGATAACTTTCAGCCGCGGGACGCCATGAACTTAAAAACGTAGGCTATGATGTATGCAACCGCCAGACAACTTTACTCAGCTTCAGCGGCACATTTAAAACAGATGAAGTAAACTAGAGCCCCCACTACACCTAACATCTTACCAAAGTTTAAAATGTTCGTTTGATAGTAGCAGAAACGAAATAAATAAAAGAACTGGTGTTGAAAGTTTTATATATGCAAAATTTTGATGATACAAATGTACTGCAATACAGTATCAACTACAAGACCTCTTTGAATAGTAGGTGTGGGAGCCCAATACATTTGCCTAACCATAGGATGAGGGTGAAGGTGAGGCAGAATCCCCTCTCCCGATAATATGGGAAATTAATTGCTACATATTGCAATTTGCAGAGAGAGAGAGAGAGAGAGAGGCGGGGGTGGCAGGGTAATTCTCTCTCTCCCTCTCTCCCTCTCTCTCTCTTTCTCTTATAATCCTTTTTGCACTAACATTATTCTCGCCTCTGCTTTTTTTTTCCTTTTTTTTTTTTTTTCTCATAAAATTCCAATCAATCAGGAAGAACCGCAAAATATGGCAACTGTTCTCTTATGGTTCGTTATTCCCTTGGCCAAGTTTGTATTACTGTTTTGCTGATTTTCTTTTTGTTTATCCTTTTCTGCTTCTTTGTTCGTGGGAGATCATAGCAGTTAGTTTTTTTCCCTCCATCTGACAAAGTCGGAGGAGGGTGTTGTTATCACTGGGATCAATAGGTGCCCGTCCGTAGAGTTGGACGACAGGGCAGCTGGCTGGGCAAAGAGATTTCTTTTCCTGGCCAGACCTCAGTAAGTATTCACTATAGAGACATGAAATTTCACATAACTATGTGTCTTATAGTGAAGTGGTACGTTTTGGTTGCTAAAATACTTTTTTTTTATGAGTAAAAAAAATAATTTTTGAGGGATTTCAATGCGACCTGTGCAAGGAATCTGAAGGGCCCAGGTTATGTGTCCTTAAGGCGCTCTCCTTACGTCCATCATTTAAAAATAATAATAATGGGGGGGGAGTTGAGAGCCGTATGTGCTTGGTTAGGTGTGCAGGGAGGTGGGGGTATGTGTTTGGTCAGATGGAGCATTGCAACAGAGAAGCGTTGCCTATTTTTTTTTTTTTTTTTCCAGCCCTTGGTTCGCTGATACAGGGTAACATGTTAACAGAAGATATGTTATTCTCTTGATATTTTTCCTCTTTCTCCTTCATTATTCGTAGAAGTTGTACCGTTTTTATGTTAACTCCTTGCCGTATTACTCTGTTTTCCATTTCTTAATTATCTGTTTTATTCTCCAACGTACCGGTATCTGAAGAAAAATATATGCTTTAAATATAACTCTTTCGGTTGTTTTGGTCTTATTTCCTCCTCTTGATTCGTATGAAAACATAAACTTACATATTACTCAGCCATCCCTCTTCTTGTTACTGCCTGTTTCTGTTAATTCCACGCCTATACCAACCTCTGATTTACTAACGTAAGACAAAACTGAATAGCTTAGATAGATCTTTTCACAACTTTTCTCCAGTTTCACTCTGATTCATATAACTGATACAGTTATTCAAACTAGTTAGTCTCCTTTGTTATTTTCTCCATCTACAATTTCTTTCCAATTGTGTTAACCATTAAGCCTACACCTCAGCAAAATTATACTTCTCATCATGTTTTCTATTTATGCTCTTCTCTCTCCTCCTAACCTGCTTCGTTGACCAAATTATTTCATACAAATTATCTTCCTGTCTCAAATTTCCATGAATTTCCTTTCCCTCCTTGACTCAATCCGAAAATCATCGGCTTTAAAAAGAAAAAAATATGATGCCTTAAATCCATCTGTCAATTTGTCTATCTATCTATGTTTAACCTTTCTCTTACCTCCCTTTCAATAATGTATGTTAATCTCCTCCCTCCCTTTCTCTTTCTTCAGATGGCCTTCATACCTCTAACTGCTGTCATCGGGCAAGAAAAATAAAAAAATAACTCATATTCACCGATTAGAACTGTATTACTCTTTCAGTTAATCAAATTTTAATTCATTTTCTGTTCCGTCTCTGTCCCTATTATTAATAACATGGCTACATGAGATTATACATACATTTTATATATATATATATATATATATATATATATATATATATATATATATATATATATATATATATATATATATATATATATATATATATATATATATATATATATATATATATATATATATATATATATATATATATATATATATATATATATATATATATATATATATATATATTATAACCATTATGGAGGGAATAGAACCCGCGACACAGGTGAGAGTCAGACAGCAATCCACTACACCACGACCTGGTAAAAGTTATCTCACATAGTCACAGTCATGTAACCAGTGTCCCTCCGCCCCCACTGTGGACCTGAAGAGGCTGAAATAACGTCCTGGCACTCAGGCAAGTAGATGTTTTTAATCTATCCCAAGCACTTATTGCAAGTCAGAATGAGGAGAGAAACCTGTACTTAACACAGGAAAAATCATCCAATACATTACCATTATTCCGGGAATCGAACCCGGGACTCTCAGGTGAGAGCCAGGCAGCAATCCACTATGCCACGACGAGGTAAAAGTTATGAATTTTCCTGTGTACAGTACAGGTTTCTCTCTTCATTCTGACTTGCCGTAAGTGCTTGGGATAGATTAAAAGCATCTACTTGCCCGAGTGCCAGGGGGTTAACTCATCCTCTTCAGGCCCACAGTGGGGGAGGAGGGACACTGGTTACAAGAGTGTGACAATGTGAAATAACTTTTACCTGGTCGTGGTGTACTGGATTGCTGCCTGGCTCTCATATGAGAGCCGCGGGTTCGATTCCCAGCATAATGGAATTATATTGGATGATATTTCCCGTGTAAAGTACAGGTTTCTCTCCTCACACACACACACACACACACATATATATATATATATATATATATATATACAAATAACAAAAGCCTAGGTTCATTCTTCTCCAACTCTCCCTGCCAACTACGTCAAAAGCGTAGATTCTTAAGCAACTCTCTTTAGAGGGAAAGGTCTTCGTGCTTTAATTAAATACCAGAGGCAGCAACAAAGGTTGACTGAAATGCCAAACGACCTCTGTTCTGGCTTCCACTGAGTCACATTCTCTTTGACATGGCAGACAAAGGGGTTCAAAGGAAAGCAAAAAGCTACAAACCTATCTGTCGCTTCAATGCTATAACGAAGATAACTAATGTACAAGTCGAAGATAAAAGGAGGCTTTTTGCCACTTTTCCTTGAAGGGATGTTTTGTTTATACACTCTAATATTGTCTTCCTTGCTATTTATTCCTTATTATATTGTCACAGATTCAACAAAATGATGATGTAAATAGAACACTAAGAAAATGGCATAAGTGAGCCTCTTACCCAACAAGAATAATGCTTTCGGGTCTTATATTCAATTTCTTACCAAAATACGGTCCCTAATGTATTGTTTTGAACGGCTTAGGAGGGCTTTTGGCATTTCATCTATAATGAATAATGATACTTTTCACACCACTCCCATTCCTTCCATTATACGCAATTAATGTCCTGGTAATCTCGACTCAGAATAAAAAAATAACAATAAACATACAAGAGTTACTTGGATCCCAAATATAGAAATAAACAGATAAGGCAGACTTGTTGGGAAACCTTAATAACGAAAAAACAACCATTAGTAGCACTTCTTCCTAAGTGATTTATTTTGCTTACTGCATTTTTACTATCTCGGACTTTTGTGGCCCACTGTTTGCTGAATAAAACTATTTGGTAATAGTTGGCATAGACTCACATGTTTCTTTACGTTAATATTGCTCATATGAGGTCTCTCTCTCTCTCTCTCTCTCTCTCTCTCTCTCTGAGTGTGTGTGTGTGTGTGTGTGTGTGTGTGTGTGTGTGTGTGTGTGTGTGTGTGTGTGTGTGTGTGTGTGTGTGTGTGTGTGTACTCCTCTCCACCTCCCTACTGTAATTTTCCAACCTGCTGTTCAATTACGTACCTTTTTCTCCCAGGCGGGTCTAGGCAATGTTAAATTAGTTCGAGATAGGTTAGATCGGTTTACTTTAACTCTCAGATTGCATGGGATTTTTTCCGTGCTGAATAAACCTACAGTTATTATGCAGAAAAAAAAAATATATATATAATAAAGGCCCTACCAATGCTGTGAAAATTTTATATCTCGTTTGCATTAATCTTACGAAGATCCCTTAGCCTTTCACCTCATTTGCTGGCCAAGAGTAATCAGATTTGAGGATCGATAAAATTAACAACCAGGGAGACTCATGAGATGGAGGGATGGAGCGGAGAGGTATAAGAGAGAGGGGTGTGTGAGCTGGGAGCAGGGCAATGAAATGGCGGGGGACAGGGCGACATGGAGGCGATTTGTTTGTGGCCACCCCTTACGGGATTAAGGCTTCTGGTAATAGATAGATAGATAGATTTTATACCCTTTCACCACGTAGGGTTTGTCTATGCTGAACAAAAGAATCTGTAGTGAAAATAAGATCTGTAATACTAACAAGAAGTACTTGAGGCTGCCCGGGTAAAACAATATGATCTTGCATACTGGCACTGCCTGGGACTACGTAGGGTCACTTCCCCTGAGGGAGAAGGTAATCAAGTGGAAATTGCCAAGGATCGAACAATTTGGTAAAATAACCGTTTTTTTTTTTTTTTTTTCCCACAGAACTATTCATTTGGAGGTTCTTTTGCACAAAAAAATAAGTCAAAGAAAATCAACCCCAGGGACAGTTTTCTTTGTCAATATATATATATATATATATATATATATATATATATATATATATATATATATATATATATATATATATATATATATATATATTGCCCAGAAATTATATTTCTTGATATGGGGTAGCTTAATGTGATACATTTACTAGCTTCTTAAACTGCCTAAGTGATAATTTTCAGCACAAACTATTTTGTCAAGTGCCATTTCTTGAAAACAAGTCTTTCCTTATTTGCATAAATCGAAGATGGCTGCCCAAACAGTTATTTTCTATATTTTTGCTTTCGTTTAAATATTTCAGCCAACTAAAATGTGAGAATTTAGTCTATAATGTTTGGCACATTAAAACTGCGTTAGCTTTACTTGATTATGAATATTATTAAATAATGTACATAAATTATTTGCAAAAATCTAACATGGCTGCCAAAATAAGCTTTGGTATACTAGAACTCTAGAATCAGAACTTAATTATAGTCATCATATGTCACTGCACAATGTTTTAGGTACTTGTGGCTCCAAGTCTTATTTATATTTTTTATGTGTGACAGTTGATAAAGTAAAGAAATAAAGCATATGCAACAATGAAGATACGGTGTATGCCAGGAAATCCATTCCCAAAATGATGGAAGGAAAGGCAAAGTGTAGGTTCCTAACCTTTGGTTCCTTCTTTCTTACTTTAAAAAATGCAAGGAATCTATGGGCATGCCTTCTCAAGGATGCAGCGTTGCATCTGGTCCTTCTTCCACCTTAAATGAAACCTGGCAATATGTCCCCATCAGGTACAGAAAATGGTGATAATTGAAATGATATGTGGCTACCACTTCGGGAGCTGTACAATACAGTCGTTGGAGGTGAGCTGCCAATTACAGATGTTCTCACCAAACCACATCTCTCTAAGTTTCACGAGCAGGTTGAGGACTCGAAGAAGAAACAGAGGCACTTCCTAACAGGGAAGCTATGGGTCACATTTATGAGGTTTGTGTCCTTAGTGAGAACCTACATACTTGGAGTGAGAAGTAGAAACTGGCTACTACACTGTAAAGCAACATAAGATATGTTAGCATTTCTAGCTGCCGCAGGACATAATAACTGCAGCAGGACATAATTCTGCCGACTGTATCGAGCTGACTCTCAGGAGTTATGCTTCTGTTTTGATAAACCGTTCAAGATGGACCAATTCACTGTTAGAAGCAACCAAAACGTGTTTTGGTGTGGGACCTGTTCAGATATGACCACTGGGCAATGCCTGATGAAAGCTAGCAAGATAAAGGGCGGACTGATAAACATAACACACAAGGAAGCTGCCAAAACAAAGTGGCTATCATCTGCACATGTTGTGGCACAATACACCAACTCCCTATGCACACTGACCAATACGCACACTGGGACTTGGTCTGAACAGCACCGGGATGTGCTCCCAGCTATTGTCAAGCGTGACACAGATGATTTGCATAGGTCCACAGAGTTCCTTCAACAACACACTCCATTCCAGAATGAAGGTATCAGTGAATGAGATCTGATCAGTATCGCCACAGGCATCATTGCAGACAGCAGAGTGAATGTAGATGAGACACTGACAGTCCAAAGTCTCAACAACAAAAGGTGAGAGGACATCACCATGAAAAGATCATTCTGACCAAGACACCATATTTGCAGCAATGCGAGAACCTGTTACAGTAGGTTCTGAGACCATTCGAGTGTCTTTAACTGAACTGCATCAACGGCCTCTTTCTGAATCATTGCCGAAAGGAACTCCAGGGGAAAATATATTTGCCTATGAACTTGCCACAGTAGCTCCTGCGCTCTTCCTTGATGGTGGGGGCATGCACAAGTTTCCCAAGTCACAACTTGCTTATCACCTGAAGATGATCAGCTATGTGGCCAGTTTACCGTGGGAAGAACAGGCTGCATATGTATTTGATGGGTGTGCTCTGCTACACAAAATTCCTTGGCCAAAGGTAGGGAGAATGGACAATGTTTGTGAAACATTTGTGGGTGCTGTCAAGCACAGAGTGATAATAGCATGAATAGTTTTTGACAGCTATAAGGCAAAGACAACAAGACCTCGAACTGAAACACCGGAAACTCAATCATCCCAGTGCCCCAGACATTTTGTTGACTCGAAAGACCACTGTACTCGGTAAAAAGAATACCTTTCTGATGAACAAAATAAATAAACAATGTCTGCTTAACCTCATCGAAGAGACCTGTTGAAAGTTGGAATTCCAGCGCAACATGCAGGTGATGATGCTAATATCACCATAGTCCAGAAAGCACTTCAGTCTGAAGGAGAGAGTGTGGGTGATGTTGTTATTGATGGGCACTACTACCCACCACATCACTCGGGTAACTATGAATATCACGGGTTATTATATCTGGTGTTGAGATATGAATGAAATGAAAGTTGAAGTGCCTCTGTCACTGTATCAAAATCAATGAACATGGTGATAAAGGTTGGTATTCTTGCCTGCTTAGGAGACTTTCTATCACCTGTTTTTAAGCTATTTGTCTTTACTGTTGTATATTAGCATTTTATTGAATGCTATTTATATTATTATAATCCCGACTTTGATTGCATAAACAACATAGACGATATCAACGTGCTACGTGTAGAAGTATGTTAGCAAGAAGAGATACTTGTGCTCCTCCTAAGCAGATGAGAATATGGAATATAGAATTTAATTTCCCAAACAATTAATTCAACAGCCGTGAAGAAAACCGCGACACCTTATTGTGCAGCTCACCTGCCTGATTAAATACCTGTCTACCTATCTGTTTGTCTAACTTGTGTCTATCTGCCAGTCTATCAACAGCCAGACACATTAATCAAGGAGGGGATGGACACGGAAAATAACGTCCATGTTACTCTCTCGAATGATATCATACTTCCTGCCCTCCAACTCATACCACAGAATAATAAGATAATGTAGGCACTAGATAACAGGGTTTGCCATTGTCGGTGTCAGTCGAGAAAGGAATATTGATAAGAATAAAAATAAGACCTGGACAAGACGAAAAAAGATTACAGAAACTCGTAGGGCTGGTTGGGCTCAAAATCAAGAAAATTAAGAAGAAAACTAGCAAAAACGATTTAATGTCACCGTTAAACCCGTTGGTACAATGTCTTTACTTTTGTTCATTCATGCTGTGCTGCTTTATTTCTTTAGCTTTAGGAGATGCATCAGATTGTGGTTAATGGAGACTTTTTCTTAACCCATCAACAATAAGAGTCCCTCCAATGCTGAACAGCAGCGTCTGGAGGTAGCAAGACTAAAATAAAAGAACTACATCTTCAGACTCGGAGTGTTACAATGAATATCTATCTAATATATCTATCAATCAATATCTATCTTTCTACCTATATTTGTCTGTCTATTTCTCTATCTCTCTGTCCATATGTCACGGGGTTTTGAGAATTTAATATTACTTGATACTTTAAAATGTTGCTTCTAAATATGGACAAAAAATTGACTTGTGAAAATCAAGCAATCATTACTTTATGCCAGCTTACTTCGCCGATTCTCTAAGGACGAGAATATATTTACCTTCTCAGCAGTACACAGCAGAGACTAATTACTAACAAATGCTGTTTGTTAGTACTGTTAGCCTCTAGAGAAAGTGACTCCACCCCTGACAATCAATAAATTATGCTATGAATGATAAACAGGTTCTTGCTGAAGCATTAACTCCAAGTTGGCACAACGGATTTAAGTTTTTAATAAAAAGGACTGGCCTAAGTACCAGTTATGAATAACACAAAGCATTGTACAAACTAAGAGCGGTAACTAAAATAAGCTTAATGTGTTGAAATAAAACACGAGTTTACATTAAGCTCAAGAAAAAAGAACTGTGAATTTATTAATTACAATGAAACAAATTTTACATTACATGAGTCTCAAATGAATTCAAAATAAGGAGAACACACTCACTCGCTCACTCAAAAGCTAAACTCATAAACCTAGGAAAAACGAAGGAAAAAATACTGGTCAGTTAAGGGGGCTGAGCTGAATGAACTGGCCGTCGGAGCTAGGATGAACACTGCAATACGCTAGACCTCTACGCCAAATCACTGTCTAAATGGAGATTCAGGAACTCGCTGGACATCGGCAGCGCTGCTCCACACTGGGCCCAATCGAACCTGCACTCACGGCATCTTAATCCTGACTGCCTTCAAATCGTGAGAGAGGGGCGAGTGCCAGCTGCGCTTGCTAACAGCCAACGAAAAATGTGAGCGATGCATGCCCACAACAATTCACTCAGCGAAAGCACCAATGTCGTGCGCAAGGACGATCACTTATGAAACAGTGAAAAATGTTCTGAAAACACTCCCAATCGGGTGAATACGGGGACGGTTAAACTGAGTGATAAACAGTAGAAATTCCACTAGAATTAGTGGTGTTCATCAAAGTTCAATGTCATGAGTTTGTTTAGATACAAAATCGCGCCAATTCATGTCAATATGCCATATCAAAATCAATTTTTTTTTTCCCTTCAGCAAATTTTTTTTTTCAATATACATACATATAAATCCTAACTCAGTCACACAAGATTCAAACTGTGGTGTGTGTGCTTTCCTGCTACAGGAGAAAGTCACAGTCGCTAGTGAGCAAAAAAAAATTCGTATTTATGTTAACAGAAGCAAGGTTGAGGAAAAAACTCCGTGACGATGGTGAAAAATCCTGTACTCAGGTCAAATTGAGTGAAAGGTTCGCTACATTTACATAACAACTAATTGTTACGTAGCGTGATGTATGTAATACACGGTGTAGGTGTGACAGTTGTGGTGTAACTGTGCCTACGTGTAAAATTATGTGATACAAATCAATAGTAAATAGTGACGACGAGGCAGAAGAGAAGAGGCTGCAGCATGCGACAGGGATGACCAGCTGATCTGCATGACAACGCTGCACCCGCCAGCTGCACCTGTGAAAGGAATCAAGGTGGAGCATCAAAAGTGTCAGTTCTCTCATTCTCTGCCTAGCAATCAGTACTTATGTTTATTATTAACCAGGAAATGTGGTCTTAGGATTCACAAATCCCTCAGGACCCTTGTAGTTTACTGGTTAACCTAGCATTATTAACCAGGAAACGTCCCAGTTCTTGAATTGCTCAAATTTCTCAGAATGGGCAGTTTACTTGTTAACCTAACTCTACACTTATGATTCATTCGCAGCCTCAGATTGTCCTTACGGGGGTCTCAAACTTCCCATTAACCTATGGTATACATGTATATACAGGTCCTGGACGTAACATGTCCTGTGGGATCAACGGGCGAGACGTCAGCAATTACTGGTACACTTTTAACTGGGAACCAGGCTGGTCCTTGGATTACTCAAATCTCTGAGGACACCTGTCTTACAGAACCCAGCATACAACAGTTGCCCATGTTAGTCAGCATTTAGTAGGCGAGACGTCAGGTCTGCGCCTACATTATCACTTCCCTTGATGTATCTCACAACAAGGTTACTGCTGCAAATACAGTGTCCAGCGTGTCAATCTTGCATTAGCCGTCTTAGTTGTGCTGAGACTAGTGGGTGGCATATGATCAGTTTCCAGAGTGAATGGTGCTCCATATAAATAATAGTAATATTTCTTAACACCATCAACCACGGCCAAGAGTTCCTTCTCAACAGTACTGTAATTCCTCCCGGCGGGTTTTAGTTTACGGCTGTGGTATGCCACTGGAAAGATTCCACCTTCCGATTCTTGCATTAATACGGCATCTACTCCATTTTGTGAAGCATCAGTGCGCAGTATGAAAGGTTTGTTGGAATCAGGCAACTGCAAGATTGCCCCCTTACACAGCATATTCTTAAAGGTGGCAAAAGATCTCTCTTGCGCTTCTCCCCATTCAATGGTGTTTGGAGCATGTTTTCGTAGCACCTCATACAACGGTTGGGAAATGAGAGCAAAGTTGGGGATAAAACTCCTATAATACCCCACTAGGCCAAGGAATGCCCTAACCTGTTTCTTGGTCACGGGTGGGCTTCTCTAACTTTCCTAATCTTGTCACTCTGGCATCTGCTGCGATTGTTGCCAACCATGTGTCTGAGGAACTCCACCTCACTGTGAGCAATTATACACTTGCTAGGCTTCACAGTCATGTTAAACTCTGGCATCTACTGAAGACAATTTCCAAGAGTCTGAGGTGCTCCTCCAACATGGCAGGATGAACGAGGACATCGTCAACGAACATCTCTACTCCTATGATACCATGGAGCACTTGTCTCATGGCACGATTGAATACTGCTGGGGAATTTGCAAGTCCAAATGGGAGGACTTTATACTGATACAACCCCCCAGGAGTAACAAAAGCAGTGAACTGACGGCTCTCGGGATGAAGGGGAATCTGAAAGAATCCTTTCACCAAATCGTGCTTTGTGAAATATCGTGACCCTGCCAGCTTGGAGAAGATGGCAATGCGGTCACCCATCGGCTCAGCATCCACTTTGGTGAATGCATTTAGCCTCCTATAGTCGCCACAAATCTACTACCATTGGACTCCAGTAAGGAGATGAGGACTTTTCAATAATACCTGCAGTCTCCATGTCAGCAATTTCGTTGTCTACTGCGTCCAGTAGTCGCATGGGAATCAGATATGGCTTAACCTTTATGGGAGTATTGTTGGTCAACTCAATTGTGTGACAATCAACCTTTGCAAGTCTAGGTTGGTCAGAGATGACATCAGCATACTGACGGAGCAGTGACCTTATGGCATTCTGGTCACCTAATGCTAAGTCAGTGTTAAGTAAAACATCTCCAACAGTCTCCTGACGGGACTGAACAGTTAAGGGCTCATCATCATGGTCATCAGCTGGGATCACCACGGCTGCCCCGGTTTCTTTCAGTGGCTGGTCACTATCATCAGCTACTCATAGGCCAGTCTCGTCGGGGTTTGACTCATGATAAGCCTTCAATATGTTAACCTAGAACCTTTTGCGAAGATTCCCCATCTGAATTATGTAGTTGAGGTCTGAAATGCGCTCTACTACATAAAATGGACCCTTCCACTGTGCCAACAACTTGTTCTGGGCAGTGGGGAGTAACACCAAGCACTTATCGCCTGGACTAAACTTCCAAAGTTTTGCCTACTTATCATAATAGGCTTTCTGAACTTCGTGCGCCTTGATCAATTCTTCCTTAGCTAACTCACACGTCGACTGGAGGCGGTCAGCTAGATCAAGGATGTAGGTGTAGGTGGTCTTGACTTCAGGGTCGGGTTCTTCATCGTCACATAACTCGCGAAGGACTTGAAGTGGTCCATGGACCGACCTTCCATACACCAGTTCAAAGGGTGAGAACTTTAAGGAATGCTGTGGGGCTTCTCGATAAGCAAATAGAAGAGGAACAATGAACCGCGGCCATTCCTTTGGCTGTTCGGCGGCCATGTGCTTTAACATCTTGAGAGTCCCATTGAACCTCTCACACAACCTGTTACACATGGGATGATAAGGCGTAGTTCACAGGCCTCGGATGGACAACAATCTGAATGCTTCGTTCATCATTGCAGAGGTGAACTATGAACCCCGGTTGCTTAAGACCTCCTTGGGGATACCTACACAACAGAACACTTCAGTCAATGCCTCAGCAACAGTGATGGCCTCTATATTCTTAATGGCCACGGCTTCAGGCCACTGTGTGCTGAAATCAACAATAGTGAGGAAATACCTTGATCCATCACTTGCCCTAAGAGAGATTGGCCCAACAATGTCAACTGCTACTCTCTCGAACAGTTCAGAGATTACAGGCATTGGTTTCATTGGTGCAGGACGGACACATCCCCGGTCAGTGGTACGCTGACACACATCACAGGAATGCACAAGCCTTTTTATTTCCTGTCCCATACCTGGCCAGAAGAAGTCAGCATGGATGCGGTCAGAGGTTTTCTTTTGGCCCATGTGACCTCCCCTGACTGAACAATGACCTAATTCAAACACGCCCAGCGATATTTCGCGGGAACGACGAACTGCAGTCGAATCTCGTCCTGGGGTGTTTGTGACTCAGGGTATAGCTGTCCTTGCTTGCGAAGGAACCTGGCTTTACCTCCTCGTGAGTACTTAATCACTTTACCCTCCAGCTTCTTAGCACTGAGGCAAGTATCGGGTCAGACTGTTGTTCTTGGACAACATCCTGACTACGAATCAAATCTTGTGGCGTTGCAACGGTCAACGGGGTGACACGATTCGGAGCCTTGGCCATGGCTCGTGTTACTGCAACAGCCAAAGTCCGAGTAGCAACATCTACGGCACAACTGTTTTTGACGCCCGGTATGTTGCCGATAATGAGGTCAAACAAGGGCTCTGGCATGACAACAGCAGTTGTCAAGCCAGTGTAGAAAGGAGATGCCACCTGGATACTTGCCTCAGGGAACAATCTCACTGATCCATCAATAAGTCTAACTTGGATCTGCCTACCCGTATACTTGTCGGGCTGAACTAAACTTTGCTTGACAAAGCAACCTGAGGATCCATTATCTCTCAGGACATTTACAGAAATACCTCCCACAAACCCTGGCTGAACAAGAAAGGCAGTGTTACTAGTGGAAGGGTCTGAGGAGGTAGCAGCCAGTCATTGGTGAGACTGCAGAACAAACAATGCAGCAAATGTGGAGCCCTGAGAACTTGATGCCTGAGAGGTCATGCTCACCATCTGAGGAGCTGGAGCATTGACCACCTGAGATGGAGGGTGCACTGTCGCTGGGGAGCTAGTGAACTGCGGGGAAGCACCTGTACTGGTGGGATTGGCACCACTGTGCGTTTGTTGGGGAATGAAGGCTGTATTTGCATCCTGCCTCCAATACACTACAGTCGATTGTCCTGACTGAGGGTTACGTGGTTTGTCCTTGCCCTGCTGCTGCTTGAAATACCGGTACTGCTGCTGGTTAGGGTTCTGCTTGTCATACCGCTTCCACTCAGGTTTCTGGGTATTTTGCCCCTGGTCCTTCCTCTGCGATTTGCTTGGACCTTGGCCATTATTCTGAGAACGGCCTTGTTGCTGGGGTTCAGTCTGAGATGGTTTCCCAGATTTATCAGCTTTCCTGTTCCAGGTGTCCTGCTTACGAGTTTGATACCTGTATGCAGTGAAGAATACATAAGCTTTCTCCACCATTTGGCTGGCATCCCTTACCTGGCAGATCATAAGCTGAGCCATAAGTTCGGCAGGCCATGACTTTTCTAGCTGCATGCACAGCATAAGGTCAATTATCCCCTCACGCGTGGAAGGAGTTTCATCTTTCTCCATCCACTCATCTAAGTAAGCAGTAAGCCGGTCAAGAAACTGAACGGCAGTCCCTTTTTCTTGTAAACGTGCCCTCATAAACTGACTCTTGGCGTCATCAACTGTGAGACCGTACGCTTTGATGAGTGCAGCCTTCATCATCTCATACGTGAGATTGTCTCCACCAATTCTGTGGAGAATATCGAGAGCAGGGCCCTCAAACAAGCTAAGGAACTGGAGCCGCTTAGCTGCATAATCCAGCTGGTACAGTTGAGCCATGTCTTCAAAACGAGCTATGCATGGCTCGATTCGCCCGCCTTCCTTGTATGGAGAAAGCTTGATGTGTGGGATCGCCAGAACATGTGCAGGGAGAGCGCTCGTGGAGCTTGGGCCAGCTGCACCAGATGTGTCTGAACCCAAGGAATCTCGCTTGATCCTCAGCATCTCAAGTTCATGTTTTTCGCGTGCCTCTCGCTTGGCACGTTCATGTTTTTGCTCTCTCTCTCGCTGTTCTCGTTCGTATTCGCGTTGTTCTTGCTCTTGTTCTAACTCGAGTTTGCGTTGTTTTTGCTTGTGTTTGCGTTGTTGTCGCTCTTCTTCTAACTCGAGTTCGGATTGTTTTTGCTCGTATTCAAGTTGTTGTCGCTCGTGTTCATGTTCTCTCTCACGTTCCTCACAGTTTTTGCTCGTGTTCATGTTCTCTTTCGCGTTCTTCACGAGCATCTTTCTCACGTTGTTGCTCGTAACTAAACCGTGAGAGGACGTAATTTTGGATTTTCTCGGGATCGCTAGGCCCCATATCACTAGCTTCCTGTACATAGACGTTGGCAGCCATGATGCTAACTCAGTCTGAGTGAACTAAGGACTAAGTACTGACTGCTATTTTGCAAAGAAATGCCAATAATCAAGAGTAAAGAATATAGGCACAGGTTAGTGGTGAACAGTTTTATCTAGTTAAACTGGTAAAGAAAGAAAATTAAACAAACAACTGACTGTGAAAACTATTATTTAAAATTGATAGAACTGACTCAATAATCACCAGTAAAATAGTGCCTATAGACTTCAATGATAAATACCTAAGTATGAGTGAGTGAGTATTATCTCGTGAATAACTTTAGAGCTAGGAGTTAATATCCTGGAATGAGGTCGCCAGATGTCACGGGTTTTGAGAATTTAATATTACTTGATACTTTAAAATGTTGCTTGTAAATATGGACAATAAACTGACTTGTGAAAATCAAGCAATGATTACTTTATGCCGGCTTACTTCGCCCATTCTCTAAGGATGAGAATATATTTACCTTCTCAGCAGTACTCAGCAGAGACTAATTACTCACAAATGCTGTTTGTTAGTACTGCTAGCCTATAGAGAAAGTGACTCCACCCCTGACAATCAATTAATAATGCTATGAATGATAAACAGGTTCTTGCTGAAGCATTAACTCCAAGTTGGCACAACGGATTTAAGTTTTTAATAAAAAGGACTGGCCTAAGTACCAGTTATGAATAACACAAAGCTTTGTACAAACTAGGAGCGGTAACTAAAATAAGCTTAATGTGGAGAAATAAAACACGAGTTTACATTACATTAAGCTCAAGAGAAAAGAACTGTGAATTTATTAATTACAATGAAACAATTTTTACGTTACGTGAGTCTCAAATAAATTCAAAATAAGGAGAACACACTCACTCGCTCACTCAAAAGCTAAACTCTTAAGCCTAGGAAAAACGAAAGAAAAAATACTGGTCAGTTAACCCCTACACCGCGGGCTTGTTTACCAATAACTTGCGTGTGCCGCGGGGTTATTTGGGCTCCGACAGACTCTCAAAAAATATTTGCCAAAAATCAGTTATTAGTCCTAGAATAATAAAATTAAATATGCTTATGGCACATACCTTCAGCTTTCTCTTGGAATGATTGTTGAGCCTTCGTCGTTACCGTAGGACTTGTGGAGACCTCTGAAGTAGGGTAACGAAGTCTCCACTTTACACTTCCCGACAACCCGTAATATGATTACCACAGCCAGATACAAACACTATAAACACTATTCTACAATTTTCAAGTAGTTTGGGATCCATACTCAAAAAAAAAAACCACTGTGAAAGCAATGGAAATTACGAGCGCGTCTGATCGTCGCACTGGCACTAGTTCGCTCATGGTAGTCTGTCATTTATTATTCATAAAACCCCTCACACTTTATATTTCTATTACTATATAACACTTATATATATCTACAGTCTTTATCCATAAGTTTCCTTCAGTAGTATTAGTTTATTGTCACTGTAGGGATTCAATTTCTTTCAGTAAAATACGTAGCATTCACTTTCTCGTCCTGTATACTGGCATTGAGAGTGAATGTCACTTTCATCTTCACTCTCATAACTCATAGCATTCAGACATGCTAGAGTGAAACTTTCACTTTCATTACTCCTAGGGTATATACTCGTATTCTTATAATACTACTCATTTACATTTCTATTTACGTTCTCTATTTTATTTACGTTATTTACATTTCTATTTTATTTACACTGTGTTGTGCACTGTCACTTGAAATAACTTATAAAACTATTTTCCATTGTTCACGTATATTTACATTCATTACTTTCACTTGCTGTTTACACATTATTTACACATTATTTACAATTCCACTTGCACTGTTTTACTCAATAGAAAGATCGTAGTCACTCTTTTATCAATTGTCAGCCCTTTACCTCTTTCCACACGAGGTTTAGTAGGGGGTAAAGGTCACAGAACCATTTGCATGGGGGTGAAAAAAGGCCTTGAAGTCAGCAAGTTGAAACATACGTCCTCTCACTTCGGAAGATGAGAGTACACTGATAACGCAGGGGCAGCCTAGAGGCCTGCTTTAGGGGTTATTCAGAGTTACCAATATTACTTCTTGAAACAGCTAAGTCTAGCACTGATATGATTGGCAGGAAATCTAGACAATACATTATAAATTTGGTAGTTCCAGGTGAATGTAAATATTCTCCCTTCCCTCCTTACATTTATATTTATTACGAAAATAGATTAGAGGCCTACTTAGGAGATATATAATCAGAGCTACCAATGTTAAATCTTGAAACAGCTTTGTGTAGCACTGATATGATTGGCAGGAAATCTAGACAATACATTATAAATTAGGTAGTTCCAGGTGAATGTAAATATCACTTAGGCTTCTCCCTTCTCTCCTTACATGTATATTTATTACGAAAATAGATTATACGGCATATTTCAAGGGAAAAAAACAGCGAAAATTAGCGAACGAGTGCACGTGAGGTGTTGTCAGGTGATAATTAGCCAATTCCAGGTGTATGGCACTCTCACTTACCTGATTTCTTTCTTGTATATATTATTTGGTATAAGAATACGACATAGGGCTTATTTCAATGGATGAAATCAGTGAAAAATTCCAGGGAAGATTTACTTAGCGTAGCATGGCCGGGCAGGCGAGAGCATAGGGTAATGGAGGGGGGGTAGGGAGGGGAGTCAAGAACGGGGAGAAATGGCTAAATTGTCAACAATGGATGGGAGTACAGATGAGATTAGGAGTGCTGACTAGTGTTGGACATTGTCAGTACTGATAGATGATACAAGCCCCCACTTGAAAGCCCGGGTGAATTCAAAATAACACAGAATCACAAAAGCGACGCCCCGCGGTATGATCCCTTGCTCCCAAGCGTCACGAAAGTGACGCCCCGCGGTTAAGGGGTTAAGGGGGCTGAGCGGAATGAACTGCCCGTCGGTGCTAGGACGAACGCTGCAATACACTAGGCCTCTACGCCAAATCACTGTCTAAGTGGAGATTCAGGAACTTGCTGGACAACGGCGACGCTGCTCCACACTGGGCCCAATCGAACCTGCACTCATGGTGTCTTAATCCTGACTGCCTTCAAATTGTGAGAGAGGAGCGAGTGCCAGCCGCGCTTGCTAACGGCCAAAGAAAAAAAATGTGAGCGATGCATGCCCACAACAATTCACTCAGCGAAAGCGCCAATGTCACGCGCAAGGACGATCACTTATGAAACTGTGGAAAATGTTCTGAACACACTCCCGATCGGATGAATACGGGGACGGTTAAACTGAGTGATAAACAGTGGAAATTCCACTAGAATTAGTGGTTTTCACCAAAGTTCAGTGTCACGAGTTTGTTTAGATACAAAATCGCGCCAATTCGTGACACCATATACATAAATACAGGTATATTCATATCGGGGTTCTCACCATCCACTTACTTGATGTAGTGCTGCTCTCAGGTGACTGTCCTTTCCTTTCTTCCTCCTTTCTACTTTCCTTACGTCCTCTTCTGTTTTTCCTTCATTCTTCCATATGCCTACGGGTGACTCTACACTCCCTCTTCTGTCTTATCCTTCAGTCTTTCCTCTTTCTTCTGCCCATGAGTGACTCTACACTGAGTGACAAGACAAATGGTTTGCCGTTCACCAGGAAACCATTTATTACGCCGGGTGGTAACAATATAAGCAAATTATGGCGCCTGGTGGTTTAGTGGGTAATTCAGGCGCTCCAATTGGATTGAGGCTGTGCAGGTTTATATCCAAGGAATGGTTGGGGTTTATTGCTCGAGTAATGTCACTCAGGGATGAGTGAGGCTGGTCACTCTCATCTTAAATATCAGGACCAACTTGCCTAGCCCTGAGCTCCTGCGCTCCTCATAGGGCAACACAGAATCAGATGATAAAATGATGAGAGAGAGAGAGAGAGAGAGAGAGAGAGAGAGAGAAATAGATATAGCTATATATATAGATAGATAGATAGATAGATAGATAGACAGAATAGATATAGATAGATATATAGATAGATAGATATAGATAGATAGATACAGATGTATAGATGGATAGATAGATAGACGGATAGATATAGATATATAGATAGAGAGATAGAGATAGATATAGATATATATATATAGATAGATAGGTAGATAGATAGATATAGATATATATAGATAGGTAGATAGATGGATAGAGCTATCTTTCTCTCTCTCTCTCTCTCTCTATATATATATATATATATTGTGTAACTAATGTGAGACAGAAGGTCGTAACGACGGTACAAAAGGAGATCACGGGTTGAAAGTAAATTATTTGTACGATAATTTAGTTTCAGTAACACCTAACTGAAAACAGAGATCAGTTGGTTTTCGTATCTTTTCAATTACGAGTATACAACCTAAGCAAAGATGATATAATAACCAAGCACTGTTATACATGACTAATGAGTAGGAACGTTCATCAGTACAACCAGACAGTACAATAAACCTCCCTGCAGCAGCGTTAATGAAACAGAAAGACTGGCACAGTAGCGATGGTTGGAGTTTACAAGGGATCCAGTGTCAACATTCTAAAAGTACAGAGCTAAAACAGAGAAAAACAAACAGTGAAGATACCGGTACCTGGGGAAAATGTAAAAACGTAAACACGGGGAAGAATCAGAGCGAGAGAGATGAGGTCTTAACTAGGAGGATGGGGGAGGGGGAGAGGGAGCTAGTAAGGGAGGCATGTGGTAGAGAAGAAGAAGAAGAAAATGAAGAAAAAGAAGAAGAAGAAGAGGAAGAGAGAGAGAGGGAAAGAGAGGGCGTGTGGGTGTGTGTATGGATGAGGATGTGGGTGTGTGCGGGTGAGCGTGTGGGGGTGTGTGGGCGTGGATGCCAGAAGCCAAAGATGGAGGTTTAAGAGTACCATTTCTGCTTCCTCCTCGCTATTACCACCCTCGTCCACTGATTGGCTGTCCTTCCCATTCCATCCTCCGTACATTCCCATTTCATTCATTTCCTATTCAGCCATTCCCTCCTTCTGTCATGTTGCAGTGGTTTTCTATTCCAGTAGCAAACATTCCATTTGTGCCTCCTTGTTCCCATTCTTGGCGTTCCCATTCAGGGTACTCCCATTCCATTGATATTAATTAAAACGGATCTCTTCATCCCTGTCATCCTCATTTCAACATCTACTGCAGCCGTTCCCATTCTGGCTTATGCACTCCTTCTGGTCTGTTGTTGCCACTCCAGCCGATTAGTATTGCCCTTCCCATTCCAACCATTCTCTTTCTTGCCGTCAGTGTTCATTTTTCCCATTCCAACCATTCTTAGTCCGGGGGTTTCCATTCTTGTTTACCTTTTTCCCGCTCTCTCCATTCCTGCTGCTTCTTCTACCGCCTTAATCCAATTCCACTGTTCTTATTCCAGTAATTCCCATTCCTAATCTTCCCATTCCTGTCCTTCCCATTCCTGCCCTTCCCATTCCTACCCTTCCCATTTCTTCCTTCCCATTCCTTCCCTTCCCATTCTTACCCTTTCCATTCCTGCCCTTCCCATTCCTGCCCTTTCCATTCCTACATTCCCATTCCTACCCTTCCCATTCCTGCCCTCCCCATTCCTGCCCTTCCCATTCCTGTCCTTCCCATTCCTGTCCTTCCCATTCCTACCTTTCCCATTCCTACCCTTCCCATTCCTACCTTTCCCATTCCTGCTCTTCCCATTTATGTCAATTATTCCCTTGCCTGCTCTTCCCATTCCTGCCAGTTTTTTCTTTCCTGCCCTTCCCATCCTTATCAATTATTCCCATTCCTGCCCTTCCCATTCCTGCCCTTCCCATTCCTGTCAGTTATTCTCATTTCTGCTCCTCCCATTCCTGCCAGTTTTCTCATTCCTGCCCTTCCCACTCCTGTCAATTATATCCATTCCTACCATTCACATTCCCACCCTTCCCATTCCGGGGATTTCCATTCTCATTCCTCCCATTCCCATTCCTAACCTTCCCATTCCTGCCTTTCTCATTCTTGCCCTTCCCATCCCTACAAAATTTTCCCATTCCTACCAATTTTCTCATTACTGTCCTTGCCATTCCTACCCATCTTATTCCTGCCCTAACCATTCCTTTCCAGTTTTTCAAATTCCTACCCTTCCCATTCCTTCCAATTTTTTCCATTCCTGCCTTTCCCACTTCTGTCATTTTTCCATTCCTGCCCTTGCCATTCATGTCAATATTTCCATTCCTGGCTTTCCCATTTTTAGGTATGTGTTTTTCCCATTCCTGCCCTGCTATTTACCCCATTACTGTCCGTATTTCTGCCGGTATTTTCCATTCCTGTCCTTACCATTCCTACCATTCCCACTCTTGCACTTCCTACTGCTGTCCTTAACTCGACTGCGATTTACACTGTTACTTTTCTTCGTTCCTTCCACGATTCGTACCATGCTTATTATTTCCGTTCTTTCTTTTTCTTCATATTTCTCATTCACTAATGATGATGATAATGATGATGATAGTGATACGGAGTTTAAGTCCACGATTCATGCCGTTCAAGGTCGCCGTTCATGTCGTTCAGTTTCTTCATTCACGTCGTTCACCTCCTTCAATCATGCCGGTCAGGGTCTTCATACTTCTGGCTCACTGTGCTGAATATCGTTTCTTCTCGCCATTTCCTTCTGCCGTTCCTTCATACCATTCTGTCAAGTCGGTCAAGCCAAGCATTGATGGTATTCAGTTTCTTCCATCCTGTTGTTTCATACATGCCATTCTTCTTATCATTCATTCAGTCAGGCACTTCTTTTTGCCCGTTCTTCATACGCTTCCTTCATTTGTGCCGTTCTTTCATTCGCACTTTCACTAACGTCATACTTTCATATCCTTCACCAAAGCCGTTCTTAAAGTTCAGACACTTCATTCTGTGCTGTTCCTTCATGTATTGCAAAGATGCCACTTATCGTTGTCGTTCCTTCGGTTAAGTTGTTCTTTGTTAGGGGTTATTTATATCTTTCTTCTTTAGCGCCTTGCTTCATTTATGTTGAACTTTTTTTCAGTCGTTCTTTTCGTTTCTTCATTATTTCGTAATGTGCCATCCAGTTTCTCCCGTTTGTCTTCCCGTTCCTTCATAGATTTCATTCATTCACTGACGCCTTTCCTTTACTCCATAATTCACTCATGTCATTCTTCTTCCCGTTCCTATATTTCTTTATGATGTCCCATCCTGTCCCTGCACGTTTCTTTTCACTTTCCTTCATATATTTCATTCATTCAGTGACGCCGTTCCTTTGTCCCATCATTCTCTTTTCCCATTCTCCTTGCCGCTCTTTCAGTCATATCCTACTTCCTAGCTGTTCAGGCCCCACGTTCTGTGTTAGTCATATCTTTATTCACTATAGTTTCTCTTGGCCTTTTTCCTCTATACCCTTCCTTCCCTGTACGCCACTTATCCCTTCGTTCATTAACATCATCATTCATGATATTTCTTCTTGCCGTACATTCATTCCTTCTTCCGTTCACGCCCCTCTTTCCGTGTATTTCAGTCAGCCCTTTATCCATTAACACCTTCATTCATTCATGACGTTTCTTAATGCCGTTCATTCATATCCTCTTCCTTTAAGCCCAGCACACACCAGACGCCATGACGTTCCACTCTGGAGGAGGCGTCTAGCGGACTGAAGGTGAGGTGTGGGGACACTGTCCACACGTGCTCACCTGTCAGCAGCAGCAGCCATACTGCTTACATCGTGAGTGGAGGGGTGCATATGTAGACGGCAAAAGAAGCTTAAACAGCACTCTGGTACATAGATGCTGGATGTACTACAACGATCTGACAAAAATAACTAAATAAAAACGCTTGACTGGTGGTCACAGCATCGAGAAACTGGGCGTCATAGAAATATTCAGTGAAATAACCGAAGAAGACCACAGTACGACTCAGCATTATGTGTGCTCCTATTGGATACATTTTCATTTATCCAATAATGTGAAATCATAAAGTTAGGAGGAGGAGGACAAAGAGTTGCGTGACAACAGCACTCCAGCTGGTGTCCAGCTAAAAGCACCTCTCCTCTTTTTATCAAATAGAGCAACGTACTTTTCAGCATTTTGCGCGCATTTAGAAAAAAAAAAAAAAAGTTTGTCAGGAGTTAGACCGGAAACGAAGCAAGAAATATGCTAGGCTCTGAATAACTAATTTTTAAGAGTAGGGTTGATATTTTTATGTGGTTTCTGTTATAAGGGCACTACTAAGTACTCAGATTATGTATTAGATTTGCCTCCAATATTTTCCTGTGGGGGAATCTCCTAACCTCCTCTGATATGAAATTTATTGGTCAGTAAGGTGTAAGAAACAATAATTTTTTTTTTTTTTTTTTTGGAAATAATAAATATCAGCTAAAACTTTAAAGAAATATTTTAGAAATCAATTACTGAACATACAGAGGATGAAAATCCTACATAGGAGTAGTTAACGTCATACAATAACATGTCCTCCACTACAACACTGCTTACATCGCTTGGTAAGCTGCTGTACTCAGGCAGTTGCAAGCGCTGGTTCGAATCCTCGCAATATAGGAGTTACCCCCTGGGGGTAGGGGGGTTTCAAGAATACTCCCCCAGTATCCCTGCTTGTCGTAAAAGGCGACTAAAAGGGTTGGCGGAGGGTTAGTGCCCCTCCCCGGAAAACAACTAACTAAAGAAACAAACAAGAAGCCTCGGACAAGGACTGACCAAACGTTGACGACCCAGGACCGGACAAAGGACTTGGTAATGTGTACATGGAATGTAAGAGGAGCGAATGATGAGGTGAAAGAGAGAGAGATTGTCCAGGTGCTTGAGGATGCGAAAGTGGATGTATGTGGAATAACTGAAACAAAATGGAGAGGAGAAAGTGTGAGAGAATGGGAGTATGGATGGGGTATATGTGCAGGAGTAGATGAGAATGAGAGGGCAAAGGAAGGAGTGTGTATAGTTGTGAGTAAAAGATGGAAGAAGAGCATAAGACAGTATGGATCAGTTGGGTCAAGGATTGTGTGGGTAAAGTTGAAAGTTGGAATACAAATGTGGGGGATTGTGTGTGTGTATGCGCCAACGCAAGATCGTGCTAGAAGAGTGAGAGAAGAGTTCTGGACAAATGTGGAAGTGTGCATGGAAAAGTTTGGAAGGAATGAGAGAGTGTTTTTGATTGGTGATATGAATGGTAAAGTTGGTAATGTGAAGGTGGATGGAATAGTTGGTGAGTGGGGTGTGCCTGCTGAGATAGATGAGAATGGGAGTGCGTTAGTGGACATTTGTGCTGGGAGGGGGTTGGTGATAGCCAATACCCTCTTCAGGCATAAAATGATCCACAGGTATACATGGCGAGTGATGAGAAGGGTGGGTGGTGAACTGAGTGAAAGGAAGGCAATGATTGATTATGTGTGTGTGGATGAAAGGATGCGAAGATGTGTAAAGGATGCAAGAGTGTATAGAGGTTGGGGGAGTGGACTTTCTGACCACTACTTGGTGGTGGCCAGAATCAATGTCCAATTAGAATGGAGGAATAGAAGAAGGGAAAGACGAGAGGAAGGAGTAGTTGCAAGGAGAGTGGAAAGGTTACAAGAGGATGAGAAAAAGGCAGAGTATAAGAGAGAAGTGGAGGAACGATTGGGCAAATATGAACTGGAGCAGATGGGAGACGTGGAAGGTGTGTGTAAGATATTTACAGAAGAAATATGTGCAGCATGTGATGTGGTGTGTGGAAGGAAGAGAAGACGGAGGGGGGTGCAAGGAACAGCGTGGTGGACAGAAGAGGTGAAACAGGCTGTGGCACAAAAGAAGAAAGCATACAATGAATGGTTGAGAAATAGGGGCGTGGAAGAAGTTGAGAGGCGGAAGAGAGAGTTATATGTGGAAAGGAAGAGAGAGGTGAAGATATTAGTAAGAGAGAGTAAGAAGAGAGTGGATGAGGAATTTGGAAGGAATTTGAGTGTAAAGTGGAGGGACTGTAAGAAAATGTTCTGGAGAGAAGTGAAAAAGAGTAAGACAGGGTGGATATGAAGTTAGTAGGGGAGTGAAAGATAAAAATGGTAGATTACTAGTGGAGAAGGGAGAAAAAAGTGAGCAGATGGAGAGAACACTTTAAGGAATTGTTGAACGTAGAGGATGGAAGTAATGCGAGTATAAGTGGCTGGGGAATGGCTGGGAGAAGGAGGGAGGTGAGAAGACAGGAAGAAATTAGTAGGATAGAAGTTGTGGAAGCAATGAAGAAAGTTAAATCGGGGAAAGCCCCAGGAATTGATGGAGTGTGTGGTGAAATGCTGAAGCATGGGGGAGAGATAGTAGTAGAATGGATGTGGAAGATGTGCAGATTGGCCTGGGAGGAAGGTAGAGTCCCGGAGGATTGGAAGTCAGGTATAATTATTCCCTTGTACAAAGGAAAAGGGGAAAAAGAAGTGTGTGGTAACCATAGGGGCATTTGTCTTCTTAGTATAATAGGAAAAGTGTATGGTAGGATACTTATAGACAGAGTAAGAGAAAGAACAGAGAAATTAGTTGGAGAAGAACAGGAGGCTTTAGGAAGGGAAGAGGTTGTGTAGATCAGATATTCATTCTTAGATCTTTAGTGGAAAAGTTTCTAGAGAAGGGAAAGAAGTTGTATGCGGCTTTCATGGATTTGGAGAAAGCATATGACAGGGTGGATAGACAAGGATTGTGGAAAGTGTTAAGAATATATGGAGTAGATGGGAAGTTGTTGAATGCTGTGAAGAGTATGTACGATGGTGCGAAGGCTGCAGTGCGTGTGGATGGTGAACTAAGTGAATTTTTCTCTTTGAAAGTTGGTTTGAAACAGGGATGTGTCATGTCTCCATGGTTGTTCAATCTGTACATGGATGGGGTAATAAAAGAGGTACAAGGTAGGGTAGTGGATGTTGGAGTGGCCCTGGTGAGAGAGGATAGTGTTTGGAAACTCCCTGTACTGTTGTTTGCAGATGATACTGTGTTGTTGAGTGAAGACGAAGGGGAGCTGCAAGGCTTGGTGGATGAGTTTGAGAGAGTGTGTAAGAAACGGAACCTAAAGGTGAATGTAGGGAAGAGTAAAGTGATGGTCTTTGAGAGAGGTGAAGTCAGTGAATGTACAGCGAGGTTGGATGGTGAGGAATTGGAAAATGTGAGTACGTTTAAGTATTTGGGTAGTGTGATGAGTAAGGATGGAGGTTTGGAGGGTGAAGTGCTTGAAAGGGTACAGCAGGGAAGAAAGGTTGCTGGTTCCTTGAAAGCAGTGATAGGAAACAGGGAAGTGAGCATGGAAGTAAAAGTTACTACATGACAGTATTGTGATACCAACTCTAACGTACGGAAGTGAAGCTTGGACATTGTTGGAAGGACACAAGTCAAGAGTGAGAGCAGTGGAAATGAGTTATTTAAGAGGAGCCTGTGGAGTCACGTGGAGAGACAGGCTGACGAATGAGGATATAAAGGAACGTTGTGGTGTGGATGTGGATGTGATAGGAAGCGTTGTGAGGAACACACTGAGGTGGTTTGGCCATGTGGAGAGGATGGAGGGTGAAAGACTGACAAAGAGAGTGTATGTGAGTGAGGTGGAGGGTGGAAGAGGGAGGGGAGACCGAGGATGAGATGGAGGGATGGGGTGGAGAGGTATATGAGAGAGGGGGGTGTGAGTTGGGAGCAGGGCAGTGAAATGGCGGGGGACAGGGCGACTTGGAGGCGATTTGTTTGTGGCCACCCCAAACGGGATTGAGGCGTCAGGCAATAGATAGATAGATAGATAGATAGTGAGCATTCTCAGAAAAAAAAAGCATACTGAACAGTAATAGGTACTGTACACACACAAGTACCCAAAAAGTGTGTGTGTGTGTGTGTGTGTGTGTGTGTGTGTGTGTGTGTGTGTGTGTGTAATTTCTCAGACTATAATAATGCCGTAGCATCTTAAGGTGTGCAATATCATGGAATTAATTAGCGTAAGTACACATACAGAGGTAGGTAATGAATGAGTGATGTGGTTCTCAGTGGTGGCCATGTAATATCTATTATTATCACCTTGATATCAACGCACTGTTATTGTCGTTTTTTGATGAGTTGTTCAGGAGTATGTGTGATGAGAACATTGTACTAATCGTCAGTCGAACTGTGTTCAGTTTCGCCGGAGAGGTTTTGTAATGATAGGTCCATTGCTTGATCTGTGTCGGCGTATACGGTACTCAGGATGCACAGCTGCATAAAACCCTGGGTGATGATGAATATACTGGATTACTTCGAGAAGCTTATTCCACCTGTTATTTATGACATATACAGAGGAATATGGCTACACAAGTTTGCTATTTCACTCGATGGAGTCCGTTTATTTTTGTTATCGCCATTAGATTTCATTCTGTACAAAAGAGACACCTTGAATGAAATAATAAATTATGCCATTCCCACAAACTCCTGAAAACTTCAAACAAGTTACAGTTGCTCCCAACATTGTCTTTTATAATAGGCTACCATTCAAATCACTGTTACAACAAGAGGCTTTGATTCAGCTTAGAAGAATCATGCAATGAACGTGGTAGACAATTACCACTAATGATCATCTTCCGCCATTTATAACCATCAGCACCCATTCTCTTTCCGCCTCTCGTCTCTGTCCAAGAACCTAACGCCTGCCTAATGCTGGTGTTTACTGTCTACTTATTGTACCCTAAATTCGGTTTCACAAGCAGGGAAACTGCATACTGATCGTTGTCATTTGAAAGCATGTTTTCAAAAGGAATATATTTATATATAAACATTAGGTTTCTGTGGAAAGGTAAACTTCCAGTTAGAATAACCTTTCTTCTCTTCCGAGTCACTTAAAAAATCTTTGCCCAAATAGTTGCCGAAAAGCACATTCATTCCCTTCACGTTTCCCTTGAAAACGGTCCGCTGAGGGGCACTAAAAGTAGCCAAACGATTAGGTAAAAAAAAAGTAATAAGTCAACAAGTCTATCCCCCCCCCCCCAGAGGTTCTCTAGTACAGACTAGGAAATATCTCCAAGAAGCTAAACTGAGAGTGAAGATGGGATGTCCCAATGAAGTAAAACAGTAGCCTGTGTGATCATTGTACCATTGTGTAGGTAAGAGAGGCTGTGATGAGTAACTGGAATTAGATTGCTAAAATCTAAATAAATAAACGATACATACACAAGTTCTTGCGATGATATAAATAAATCAACATGGGGAATAATTTTTCCATTCGTTTTTCAAACTAAGTACTACAGAGCATTAATATAAACCTTTTCGTCCATTAGCAAATAACGGCATTAGTAGTACTATTACCATTACTACCAGAAACTTAAAGTACAAATCGGAAGTAAATTGCATGCAAAAATAACAAGAATGTTAACAAAGTTGACAGCACAATATTAGAATAAGAAAAAAGGATGTTCGCTACAACAGCATCATATCATGAAACAGTTTATAAGTGAAGAACATTCAATCCCACCACAGAAGATAAGTAACTATGAAGCAAGCCCTCTTCACGAGAAACCATTTAGAAACTACTGTCTGAATTAACTCTCTCTCTCTCTCTCTCTCTCTCTCTCTCTCTCTCTCTCTCTCCATCCGCGTGTCGTGTCGTGTGTGGGGTGAAATGATAGGACTCAAGAAAGAGGCAGATGCTGGTCTCCCAAGCACGTTCGCAAGTTGCTTACAGTACACTCAACAATATAGAAAACAAAGTTAGCAAAGTTTAGCAGAGCGAATGTTGTTAACGTCTTCTCTACAAGAAGTGTTTCTCACACCGTGTAGCAACTCTCGTTTAGCAATGGAAAAAGAAAAATGAAGAGGTTATCGTACTGATGGTCTTCATAAAGATTATTTTGTTTTTGCTATAGTAATGTTAACAACAATGGAACTTACACCACGTGCTCAGTAGGATAATCAGATTTAACAAACGCATGTGTAGCATAGAAGAAAACGTACAGATTTTTACCCTGATGTTTCAACAGGAAAAACTATAGCACACACACACACACACACACACACAGAAGTATCGACTCCTTAAAAGCTATACTTATGGTCTCCAACATTTGTATTTTCCTACTGGATCAGCCGAGGGGAGTCAACAGCCCTTTGAGTGGGCAGGGTCGCGATGTGGGAATGGTGAAGAAAACTCACTCGCCATAGAAAAAAAAAAAAAAAATCGTTGGGTCCCAATGTGCTTAATGACTTCTATTCGTTTCGTATCCAAGTCTGGTTACAGTGAGCTGAGCAGTATGAGTAAACAGTCAACATTATTTATTGTTTATATTCGTTAATGTATGACTTTCCATTTTAATTCTGCTGCTCATAATAAATTATCATAATTTTACTTCTCATCACAGTTTAACAAACTGAAAATGATGATCCCGCTTTATATAATTCTTCATATCTCAAGACGATTTAGGCTATTTAGCCGAATGGAGTCGTATCATATTAAACTTGTGATGAAGATGGTAACAGGAATAAAATATGTCATCGTTACTGTGAAAGATTAATTGAGTATGTTTTTAACTTCTTCACTCTCAATGGAAACCCTGGGTGATGATGAATATACTGGATTACTTCGAGAAGTAACATGAAGGGAAGCAGTACACTGACGTCAAAATAAGACACACAGCTGAAAAATTGAAATCTCTTACACCACTCCAGAATTCATGGAAGAAAGCTTAGTGATACTTTTTTTTTTTTAGTGCAAACTACTCAATTAAACTATACCATCACCAACTTAAGTCTAAGTAGCTCAGCTTCTGGGAGCCAGATATAAACCATAGAATGAATCAAAAGTTGACTGAGTGTGGCTTTAAACCTTTCCCCCTTGGCTGTTAAACAGCTTGGGCTCTACTGGTCCCCACAGGCATAATACTATCAAATATACAACTAAATTTATTATTTATGTTGGAATTTGCAGTGCCTTCACGAAAACACATCAACACAGAGGTTACTTAAGTTTATGGTGGAGGATTTTAATATAAATTCTCACATGTCAGTGTGGTGCATCACCCTGTTGCACTGCCTGGGCTCCAAGTGGCTTCTTATCATGCCTGTCAGCTGGGTTGAGTGGAGTTCAGCTCTGGATGTACGACAGAGAAAACAGATATTTTGGTAAACACAGCTCTCGGCCATTTATACTAAGCCTCGTGTGATATCCACTCTTTGCTTGTGCAGCCTTCAAATTCTGCCGTTTTACCTTTCTCACTCCTTGTCATATTTTCTTCTTCCAGAATCTCTTTTAGTTCATAATTTCTTTCTTCAAGTCCAGTTTTTGCCTCTTTCCCCTCCTTCCCGTTCCACGCAAACGTTTCTGTTCTCCAGACTTCATGCCCTCTCACAGTTTTCTTTTTTTTTCCTTTCCTCTCCCTTTTTTCTTTCTTACTTGGTTCACTTCATTCCCCTCATTTTCCTAGGCTCTTATTTTCCTTCCCCTTGTTTTCTGTAAATTCCTTTTTCCCTCGTTCGTCCCCCATTATCCTTTCAATCTCACATTCCTCTCTGTTCCCTTTCCATTTATTTCATCTGCATTTTCACCCTCCGTATCCCATAAAAGCTTCATCATCTCTCTCTCTCTCTCTCTCTCTCTCTCTCTTGTAGCCATTGTCTTCCCTTTTTATCCACAACTTCCTTATTTCTTATTCCTTTTCTCCTTTTCCTCTCTTCTCACCCCCCCCCCTCCTTCCCTCGTATCTTTCTGTTTTTTTTCTTCTCTGTCATTCATTTGTTTTCTGTTCACTCTTATTTTTGCCTTTTTCGATCATACCATCTTCTGTTTTTTACTTATTTATTTTGTTTCACATATTCCTCCAATCCTTCCTTTCCACTTTCAAGTCTATCACGAGCTAAGTGTGGCTATTTATTACGCACTGTTCCTTGCTACTATCTACTCTTCCATCCCATACTGTCATCTTCTTACATTTGCGTTTGCAACTGTATCTTGACCTTCTTCCCTTTCCTCTCTTCTTTCCGTATCTTTCTTTCCCTTGCCTCTATTTCTTTCATTTCGCATGTTCTGATTCCAGTCCCGTTCGTCATTATTTTTCGCATTTTCACACTGCCTCTTTTGTTGTCTTCCTCTCTCCCACCATCCCTCCAGCAGCTAACAAGCCACCATTACCACGACACACGCCCAAAATGGACCCTTAACTCTCCCGACCTCTGCCACTACCCCGCCCCTCTTAGTCCATCAGTCTTTCTTCCAAATGAACCCGCCGGTCGGCAGTTCTATCCAGGGAGTAATGGCAAATCTCATAACTGGTTTCCTCCGTTCATTACATCCATAAGTCAATCACCGGTGGGAAGAGAACTCAAGTTTGTGGACGGGGAAACGTAGTTAATAATGTGTGTGAGAGAGAGAGAGAGAGAGAGAGCCTCCATGCGAGTTCGTTCGTGCGTGCATGAGTGTGTGTGTGTGTGTGTGTGTGTGTGTGTGTGTGTGTGTGTGTGTGTGTGTGTGTGTGTGTGTGTGTGTGTGCGCGCGCGCATCCACGTGTGAGTGCCTGTATACCGAGCCCCAACATTCTGAACTTGCACCACGAGTATTCTGGCTTTGAGAGCTTGATGTTGTGATTTTGTGTATGTGGTGCCAATAGTGCCATGGATTCCCTCCCATATCTCACCCGTCCACATTATTAACCACAGTATCCTTGAACACATTCGGAACATAAACCATATGACAGTGTTGGGGACTAATATTAATGTGTTTTTTATTGTTGTACTTGCTATGTTTTATGAAAAAATAATCTGTTGTTTTATTAACTTATTAAGGTTGACGACTGAACATGTAAATATTTGAAGTGAAAAGCCTGTCCTGAATGATTGCTAATACTGCACTGCTGGAACAGGACGCAGACTGCAGGGTCCAGGTGGATGACTATATGATGAAGGATATTATGTCATGGGAGGAAACGCGTTAAGTAATACGGGCAGAAATATTTGTACATATACTGTTGTCAAGGCCACTGATGACGGGATGAAACGTGGGGCAACCAGTGGACAGATACTACTGCTAATAGTGTTTTAATAGTCTGCTATACAATAATTCTACGTCTGAGAGGGGAGGGGTACGGGTGTGTAGTACAGCCAAAACAGGGTAAGGGATATTGATAGAACTTGGCATAATGGTTAGAATTAGATCCTAGATGAGTCAGTTTTAATTTCATTTCGATTGATATTTGCTGATGGGGTGTTTTGGTCTCTAATAATTGTCCCCATTTGTGTCACAATGTATGCATGTGGCAGTGGCAAGGGGCATTTCCGAGGAGTGGCATATGTCTGTGCAGAGAGAGAGAGAGAGAGAGAGAGAGAGGGGGGGGGGGTTTACATCTACACTCCCATGTCTACTACTTAACTGATGCTACGAACAGACGAATTTCTTCACCAGATAATGGTGGTAGCTGTAGTGGAGGTGATGGTGGTGGGTAGCTGCGGTGGTGGTGGTGGATGTAATGATGATAATGATCATGATGGTGGTGTGGTGCTGATAGTTGTGGTGGTGGTGGTAGCTATGATGATGGTGGTGGTGATCGTGGTGGTGATGGTGTTGATAGCGGTAACTATGATGGTGGTGGTGGTCATGTTGGTGGAGATGATGGTGCTGGTGATGATGGTGGTGGTGGTGGTCATGGTAACTTTGAAGATGATGGTGGAGATGATGGTGCTGGTGATGATGGTGGTGGTGGTGGTCATGGTAACTTTGAAGATGATGGTGGTTATGGTAGCTGTGATAATGGTGGTGGTCATGGTAACTGTGATAATGGTGATGATCATGGTGGCTGTGATAATGGTGGTGGTGATGGTAGCTGTGGTGATGGTGGTGATAATGGTGTTGGTCATGGTAGCTGTGATAATGGTGGTGGTCATGGTAGCTGTGATAATGGTGGTGGTCATGGTAGCTGTGATAATGGTGGTGGTCATGGTAGTTGTGATAATGGTGGTGGTCATGGTAGCTGTGATGATGGTGGTAGTCATGGTAGCTGTGATGATGATGGTGGTCATGGTAGCCGTGATGGTGATGGTGGTCATGGTAGCTGTGATGGTGATGGTGGTCATGGTAGCTGTGATGATTGTGGTGGTCATGGTAGCTGTGATGATTGTGGTGGTCATGGTAGCTGTGACTGTGATGGTGGTCATGGTAGCTGTGGTGGTGGTGGTGGTCATGGTAGCTGTAATTTTGGTGGTGATCATGGTAGCTGTGGTGATGGTGGTGGTCATGGTAGCTGTGATGATGGTAGTGATGGTAGAGGTGATAGGTGTTCGGTAGCAGCTCTCATTTTGGCAAGGGATTTGCCACCCTGTCATGCTGCAAAACACTTGCTTCAAAGTGAGGCATTATTCAGAGATGGCTCCAATTTGGAGATGTGCTCAGTGGCCTGTTTGGGCTGCTAGGATATTGTACTTTTCTATAAGATTTGTTTATGCTAAAAAATTTATTTGTATTATTTTGTATCCAGAAACCTCACAGATACTGTAATTCTGATTCAGGAATCAAGTGCGGAACAGATTACTGATAGTCTACCTAAGTCCGAGTCCTGCCTTTCATTCCACAGTCCACTCATTCACTATTTCGTTAAAATTCCTGTCACTACTTGATGCAACCCAAGTTCTTGTATCCATTCCACAGCCCATGGTTTGCACCCTTCCATTGATGGTGGCCTTCATTTAACACTTTAACCCGAGACGTCCCGTCGATGTATGGGTACGTTGAAACATTTTGCATTTCCCAGTCCCATCGACGTACTGGTACGTTTTGCAATTGCAAGGTCTATTTGCACAATTTTCAATTTTCGCGCATGATTTTTCGTACATATACACGGGACACCTTCCTCTATTCCTCTACAAGATGCCAAGCAGGGACAATGCCTTACACCACATAACCTCTCCCCCCCCCCGCACACCATTGTCTCGGCAATTCACCTGTTACCAGTGACTTGGCCAATAAAGACATTCAGGGCCAGAGTGATTTCCCAATCAATGACAATGTGGAGGACAAAGTTTACATAGCATTAGAGGAAGAAACAGTCAGAAATGATGATCAGGTAATGTGGCAAAAGAAGGTCAGGAATGGTGATGAGTTAGTGAGTGAAACAATGCTTATAATGCCGATATTACTGTTTGAAAACCAATATACTCTCATACTACATATAAATTCGTACCAAGTAAATAAACAAATACTGTTTAGGAGTGGTGTGGAATAGTTATCCTCCCATAGAACTCGTTTTCTTTGCAGCAAGCCTGATAGAAAACCCAATAAGGTAAGGAGGTACTTCTACCTGTATCGAGTATTTCAAATCTCAGGTGAGCGATTTCTCTATGAATTTTCGTTGTTTCTCACCAAAAGCGGAGGTTTTAGCCAAAACAAAATTTTTCCAAAAATGGTCGGGACTGGGGGGTGTCGGAGGTGCGAAAGTGGTTGGGACGTGACGGGTTAAGTCGCCTTGAACCAACAATGTACATGTACGTTGTCTCCTATAAATTATGTGCAGACAGTGCCATTGGTGTACATGTTCGTCGGCAATTTGATATATTTGCCAAAATTCGAAAATTCAAATTAGGCATCAAAAAATTGGCTGGGATATTCCCGCATCTCTCTAGGCCTCTCTAGGCCTTCCTATTTCCTCTGTACCCAACAAGAGTATTTTTGGTCTGAATAGCATAATTACCAGTGAAGAAAACGAAGATCTACCTCAACTTAATGGGTGTCGGAGGTGGCTGATAAAGTCAATGGGCGTTACTTCAAAGTTTCAGCCACCTGGTCAGGTAGAATCGACTTCAAAATCGACCTAAATGGCTTCTATGAATACTTTTATGGTTGTTCACCATGTTTTCTCATCATTTCTAACCTATCTAGTAAGAAAAAATTTAAAATTGGTTGGCACCAAGACTCCATGAGAGTCCAAAGCCTGCTGGCATGCGATGGGGTACCTGCAACCTTTCATGACATAACAGTTATTTTCATATACTGCAGCCTGACTTATCTGCCTTTGAGGTCACTCTAATATTCAGTATGTAGCATCGATTTCCCTACCAACCTCTAGATTGTTATGCCGCCAACTACACACTGAACTGGAAAATAAAATATTTTTCATATATTCTTTTGTTCTTTTACAAAAATAAGTAACTTTTCTACTGAAGTGTGCATGTTTATGAAACTAGTGTCTGTTCGGGCATATTTTTGATTGAGGTATTGGAACAAGTCAGGTTAAATGTTACATTTCCATTTCAATCAAATATTGCAAATGGTGAATGACGTCACGAGCAAATGTCTGGCGAACAACAATATTCTTGTCATAATACCTGAGGGAGGTAAAACGTGAGAGAATTAGGAAGGGAAAACGACTGACTTGTGCAGAGGACGTGACTCATCTCACTACATCACCGACGGTAGAAGCACACTGGGCTGGTCTCAGAAAAGCTTTACCTTCAGCAGGGGCCGGCCCATTAGGAGAGGGAGAGCTCGGGAACAGGCATCGACATTCACCACTTATCGTTAAATTCCTGTTACTCACGTACAAACATACTTCACCTACCTTGCTAATGTTACTTTCTCCTTCCTACACTAGATTTATCTTTCATATGTTTTACGATTATTTTTTCTATATATATTTTCTCACTTTTATTCTCCAAATCCATGTACTCTACTTGCATTGTGACGAACATCTTTAAATTCTCTCTCTCTCTCTCTCTCTCTCTCTCTCTCGCTCTCATATATCCCATTGGAGCCCGGTGTCCGGAATATTGGACAGGACTGGGATTTTTCAAGTCTTTATAGAGTAGGGAACCCCCAAGTAGAGACCTATGAGCTTCGCGACTATGAGCCAATACGCAGAGGGCGGTACGCTTTGTACCCACCCAGTGCCATGCCTTACCCAGCACCCCTGGGATCCAATGTGATATATATATATATATATATATATATATATATATATATATATATATATATATATATATATATATATATATATATATATATCAGCAGCAGCAGCTGTGTGAGTATCCACTGCTGGACCGGCCTATCCCGATCGAAGTCGGGACGATACAGCCAATGTATCACTACCAAGTGGCTTATGCTGTCTGGTAGAGATTGTATGTAGGGTGAGAGTTGCTTGTAAGTGTAATTATAGTGTTGGAGTGGCTTTGGATGTGTGTGTAGTCTGTGAACCAAGTGTAATCGGTCCACACAAGCTGACTGGGTGCAAGCATACTTTATAGTAAGCGACACTGGTTCAACCACAGCACCCCTTGTGTCTACCAATGCAGTATGTGGCTGGGTGAACATTCCCAAAGTTTACTACCCAGATGGGGTGCGAATCCTGGTTCACCTGTGTACGAAACGCACACTCTACCACTGTACCACAAAGACTCCATATATATATATATATATATATATATATATATATATATATATATATATATATATATATAGTGTGTGTGTGTGTGTGTGTCTGTATTTCAGGCAGCCTATGAAATCAGTCATTTCGTGAGGTGTCTTGTCGGTTCGTGAACTGAGTATATTTTGGGTAGGGTTAATTTATATCCGTTTAATTCAGTCTGCGGTTAGGTTAAGTTGGGATAATCTAGGCTAAGTTTAAGTCAGATTAGGTTAGGTTAGGCTATGTTAGGTTAGGTTAGTTTAATTAAGATAAGTGCTAAGTTATGTTAAGCATTCATTTAAACTAACCGAACCTTCAAACTGACCTAGCCTAACCTAAACCAGACTTAACCTAGATTATCCCAACCTAACCTATCTGCAGTCTAAATTAACCTAACCTAAATTAATCCTTCCAAAATTACACTCATTGAACACCACCTCACCTGTAAACATCACCTTCACTTCTTCACCGAAATTCAACTGTCTGAGGCATCAAATAGGAAACCCTTCTCTGTACCCTCCTACTTTTCCTATACTCACTTCTATGCCAAAGGTGGCTGTTGTGTATTTGTACACAACAATATATCTTGGTCTTGTGTTACTGAACTTGAATCTTCTGAATTCTCTACTCTCTGGCTTCGGCTACCCTGGCATTCTCTGACTAAATTTATCAGTGTTGTTTACTTACTTCCTAATTCTACTAACTGTGAAAAATTCTTTGACTATGTTGTTCTAAGACAGAAAATATTCTATCGATTTCTCCTTTCTCTGAAATCTCCATTGTAGGTGATTTCAGTGTTCACCACCACTTTGGCCCTCCTCTCCTTTCAATGATCCACCTGGTGAAAAGCCTAAATCTTTTCTCTCCTTAATTATCTAGAGCAGCTTGTAAAGCACCCTACCTGCAACACTGACTGCCATTGAGAGAATTTCAATAAACTTGACCTTTTCCTTACAACTAATCCTTCTGCTTATGCTATTCATCTTTTCTCTCTGGTGGACTCCTCTGATCACAATATTATCACTTTATCCTGTCTTATCGCTCCAGTAAGACCTGTGGACCCTCCCAAGAAGCGGCATCTGTGACACTTTGAAGCTGCTGATTAGGAGGCACTCAGGCAGTACTTCCTTGATTTTCCTTGGAATGATTGTTGCTCCCATGGCCTAGAGCCATCTGAGTGTGCCTTGCGCATAATGGAGGTTATTCTCTTGGCAATGGAAGCATACAGTCCTTTCTTTTATCCTGTGCTTATTGCAAAATAATCTTGGGTTTATCACGCTTGTTCTAATGCTGTCCACAAAGAAGAGACTGCCCACAAAAGGTACCGGAGCCAACCCACCCCTGAATCTCATCTCTTTTATGTTTCTGCCTGGAATAGTGCTCAGCGTGTTCTTCATTCTGCTAAAAATAATTTCATTCGTACTAAATGGTCTGAACTCTCCAATCCAGTTTTTCCCCCACTCCTTCTGGCACCTTGCCAAAACCGCGACTGTTGGCACAAAATTTAGCCAGAGATGATTCAATTTACTTCTTCCAGTTTTCACTGATGCGAAAATAATACACACTGAGACCTATCTAAGCTTAGAGTTTTAAACTTATTAGCTCGGGAACACTAAAAAATTTTCGTATGTTATTAATTGAAAAGCGAATATTTAAAGCAAGAATCAAACTTATATTTATATCAATAAAGAGATTATTGTTTAATTTTATATACATTTAAAATGTGTAAAGTAAATTTTAAAACATAGTAAATCTTATTTTAAAATTTGCTGTATTATATGTATACATCTAAAGAGAACTCACACACAAACTTATACAATAAATCAGGGACAATATAGAGTGACAGCCATATACAACTGTAACAGAACTCAACCACAAATTCCTCCCCCGCTCGACCTGAATATCAGTCACGCAACATATATAATATTTAGGGCCAAATACCCATTCATGGTAAGACCTATCACGTTCTTATACGTGAAAGTTCAGTGCTGCCATATCCGTTATGGAACGGGGTGCGGCTGTGTCTGAGGACCCTGCACATAAAGTGCTCCCTGGGTCCTCATGAGCCTTACCTCAAGATCGCACTCATAACTTATAAACTAAAATAGATCTTATGCCACCTATTGTATCATATAACCAAGAAAACTAATTTTTTATTTTCTTGAATAGTAGATTTTATCGAAATATTAATGCAGTGAAAGTAAAAAGTATTGTGAAAGAAAGTAGAAATAACACTTTAAAATTCTTAAAAGTAAATATAAGAAATTGTATCTTGTGTATAATAGGTTCTCAAAATTAGATCTATAAATATTTATCCCGAAAAAAGATAGTTAATTTTAAGACAAAGTTTTTGTTGCAATAAAATTTTTAACTTAATATTAGAGGTAATATGCCAATCGAGCTTTTATATCTGGTTTTCTAAGAAATAAATTTAATTTACGTGCTTCGACTTATCTCATATTAGATTAATGAAAGCAACGGGTGATATGTGCACATTTTAGAGCTAAAATCAGGTTGTCTTATTAAAGTAACCTTGCTTTTAAGTCCACCTTCTAAATTTGTATTCTAAAATTTATTAGTGATAACATAAATTTATTGTAACCCATCTTAACCTATATATGTGCTGCACCTTGATCTAATATTCTAATGTGATTATTCTAATAACTTGTTTTGTAAAAGTTATCTCAATGACGGTATACAAACTATATATAACAGGTAAGATTTTTCGTGGTTTATCGTTTAAAAGACAGGTTCCCCTAATTAGACAAAAATATCACCAAATTCTTTGAATTTAGAGCACATAGCTGTTACTAATCAGATATAAATCTTTCTTAAAGGTATAGAAGGGTATCTAATCCTAGTTTATTTCCTATGTTTGTTAACTTAATTAAAATACATTGATTTATTTATCTTTACAAAATTGATTTCACCCTTTATAAAATTTTAAAAATCATTATTAGCTAATATAAGAGTTAAACATCGACTTGAATTCACTTTCCCTTCAAGTATATATGTGACTTCGAATCACGAGGGCTAGAAATTCCTAGAAAAAATAATGATCATTCTATCATTTATTACAATTTTAACTCTTCTAATCAGATGCACCGTTATAATCCTAGCTTCCACATTTGCTAAAAAAACAATCATAGACCGAGAAAAAACTCACCATATGAATGCGGATTTGACCCCAAAGGATCTGCTCGCTTACCATTTTCTTTACGATTTTTCTTAATTGCTGTTATTTTTTAAATTTTTGACGCAGAAATTACCCTAATCCTGCCAGTCGCCTTTATCATAGAAATTTCTAATATCTGTTCTCGAAGAATAGTTGGAGCAGACTGTAGCACAAGTCGAGAAGGGCAGTACTCCCGAGGTGGATGGAAAGCTGATGACAGGGAGTGCTGAAGCTCCCGTTTCATCAGCCCTCAGGACTAGTTCCTGACCATCCCCCTTTGCTGAACTTTTTCAGTGTCTCAGTTACACAGAGAGTAGACCAGCATGCTCTCCAGCACAAATTTCTCTAACTATCTACACCAAACTACATGCACAGTAAGCACTACACTTCCTTTTCCAAAATTAAAAAAATCATGGCATCTTATCACCCAGCCTCGGAGTCCCCAGGGGGGGGACCATAAATGCCCCCACCTTCCGCCCGTCTCCCGGTGACGACTTGAGCTGCCTGGAACCACTGTCTGACTCTTTTCTTCTTCATTTCTGCAACATTCGCGGCCTTTCCTCTAACTTTTGCTCTGTTGAGCACCAGCTCACCGACTCTAAACGTCACCTTCTTTTTCTAACTGAGACTCAGCTGTCTGAGGCAACTGACAGCAAACCCTTTTATGTATCCTCCTACTTGCTCTATACTCATTTCAAAGCCAAAGGTAGCTGTTGTGTATATATACGCAACGACTTATCTTGCTCTTGCGTTCCTGAACTCGATTCTTCTGAATTCTCTACACTCTGGCTTCGGCCTTCCTGTCATTCTCTGACTAAATATATCTGTGCTGTTTACTTATCCCCTAATTCAACTGATATCAAAAATTCTTCGACTATCTTACTTCTATGATGGAACACATTCTATCCATTTCTCCTTTCTCTGAAATCTCCTTTCTAGGAGATTTCAATGTTCACCAACACCTTTGGCTCTCCTCTCCTTTCACGGATCCACCTGGTGAACAAGCCTACATCTTTTCTATCCTTAATGACCTAGAGCAGCTTGTACAGCACACTACCCGTATCCCTAACCGCCTTGGAGAGAGCTCCAACATACTTGACCTCTTCCTTACAACTAATCCTTCTGCTTACACTGTTAATCTTTTCTCTCCGTTGGGCTCCTTCGACCACAACCTTATCACCTTAACCTGTCCTATCACTCCGGTACGGCCTGTGGACCCTCGAGGGAAACGTCGCCTGTGGCATTTTGGAGCCACAGATTGGGAGGGCCTCAGGCAGTACTTCTTTGATTTTCCCTGGAATGATTATTGCTTCCATGGCCGGAAGCCATCTGAGTGTGCCTTGCGCATTACGGAGGTTATTCTCTCGGTCATGGAAGCATTCATTCCTTTCTCATATCCTTTGACTAATGCAGGAAAGCCTTGGTTTAATCACGCTTGTTCTAATGCTGTCTGCAACAAGGAGAGGGCCTACAAAAGGTACCGGAGCCAACCCACCCCTGAATCACATCATCTTCACGTTTCTGCCCGGAATCATGCTAAGTCTGTTCTTCGCTCAGCTAAAAATAATTTCATCCGTACTAAATGCTCTCAACTCTCCAACTCGAATTCTTCCCACTCCTTCTGGCACCTTGCCAAAAACCTTTCTAACAACTTTACCTCATCATCCTTCCCTCCTCTTTTCTACTCTGATGGTTCTGTAGCTATTTCTTCTACTGATAAAGCAGATCTCTTCGCACAGACTTTCTCCTCCAATTCCACCCTAGACGATTCCGGTGCTCTTCCTCTATCACTTCCCACCTCTGACTTCCTCATGGCTGACATTAAAATTTCTTCATCTGATGTATTTTCTGCCATCACTGGCCTCAATACAAACGAGGCATATGGGTCTGATGGAGTCCCTCCTGTTGTTCTCAAGAACTGTGCTTCTGTGCTTACACCCTGCCTAGGCAAACTCTTTCGTCTTTGTCTGGCAACTTGTACCTTTCCTTCTTGCTAGAAGTTTGCTCTCATTCAGCCAGTCCCAAAGAAGGGTGACCACTCCCAACCCTCCAACTATCGTCCAGTTGCTTTAACATCCAGTATTTCAAAAGTTTTCGAGTCAATAATTCTCAATAGAAAAATTTTATGGCATCTTTCCTATCACAACCTTCTTTCTGATCGTCAGTACGAGTTCCGTCAGGGACGCTCCACTGGCGATCTTCTCACCTACCTTTCAGACTCCTGATCATCCTCCTTTCGGGACTTTGGCGAAAGCTTTGCCATTGCACTTGACATCTCAAAGGCTTTCGATCGAGTCTGGCATAAATCTTTAATTTCCAAACTGCCCTCTTACTGTTTCTATCCTTCTATCTGTGCCTTCATCACTAGCTTCCTTTCTGGTCGTTCTATAGCCGCTGTTGTAGATGGCCATCGTTCTTCTCCTAGATCTATCAACAGTGGTGTTCCTCAGGGCTCTGTCCTATCACCAACTCTCTTCCTTTTATTCATCAATGAACTTCTAAACTGTACATCTAACCCTATCCACTCATATGCTGATGACTCCACCCTTCATCTTTCCATTCAGTTCCTGCAATGGCCATCTCAGCAGTTACTTCAACAAACAAGGGATGAGGCTATGCCACACCTAATGTCTGACTTGGCTCATATCTCTGACTGGGGTAAAAATAATCTTGGTGTTTTTAATGCATCTAAGACAGTTCTTACACCTATCAACCCGTCAAAATCTTCCACAGGTATACCCACTAATGTTTAATAATATTCAGCTTAATCCTGCATCATTCTTGAACATGCTTGGGGTTTCATTTACTCGGGTCTTATCTTGGAAAGATCATATTATATCTCTTGTAAAATCTGCTTCCAAGAGATTGGGTGTGCTAAGCCGAGTCCGTTCTTTCTTTACACCTGCACAATTGTTGAGTCTATACAGGGGTTTTATCTGCCCCTGTGTGGAGTACAACTCTCATGTGTGGGGAGGCTCCTCACATACAGCTCTTCTCAATAGGGTGGAGTCAAAGGCTTTTCATCTCATTAACTCTCCTCTTCTTTAGACTCCATTCAACCTCTGTCTCTTTGCCGCACTGTTGCATCTTTATCTCTTTTCTATCGCTACTTTAATGGTCATTGTTCCTCTGAACTGTCTGCATGCATTCCTCCACCTCCACGACGGGCGTGTAGCACCCGTCTAGCAGCAAACTCTCATCCCTTTTCTGTCCAACTCTCTAATGCATGAGTTAACCGTTACTCCCAGTCCTTCATTTATGCAACAGGTCAACTCTGGAACTGTCTCCCTCTGTCTGTATTTCCTGCTGCCTATGATCTCCAGTCTTTCAAACGCAGTGTGTCCAAGCATCTCAAAATGAATGGATCTTGAATTTGGCTTTCTCTTGTATTTTGTTTTTCTGTTGGACAGAACTCTTATTGTGGGCTCATGGCCTTTGGTTTCTTCTTCCTCGCATAAAAAAAAAATAATAATTCTTCTCCTGGGCCTTTACTATGAATGAACCCAAGGAGCTCTTGAATGAAGATAATTTCTCGATTTCAAATAATAGGCTATAGTTTAATAAAAATTTTTGACTTGCACTCAAAAGATGTCCCCCAAGACTAGCTTAACCCGAGATTTAGGCCAGAAAAGAGACTTCTAATCTCTACTTAAAGCGATTATACTCCGTTTATTTCTCTTATACAAAATTATTAGCTTCATAGAGACAGGAGTTTACAAGCCTTCTAATAAGACAACCCTCCCTTCCCCACTTAAATTTTTCATAGAAAGTAAAATTTTTAATATAGTAAACACTCTTTCAAATTTCACCTTGTTATATTAATATATCAAATCGCCTTATGTACTAACTTATTCAAAACTTAAAGATAATGTAGAGTGACAGCCATATACAACTGTAATCGAACCCGGTCGGAATACTCCACTTTTGGTCCTGTTTATCTCACCTATAACATATACACAATGTTGGGTCAAATCAGCATATACACCGAATGAGATCAGAGTCTTATATTTAAGGGTTCCATGCGGCCATATCCGTTACGGAACAGGGTGTGGCTGTGCCTGAGGACCCCTTTACATACGCTCTCAACGGCTGTGTTCCCGGGGTCCTCAGAAGCCTTACCTCAAGATTGTCCCCATAATTTTTATTCTAAAATGGGTATCGGGAACACAGCCGTTGACAGCGTGTGTGAAGCGGTCCTCAGGTACAGCCACACCCCGTTCCATAATGGATATGGCCGCATGGAACCCTTAAAGAGTTCTCTTTGGATGTACAGTATACATATAATACAGCAAATTTTAAAATAAGATTTACTATGTTTTAAAGTTTACTTTACACATTTTAAATTCATATAAAATTAAACAATAATCTCTTTATTGATATAAACCTAAGTTTGATTCTTGCTTTAAATATTCGCTTTTCAATTAATAACACATGAACATTTTATAGTGTTCCCGAGCTAACAAGTTTAAAACTCTAAGCTTAGATAGGTCTCAGTGTGTATTATTATCTCATCAGTGAAAACTGGAAGAAGTAAATTGAATTATCTCTGGGTAAATTTTGTAACAGCAGTCGCGGTTATACTTGAAGGAAAAGTGAATACAAATCGATATTTGACTCTTATGTTAGCTAATAATGATTTTTTTTTTAAATTTTATTAAGGGTGAAATAAATCTTTTAAGGATAAATAAATCAATGTATTTTAATTAATTAGTTAACAAACAAAGGAAATAAACTAGGATTAGATACCCTTCTATACCTTTAAGATAGACTTATAGCTATGTGCTCTAAATTCAAGTATGAAAGGATTGGGTAGTTAAAATAATTTTATCAAATCTGAACATCATTTTCACTTAAACAATCATTTTTGTATTTCAGTTCAATGAAATTAATAGATAATGGTTTATAAGTAGTCCAGGCTAACTATTTTGTGTTCACAGTTATCGTTGTAAACTATCTAGTCTTAATTATTTGCTTCCTAATTAGAGTTGCTTTTGTAACACTGTTAAAGCGAAAAATTTTAGGATATATTCAAATTTGTAAAGGACCCAATATCGTAGGATTCCTGGGCTTGCTCCAACCATTTGCCGATGCTGCAAAATTATTTACCAAAGAGCAAACAATATCAACCACATCCAACTTTCTACCATACTATCTCTCCCCTGTCTTCAGATTATTTATTTCCCTCTTAGTATGAGCTATCTTACTTTATCAAACTGGACTAGCAAATTTTAATACAGGAGTTTCATTCTTCATATGTTGTCTAAGCCTAGTAGTCTATTCAACTATAAGAGCTGGATGGGGTATCAGGAAGTGTAAAGTGGAGACTTCTTTACCCGACTTCAGAAGTCTACATAAGTCCTACAGTAGTCGACGAAGGCTCAACAACATCCCAGGAGAAAGCTGAAGTTATGTGCCATAGGCATAAATAATTATAATATTCTAGGACTAATAACTGATTTTTGGCAAATATTTTTAAAAAGTCAGTCGGAGCACAATTATCCTCCCCGGACGGACACGGTGCACTCCCGACATCCCTGCAGTTAAGGGGTTACAGGGGATTTCCGAAATTTTGGCAAATATACCTATACTTTAAACCCTAATATCTACCAAACTATTGAAGCTAGAGAAAAAATTAAAGCTCTTCCTCTTTCAAATGAAAGTATCCCAAGGTCTCCAGGTGGTTCCGTCGATGTGTAAGGATGAGTTAAAGATGACTGGTTTTCCGTGTTTTGGCAGGCTAATCCAGTTGTGCGCCACTGCCAGTGGCCTTGGACTCGTTGGCTAGTGTTTGCAGCACTGACCAGAGTGGTGATTGTAACACTGCCCGGCCTCTCGGAATATTCCATTCATTTTTTCGCCCTTCCTTTATTCACCGTCATAAGGATGAGTCATCACCCCTTCCATGTCGCTCCCCATATGGTTTTCCACCCGTTGTATAATGCCACTATGCCCCGTAGATGTATGGGAAAAGATGAGCTATTTATTTTTATTACTCACGACTTGCATCAATTATAATAATTTCCCTCTACTACCGCACTTAGATTTGCACTTGACATCACGATTACCCTACGGGTAATTGCACTTTGAGAAGTTTATGCTCTGGCTGTTTCACGCAGTATGGTTAAGTATGAGGTAATTATTTGTACAGAAATTGTGACTAATTTATACTAATCACGGCAACGTGAAAATATTGCTAATGTTATACACAACTTACATTTCCTTTTGTATTTCACACCACAAATACGCTAATGCTCACATATTTAACATTATTTTCTGAGTAACGAGGGAAAAAAATTAGTTACAGCCAACCAGGTCATTTTCTTATTCTCCCATGCACTTTTGGTTTTCTTTCATTGTGCTAGAGAGGGTCGTTGAAGATACTTCCAATAATTTTTTCACAAATAACCATAAACAGTGACGCTTATTGCAATGCACTTGTAAAACTTACTATAAAACACTTATTTCATAATACTTACTAGATATAACTTATATCTTACATTTCACTTATGTATTAAAAAAAAAAAAACATTTGTGCATACCTGTATACCATTTACAATATCCCACACACCTGCTCAGTCACTGAGACCTTTCCCCAGCACTAAGTGCAGAACTTTCACGGGGTCGATGAAGCTATTGGCCCTTCACTCGGTGTTATGGAATCAGACAATGATAAGAGAAGAAGACATGGCTCCTCACGCTACCACTGCCATGTACAGACTGAACTGTGCATCCGTAGGGTACCTAGGGGTCCTACCTACCCAGTAGGGATCACATAGAAAATGGTCCCCCACTCAAACGGTGGCGGGAGTTGAGTGAGGTATATCAAGTCAACTGGCGACACTTCGCGCCCTGAATCCTGATGTCCACACACGTCAGCCAGCGGTTAAGGGTTAGGCAGCTTTAAACCACTCTGTTACCCTCCTCGAAAGAGGTTACATCTGACAGACTCCTTTGTTGCCCTGTAGATAGTTCCCCCATAATTTTACATATATATATATATATATATATATATTGTTACATAGCCTATGATTTCATCATCCTTTGTATAATTCTAACGTACAGTGCGCTGCATGTTTGATCATGATTCGCCTCGTGGCTTCCATAGTGACCGGACTTGCATGTTCTGCCTCACTCCCCCCTTCTCCCTCTTGTAGTAGAGTAAGTCGTTCTTTCAGTTGTTCAGAGCAGGAGTGTCAACTCTTTGTCCTCTGTGCCTTCATTTGCGCGTCCTTCTTGCAAGTTGTATCAAGCTCTGCCGGCCCGCTATATAATAAGCTCAGTCTCTGCATTAATTGCCACTTAGATCTACTCCTCATTTTGTTCACATCTCTGTCCTCCCCTATACAGTTATTATTATTTTTGTGAGTGCTCAGGAAGTCCCCAACCATCTAGCTGCTGTGTAATTTGAGTATAAGTGTTCTTACATTTTTTCTTGTACTGTGTAGCCTAACGCGTTAATTCGTAGGCCTGGTGAGGTTTTTGTGATTCATGTAGAGTTTTTGGTGTCAGCCAATGTTAATAATATTTTGTATCTGTAATAATATATCTTGCATTAACTGAGCATTATCCGGTTTTCTCATTTTATCAGGGCTGACTTAGATAAATTTACTCTTGCTAATTTCGTGTTAATAGAGGCTATTGCAGTTAACCATATATTTAACCTGTTTTTGCCATTACATTATCCTTATGAGTCCTGAATGTTTAGTTGTTAGTCTGAGTATTAAACTTTAACTTGTAATTTTACCTAACTCTTTTGTTTTGAACCTGGAACTTTGCGGGACAGTAGTGATTTTAGTATTTTCAATTGAAGTGTTCATTATCTCTCTCTGTTCCGTAACATAAATTTGGCGACCTCTTATCAGGATATTCAGGATATTATCATAAGGATATTGCTTGATATTTTGTGACAGTGATTTATTCATGATGTCTACTATTACTACTCTTGATGAAGCCAAAGATTTTTTGTCTAATGTGCAAACAGTGTATGATGTAGAAAACAGAACAAAGAATGAACTTAAGCTTGTTGCTCAACAATTGGGAATTGCCGTTCGCTCTCATCATTCTAAAGATCAAATTGTTGACATGATTAATAAAAGCTTGTTTAATGTAACTCCTCCAGATGAGCAAACGCAGATTGAAATAGCTAAGTTACAGCTAGCCCTGCAGGAGGCTCGTGCTAAGGAGGCTGAGTCTCAGGCTCGTATTCAGGAGGCACAGGCACAGGCTAAGGCACAAATTGAACTTGCTAGGATTCAGGCAGACCATGAGTATCGCATGAAACAAGGTGGAACTGGATCATCTAGCTCTGATGATTTTGATGTGGCTAAAAACGTTAAACTTGTCCCTCCTTTTAATGAATCTGATTTAACAAAGTATTTTCAGTTGTATGAGAGGGTAGCTACAGGTTTTAATTGGCCCAAAAAGTATTGCCCAGTACTCCTACAGTGTGTTCTCACCGGTAAAGCTCAAGTAACTTATGCATCTTTGCCTCAGGATCAATCTGATAATTATGATGTAGTTAAGAGCTTGATTCTTAAGGCCTAAGTGCTTGTTCCTGAAGCCTATAGAGTAAAATTTAGGACAACTTATAAGCAAGATAAGCAATCCCATGCTGAGTATGCAAAAATCAAAGAAGATCTGTTAGAGCAGTGGTTAAATTCTAAGAATGTAAATTCTGATTTTGATAGATTTAAGCAGATGATTTTGCTGGAGGACTTCAAAAAGTGTACTAATAAAGATGTAAGCCTATATCTTGATGAGAAAGAATAGATAATTTGTCTGATGCTGCAGGTTTAGCTGATGAATATGTTCTCACTCACAAGAGATATTCTAAAGAAAAAAGGAAAGCTGAGAGTAAGTACGTTACCTCTACTCAGAGTACAGGTAACAGGAAAGAGAATAAAGATGATGTTTCTCAGGAAGTAAATACCAGCTCCACCTCTAGATTTCAGAAAAATAAATGTACTTATTGTAGTAAGCTTGGTCATACTACGGAGAAATGTTTCAGGAGACAGCGTGATGTGAACAAAAAGGAGTCTTTAAATATTCAGTCAATTGGTCTAGTGTCCACCCTTGAGAGTTCCCAGAATTCTTTAACCGAGTTAACTGAACCTGCTTTGAGAGGTAAATTAAATTCTCATGATGAAGCTCCTCTTTTGAGCAGTAACGTGGGTGACACTCTCAAGAGTTCATGTGCTAATTTCCTGAATGATGGTTTTGTCAGTCCTCTGGACAGTAACAACAGGAAATCAGTTAAAATATATCGTGATACAGGTGCTTGCCAATCCCTTATGCTGACCAGTGTTCTAGGCTCTAATGTTAATTCATCTGATGAAACTGTAATCTTACAAGGTGTAGGGAATAATTACTTCTCTGTCCCTCTGTGCAGAGTGAATTTAGAGTCTGGTTTTGTTAATGGTTCCGTTATGGTTGGGTTGATTGAGACACTCCCAATGTCAAATATAACTTTCTTACTTGGAAATGATATTGGTGGAAGTCAAGTGTGTCCAGCTCCTCAGTTGTCTAGTGAGCCAGTGGCTGCGTCCCAGGATTGTGATATCCCTGATGTGTTCTCTGCATGTGCTGTCACTAGGGCTAAGTCTAAAGTTACTGGTGACTTAGAGGATAATGATGATGATGATGTTATCCTAGCTGACACTTTTCTTGCTAATTTGGACCACTCACCAGATGAGGCAGTACCCTGTAGTGTTGATAATTTGTCTCGTCAAGAGTTGGTTGAGTTGCAGGTTGCTGACCCTGAGTTGAAAGGTCTAGATAACTCTGCTTGCAGTGAGAAAGAGTCAGCTGGTGCTTCTACTTGTTATTATATAAAGTCAGGAGTACTTATGAGGAAGTGGAGACTCCCAACAGCATCAGCCGACTGTGAATGGGAGGTTGTACATCAAGTTGTCATCCCTCGTGTTTGTAGGCAGGATATCATTAGAGTGGCTCATGATTCCAGTTTGGCAGGACACCTTGGAGTGAGCAAGACTGTGGCACGCATTTTGAAACACTTCTACTGGCCAAGTATCTTCAGAGATGTTTCCTGGTATTGTAAGTCTTGTCACACCTGTCAAGTTGTGGGGAAGTGTAATCAGACCGAAAAGGTTGCACCTCTAGTTCCCATTCCTCCTTTTGAGGAGCCATTCACCCGTGTGTTGGTGGATATTGTGGGCCCTCTTCCTAAGACTTCTTCAGGATTTTCTTATGTGTTGACCCTGATTGATATGGCTACTCGTTATCCTGAAGCCATTCCACTTAGAAATATCTCAGCAAAGAACGTGGTTAAGGAAATGCTAGGGTTCTTCACCAAATTTGGTCTGCCCAAGGAGGTACAGTCAGACAGGGGAAGTAATTTCATGTCAAAGGTTTTCAAGCAGTCTCTGAAAGAGTTGGGCATCACCCAGATCACGTCTTCAGCTTACCATCCCCAGACCCAAGGAGTGTTGGAGAGATATCATCAAACACTCAAATTCTTGCTCAGGAAATACTGTATGGAATATCAGAAACACTGGGATAAAGGTCTTCCATTCGTTGTATTTGCCGCAAGAGAATCTCCAAATGAATCACTGGGCTTCTCACCCTTTGAACTACTGTTTGGCCATGAAGTAAGAGGACCCCTTAAGCTACTCAAGGAATGCTGGCTGTCGGGGGAAGATGACGTCAACCTGCTGGAGTATGTGATGAAGTTCAAAGAACAGCTGTCCACTGCTTTACAGTTGGTGAGAGAGAATTTAGGAGCTGCTCAGGAGAAGATGAAGACTTGGTATGATAAGAAGTCCAGGTTCCGCCACTTTCAGCCAGGAGATCAGGTTTTGATTCTGCTACCGTTTCATGGGCAACCTCTTCAAGCCAAGTTTAGTTGTCCTTATTTCGTGGAGAAGTAACTCAGTGATGTCAACTATGTCATCGCCACACCAGATCTTAGAAAGAACAAGTAACTTTGTCACATCAACATGCTAAAGTTATATCACATGCGGGACGAAAATAACCCAGTCTGCACTGTAGCTGTTCCACCCGAGTCTGCAAGTGAAGTTCTCCCATGCAGCATGAGCCTGAGTGATAGTTTGGGGAAGAATCCCGATATCATGAATGATCTCCAGACTAAGGTTTCTCATCTAGCTCCCGAGGAAAGGCAGGAGTTTTCGGCATTACTGCAGGAGTACCCGCAAGTGTTCCGTGCCACTCCAGGAAGAACCACTGTGTTGATGCATGATGTCGATGTGGGAGACGCAAATCCAATTAAACTGCCTCCTTACCGTGTGAACCCAGTGAAAGTTCCTCTCATCCAGAAAGAGCTTGACTACCTGTTGGACCACAAGATGATTGAGCCCTGTCAGTGCGAGTGGAGTTCTCCTGTCACTCTAGTCCCTAAGCCAGGTGGGTCATAGCGGCTTTGCATCGACTACAGACGTGTTAATCAGATAACCAAAACAGACACCCTCTCCCTCGCGTGGAAGATTGCATAGACAAGATCGGAAAGGCTAGGTACATAAGTAAGTCTGATTTGTTAAAGGGATACTGGCAAGTACCTATGACTGAACGTGCTAGGGAGATATTATGTTTTGTAACACTAGGAAAGACTTTTGCATGTTCTGTAATGCCATATGGTATGAAGAATGCACCAGCCACATTTCAGAAGCTCATGAATGTTGTAACAGAGGGTTTGGCAGGGAGTGTTGTTTATATTGATGATGTATTAATTTTCAGTGACAACTGGAAAGATCACCTATGCCATGTCAGTAAATTTCTTGAACGTTTGGTTCAGGCTAATCTTGTAGCTAATTTATCAAAGTGTGAGTTTGGTCAAGCTAAAGTTCCGTACCTTGGGTACGTAATTGGTGATGGACATGTTGCACCACCAGGAGCTAAGGTTCAGGTTATAAGTGATCTTCCAGACCTAAAAGTAGGAAAGAGCTACAAAGACTTTTGGGAATGGTAGGTTATTACAGGAGATTTGTTCTTAACTTTTCAATTCTTGTATCACCACTTACAGACCTACTGAAAAAGGGAGTTAAATTTGTCTGGACCGATAACTGTGAATCCTCTTTCAGTAAACTTAAAGCTATCCTATTAAGTCAGCCAATGCTCGCTACTCCAAATTTTGCTAAGCCTTTTAAGATGGCTGTTGACGCAAGTGATACAGGAGCTGGGGCTGTTTTGCTGCAAGAGGATGATCAGGGTATTGAACACCCTGTATCTTATTACAGTAAGAAGTTCACTCCACCTCAAAAGAACTACTCAACTATTGAGAAAGAGCTTTTGGCCTTGATTTTGGTTTTACATCATTTTTCATTTTATTTGTGTTCTGGTTTTGACCCCATAGTCATTTATACCGATCATAACCCACTGAAATTCCTCAGTAAATTTAAAGATAAAAATCAGAGATTGACAAGATGGAGTCTACTTCTTCAGGAGCATTCATTAGACATACAACATGTCAAAGGGAAAGAAAATGTTATTGCAGATTGCTTATCTAGACATTTGACAGATTGTTTTAGAGTAATAAGAAATTTCCTTTGTAAATTTCTTTTTCTTTGTGGGGAGGTCATCATCCTTTTGCATAATTCTAACGTACAGTGTGCTGCATGTTTGATCACGATTCGCCTCGTGGTTTCCATAGTGACCGGACTTGCGTGTTCTGCCTCACTCCCCCCTTCTCCCCCTTGTAGTAGAGTAAGTCGTTCTTTCTGTTGTTCAGAGCAGGATTGTCAACTCTTTGTACTCTGTACTCTGTCCCTTCATTTGCGTGTCCTTCTTCCAAGTTGTATCAAGCTCTGCCGGCCCCCTATATAATGAGCTCAGTCTCTGCATTAACTGCCACTTAGATCTACTCCTCATTTTGTTTACATCTCTGTCCTCCCCTGTACAGTTATTATTATTTTTGTGAGTGCTCAGGAAGTCCCCAACCATCTAGCTGCTGTGTAATTTGAGTATAAGTGTTCTTACATTTTTTCTTGTACTGTGTAGCCTAAGGTGTTAATTCGTAGGCCTGGTGAGGTTTTTGTGATTCATGTAGAGTTTTTGGTGTCAACCAATGTTAATAATATTTTGTATCTATAATAATATATCTTGCATTAACTGAGCATTATCCGGTTTTCTCATTTTATCAGGGCTGACTTAGATAAATTTACTCTTGCTAATTTCGTGTTAATATAGGCTATTGCAGTTAACCATATATTTAACCTGTTTTTGCCTTTACGTTATCCTTATGAGTCCTGAATGTTTAGTTGTTAGTTTGAGCATTAAACTTTAACTTGTAATTTTACCTAACTCTTTTGTTTTGAACCTGGAACTTTGCAGGACAGTAGTGATTTTAGTATTTTCACTTGAAGTTTTCATTATCTCTCTCTCTCTTACGTAACAATATATATATATATATATATATATATATATATATATATATATATATAAATATATATAATGACCTAAATCCGAGGGTGAGTCAGTAATTATCCACACTGTTTAGGTTTACCATACTGATTTTACTGATTTTTGCGCGCACATGTGGGAGCGTGGTGTCTCTGTTGTCACTGCAGCAAACGTATAACCTTGATCAGTCATTTCTCATGGTGCTGTTGTAAACATGGCTGCTTTGCTTTCGGTTTGTAGAAAGGAAGAACATCGAGCAATGATCCGTTTTCTATGGGCTGAATGTGTACCAGGAGCTGAAATCCATTGAAGGCCTAAAACACAACATTGGTGTGTGTTCGAATGGACTGAGAAGTTCAACAACGGCCAGACAACCATTAAGCATGACAAAGGAGCAAGACACCCATCCACATCTATTACTGACAACGACATTAAGTCTGCACCACGATTCTGATGAACCGACGAGAGATTGTCGGCGATATGTTAAATCACATGCAAATTAATCATGGCTCTGCATATGAAATCATCCATAATAGGCTTGGCTTTCATAATGTCTGTGCAAAATAGGTCCCAAATCAACTCACTGAGGATCACAACTGCAATCGTTTGAACATCTGTCAGTGCTTATTGGACCACTGTGGTAATGAAGGTGATGCTTTCTTGAAAAGGATAATCACTGGATATTAAACCTGGCCCCACAGTTTCGAACAGGAGAGTAAACGCCAAAGTGTCCCAGATAACATGGGGTTATTGGGCCAATATTAGCTCATTCTGGATTAGTATCAGTACTGCTGGTTACGGCAAATCGCCTGTGACCTGCATTGGTTTAATACACAAAATACTCTTCCATTCCAGTTCTGGCAAACCAGAATTGAAGCAGAATATTGTCGCCAATGCTAGCATATACCTGCATTGAGTCTGTATAGTCAAACCCTTATCACGCCATTTCCAGCAGTTTGTTTAATGTATATATAAATTTTTAAGTTAATTTAATTTTAGACAGAGAACACTGAAACAAAAAATGGTTAGTCGATCGATGATCTTAAATATTCTATTTTTACATGAAAATTAGAAGATTATTCATTGTATTATAACTTTTGAATAACAATTGGTTATTTATTATTATTATTATTATTATTATTCGAAACTGAATTTGCACTGGATATCTCCTTATTTTTCCGACTTTTCTTCCACCGCCCGCAATACCACTGATGTCTATCTTCTCGATATTTGCAGGGAAATTACACTCTACACTAAATTTGACTTGAGAAAACTTTGTGTTTTCTTAATAGTTCAATAGATGCTTCGTTATTACTGTGGTAAAGTAAATAATGATTTGGTGTAGTTTGTACTTATTCCCCCTTCCTGTGCTAAACCTGTTTATTATTATTATTATTATTATTATTATTAATTATTATTATTATTTATTATTATTATTATTTATTATTATTATTATTATTGTTTCAAACTATCTGGCTCCCATACAGGTCTGGCAGTCTGTCCAGTAGAATTATGTGTGCAGTACATACCTGACATGTTTTAACAAAGAACCAAAAATTATGAACTGCAGACTTATCACAAACTTTTTTCAAGCTGCAAAACCACCTTTAACCCACCCCATCCAGACGTTTTCTGGGCAGTGGTACGCCCCAGTCCTGACATTTTTGGACCTTTTTTTTTTTTTTTTTGCTCAAACATCCGCTTTTGGTGAGAAACATCGAAAATTCATAGAGAAATCGCTCACCTGAGGTTTAAAATACTCGATCTAGGTACGAGTACCTCCTTACCTGACTGGGTTTTCTAACAGGCTGGCACCAAAGAAAACGAGTTCTATGGGAGGGTAACTATTTTATCCACTCATAAACAGTATTTATTTATTTACTTGGTACGAATTTATATGTAATACAAGAGTATATTGGTTTTCAAACAGTAATATAGGCATTATAAACATTGTTTCACTCACTAACTCATCACCATTCATGACCTTTTCTTCCCACATTACCTGATCATCATTTCTGACTGTTTCTTCCTCTAATGCTATGTAAACTTTGTCCTCCACATTGTTATCGATTGGGGAATCACTCTGGCCCTGAATGTCTTTATTGGCCAGGTCACTGGTAACAGGTGAATTGCCGAGACAATGGCGTGCAGGGGGGGGGAGAGGTTATGCAGTGTAAGGCATTGTCCCTGCTTGGCATCTTGTAGAGGAATAGAGGAAGGTGTTCCGTGTATACGTGCCAAAAATCACTCGCGAAATCACTCGCGAAAATTGAAAATTTTGCAAATTAGGGACCTTGCAGTGTTGCCGCATTAATTCACGTCTCCGGGATATGAGTGCACATCATGTGAGGACATGAATTCACGTCTCCGGGACGCGGGGGGTTAAATCACCTTGTATTGTGCTGAATATTGCTATTCAGCAAAGACATGAATGATGTTCAGCTCTGTTCAAGGTAATTTGAGGCGCTGAGTTCATTACCGGGCTAAGCACCAAAACTACAAAACGCCAGAAAATGCGTTTAAAGTCTGCCAACTTTAAAACTTTGATATCTCGGTAATAGCTTGTGTTATTTTGATGTGTGGTTTTGTTTAATGTAGCTTATGGTATTTCCTTTATTGCAATAACATCTACTTTTCACTATCTTTCATTAATCATGATGATATCGTGTGAAGAAGGATAATGTGAGGAAATATAATTTTGCCTCCCATTGCTTGACCGATCGGTGAAGAAAATATTTTGATCCTACTAATAACTACAGAAATACATCATAAGAGGCCAATAATATATTAGCATCATGTCCCAGGAGTGTCATACTGTGGAATAAAATCAAAATTCTGTGACAAGTATTATTATATTCACAATAATGGCAGTTTAAAGGTTGGAAAATTTGTGTGTGTGTTTTTTTTTTTTTTGGAGTTTTTAACCACCAATAAACACGAGCCACATCACAAACGTCAAGAAAAACATAATAAATTATTAAATTGCTGATAATAATAAAAAAGTAAGACAGCATTCAATGTATGAGGACATTATTAGAAAACCCCTGTAACCTGGATGATAAAAAAAAGAACGCATAACCTGAATTAAACACACACACACACACACACACACACACACACACACACACAGTTACATGTACCAGTAACTTCACAAACACAATGGCAATAATAATAATAGTAATAATAGTTCAAAAATATTCTAATAATAATGAGAAAGCACCCACAAGGCAGGTTAGAGAGCAATACTGTCCCTTCTCTCCCCTCCACAGCTGCTGGTGGAAGTAGTGTCAGGCATCACCTTATTGGCTAGCTGCAGTGCAACCCGACTATCTGATTGGCCAGCTTCAAGGGGGGTAAGGAAAGGGGCTGGGATACAGCCCAGTAATGCTCTCACATTCACTTCAACACCATGGGGAGTCAACATAAGGAACATAGGACAGGCTGAACTCATAGGAAAAGCGACCATATAGCTGGTGGAATTCTGGACCCAGTCGCCTGCCTTGAGCACTAGTGCGGAACCGGACGGGTTTTTTTGCTGTGTGGCACGACAGTGCAACACAAATGTCTACTTATCAAGGATTTTGGCCCCTTTTTAGGTTGTTTCTCAGCACTTTTTTACTTTTAGCGTATAAAGGGATGGTTTAGCTACTTGTTGGTGCATGTAGGTGCTTGGCGACCATTTTGGCGCTTAGCCCGGTAATGTACTCAGCGCCTCATTTGAAGGTGGTCTCTCAACTTGTAAAAAAAGAAAACCGGATATGCAGTTTTGCTTTTAATGGTCTGATACATCACCATTGCTGGCTAACAGATGGTTTTGTAATGGTTACGAATAGATCTGATATAGCAGTACATATTTACATGAATCGACACATACCCAACGTTGGGTCTGGTTAGTACTTGGATGGGTGACCGCCTGGGAACACCAGATGCTGTTGGCATCCCTACGTGTCAAGTGGGGTTGGTGGAGGATTAGTGCCCCTCCCTGTAAAACAATTAACTCTAAGCCATTGGCCACCCCGTCTGGGATACATGGCGTCTGGCAATGAATGAATGAATGAATGACACATACCCAGCAAACATTGCAATGACGGGTCAGCACTGGCATGTAACAGAACTAAGGGAAAACGGCAACCATGCACTGGACCGATTCCTGGCTATAATATTCTGTTTATATCAGGCCAGTTGATGTAAAACTTGTGTTGGACAGATATATAAATAAAACTTTTCCGACACTGGGCTGAAACGGCAGCCATAAATTGAACCGATTCCTGGCAGTAATGGTTTTGTACATACATACAGCTTATCTTAACTCTCATCTCACCAGCCGTTTGAGGGTCCACTGCAGGATCGGCCTATCCCGACCGAAATGGGGACGATACAGCCAATGTATCTCTACCAAGTGGGTTAGGCTGTCTGGTAGAGATTGTATGTAGGGTAAGAAATGCTTGTAAGTGTAATTGTAGTGTTGGAGTGGCTTTGGATGTGTGTGTAGTCTGTGAACCAAGTGTAATCGGCCTGCGCATGCCGACTGGGTCCAAGCATACTTTATGTATGCGACACTGGTTCAATCACAGCACCCCTTGTGTCTGCCAATGCAGTACGTGACCTGAAGAATGCTCCCAAAGTTTATTACCCTGGTGGGGTGCGAACCCTCATTCTTCAGTGTACAAAAACGCACACTTTACCATTGTACCACAGAGGCACCCATATATATATATATATATATATATATATATATATATATATATATATATATATATATATATATATATCCCATTGAATCCCAGGGGTGCTGGGCGAGGCATTGCTCTGCGAGGGCACTAAGCGTACCGCCCTCCGCCTATCGGGCTCATAGTCGCGAAGCTCATAGGTCCATACCCGGGGTTCCCTACTTTATAAAGACTTGAAAAATCCCAGTTCTGTCCAATACTCTGGAAACTGGGCTCCAATGGGTTAAACAAATATATAGATAGATAGACAGATAGATATACAGTATATATATATATATATATATATATATATATATATATATATATATATATATATATATATATATATAAAATGAGCCTATTGGTATATAACATGTACTGGACGGATATGTAAATATAACTTTTTTTTCGAAAACTGAGTCAAGAATGGTTATAAAATGTTGGCCCAATCTATGCATTGCTGATCACGCCAATCAGGCATACAGTTAACAACTGATTGATATAATTGTACATCATACATCATAGATCATTTTCATATATTGGATAATTGAAATATATTTTATATAATATAGAAAATTTCGACAGAGACGGGAGTTTCCCACAGGCAACTGTCTTGTTCTAAAACAAGTCTTACATTTGGTAATGTTTTTGTGGAAATTAATTTGTTTTCAGCTTACTAGATCATAACTGATAATATTAATGTTAAAGGGGCATTAGTATACGCACAATATAGATACAACTGGGTCTACAAAATGGTCAGGGTTGCACTATTGATTATGAAGGCTGTCTTTGGCTCAATAGTAACATGCGCATATCTGATGTGTTGGAGGCACGGGTTCGAGTCCCACACCAGGCAGTTCATTTAATTTGTTTCATTTCAGACATTCCATCACTTGGCAGCAATTCAGGACAGGCGGAGATACTGAGCTGGCAATATAGCAGGTATTCCTTGATGTATGTAACTTGGGTAAGAGAGACTCCACTCAGTCAATCAGGTGTTGTGGACTGTACGGTAGGCATTCAGAAGGCAAAGGTTTGAATCCTGTTTTTTTTTTTTTTTTTTTTTTTTAGAAGCGTTTAAGGATGAAAGTTTACAATGTTATTTCCTCAAAGAAAAAGTAAATTTAAAGATCTGTTAACTTCAAGCTATCCAGACACACTTGTAAATTGGCCTGATTACATACACCTGATTCAGATTTGACTACTGGCTTCCGATACAGACATGATGTTGGGCCAGAAGAGAACCGAATCTGGACCTCGCCTATGTGCAAACGGTTGTCGGCACTTGCACTGGGACGATTCAGGTCATCTGGCTTGCCTGTACGATTCCGACAGCCCGTGCCATCACAAGCCAGCATCGGTACGGTTCTGATACAACACAATCATGTTTGCTGGAGTGGAATTGAAACAACCGCAATCGCCAACCAAAATAAATAAATAAATAATAAGAACTGAACCTTCCGCAGGAAAGGATATGCTCACAGTTTTTGGGGACTCACAAGGGCCAATGCTGGAACAGTATTTGGAGAGGGGCTTAACAGTAAACAGTGCACATTACAGTGAGATGCTGTTATTAACAAGCTGAAACCTACAAACCGAAGCAAACGTCGTGGTCTGTTGTCGAAAGTGTTACGTTTTTGCATGGCAATGCGTGCCCACATGTTGTCCACACTGTTCAAGCTCTTCAGGAACTGGGATTCGAGATATTGGAGTATTCTCCATACAGTCCTGACCTCGCTCCCTCAGATTACGATCTGTTTGCTCCTCTCAAAGACGCCTTAAAAGGTCATCAATTTGCCACGGACAAAAATGTGAAAGACGTTGTGCATACGTGGCTGAGGGACCAGTCAAAAACATATTTTTTTGAGGACATATCAAAACCCGTGAAATGCTGGACCAAGTGCATTGCAGAGTAATGAGACTAGGTTGAAAAATGGTGTAAGTTTTGTATTCTTGTTCTAATAAACAATTCTACAAAAAGTGTGGATAATTACTGACTCATCCTTGTGTGTGTGTGTATATATATATATATATATATATATATATATATATATATATATATATATATATATATATATATATTTGTATATGCGAGGAAGAAGGAACCAAAGGCAAAGAGCCCGCAAACGGTTCCTTCCAAGAAAAAAAACAAAAAAAACAATACAAATCAGAGCCAAATTCATCCAAACTAAATGCTCTCAACTCTCCAATTCGAATTCTTCCTGCTCCTTCTGGCACCTTGCCAAAAACCTTTCTAATAACATTACCTCATCATCCTTCCCTCCTCTTTTCTACCCTGATGGCTCTGTAGCTATTTCTTCTACTGATAAAGCAGATCTCTTCGCTCAGACTTTCTCCTCCAGTTCAGCCTTAGATGTTTCCGGTGCTGTTCCTCCATCATTTTTCCCCTCTGACTTCCTCGTGGCTGACATTAAAATTTCTTCATCACTGTATTTTTTGCCATCACTGGCCTCAATACTAACAAGGCATATGGGCCTGATGGAGTCCCTTCTGCTCTCCTCAAGAACTGTGCTTCTGCGCTTAACACCCTGCCTAGGTAAACTCTTTTGCCTTTGTGTTTCAACTTGTACCTTTCCTTCTTGCTAAAAGTTTGCTATCATTCAGCCAGTCCCAAAGAAGGGTGACCATTCCCAACCCTCTAATTATCGTGCAAATTGCATTAATATCCTGTGTCTCAAAAGTTTTCGAGTCTGTTCTTAACAGAAAGAATTTAAAGCATCTTTCCTATCACAACCTTCTTTCTGATCGTTAGTATAGGTTTCGTCAGGGACGCTCCACTGGCGATCTTCTCACCTACCTTTCAGACTCCTGGTCATCCTCCTTTCGGGATGGGGAAAGCCTTGCCATTGCACTTGACATCTCAGAGACTTTCGATCGAGTGTGGCATAAATCTTTAATTTCCAAACTGCCCTCTTACTGTTTCTATCCTTCTATCTGTGCCTTCATCTATAGCTTTCTTTCTGGTTGTTCTACAGCAATATATATATATATATATATATATATATATATATATATATATATATATATATTGCCGGACGCCTTAATCCGTGCCTCCACGTCGCCCTGCCTCCGGCTATTACCTGCCCTGCTCCCAACTCACACCCCCTTCTCTCATATACCTCTCCATTCCATCCCTCCATCTCATCCTCGGCATCCCCCTCCCTCTCCCCCCATCCACCTCACTCACATACACTCTCCACGTCAGTCTCTCACCCTCCATCCTCTCCACATGGCCAAACCACCTCAGTGTGTTCCTCATAACGCTTCCTATTACATCCACATCCACACCACAACGCTCTTTTATATCCTCATTTGTCAGCCTGTCTCTCCATGTGACTCCACAGGCTCCTCTCAAAAAACTCATTTCCACGGCTCTCACTCTTGACTTGTGTCCTTCCAACAACGTCCAAGCTTCACTTCCAAACGTTAGAGTTGGTATCATAATACTGTCATGTAGTAACTTTTTCATTTCCATGGTCACTTCCCTGTTTCTTATCACAGCTTTGAAGGAACCAGCAACCTCTCTTCCTTGTTGTACCCTTTCAAGAACTACACCCTCCAAACTTCCATCCTTACTCATCACACTCCCCAAGTACTTAAATGTACTCACATTTTCCATTTCCTCACCATCCAACCTAAGTGTACATTCACTGACTTCACCTCTCTCAAAGACCATCACTTTACTCTTCCCTACATTCATCTTTAGATTCTGTTTCTAACATACTCCCCCAAACTCATCCACCAAGCCTTGCAGCTCCCCTTCATCTTCATTTAACAGTACAGTATCATCTGGAAACTACAGTACGGGGAGTTTCCAAACACTACTTTTCTCACTAGGGCCACTCCAAACATCCACTGCCCTACCCTGTATCTCTTTTATTACCCCATCCATGTACAGACTGAACAACCATGAAGACATGACACATCCCAGTTTCAACCCAACCTTCAAATAGAAAAATTCATTCAGTTCGCCATCCACACGCACTGCAGCCTTAGCACCATCAATACATACTCTTCATAGCATTCAACAACTTCCCATCTACTCCATATATTCTTAATACTTTCCACAATCCTTGTCTATCCACCGTGTCATACTTATCTATCATTCTTTAGCCCGACGCCCTAATCCCGCAAAGGGTGGCCGCAGGCAAAACGCCTCCAAGTCGCTCTGTCACCCACCATTTGACTACCCTCCCCCCAGCTCACTCCCCCCTCCCTCAAATACCTCTAAACTCCATCCCTCCACCGCATCCTCGGTCTACCCCTCCCTCTCCTTCCCTCCACCTCACCTACACACACCTTCTTAGTAAGTCTCATTCTCCATTCTCTCCACATGTCCAAACTACCTCTGTGTATTTCTCCTAATCTTCTCAACCACATCCACATCCACCCCACAACGTTCCTTCACTTCTTCATTCGTCAACCTGTCCCTCCATATCACTCCACATGCTCCTTTCAAGTAACTCCATTTCCACTGCTCACACTCTGGACTTGTTTCCCTCTTGCAAAGTCCACGCCTCGCTTCCATACGTCACGGTAGGGATCACAATACTATCATGCAGTGACATCTTAACTTTCATACTCACCTCCCTATTTCTCATCACTGCTTTCAGTGAACCAACAACCTTCCTTCCCTGCTGTACCCTTTCACACACTTCATTCCCCAAAGTTCCATCCCTACTCATCACACTACCCAAGTACTTGAATGCATTCACATTCTCCATATCCTCACCATCCAGCTTCACTGTACATTCTGTGACTTCATTCCTCCCTGTCATATGTTTTCTCCAAATCCATGAAGGCCGCATACAACTTCTTTCCATTCTCTAGAAACTTTTCCACTAAAGATCTAAGAATGAATATCTGATCTACTCAACCTCTTCCCTTCCTAAAGCCTCCCTATTCTTCTCCAACTAATTCCTCTGTTATTTCCCTAACTCAGTTAATAAGTATCCTACCATACACTTTTCCTACTACACTAAGAAGACAAATGCTCCTGTGATTACCACACACTTCTTTTCCTCCCTTTTCCTTTGTACAAGGGAATAATTATACCTGACTTCCAATCCTCCGGGACTACCTTCCTCCCAGGCCAATCTGCACATCTTCCACATCCATTCTACTATCTCTCCCGCATGCTTCAGCATTTCACCACACGCTCCATCAATTCCTGGGGCTTTCCCCATTTTGACTTTCTTCATTGCATCCACAACTTTTATCCTACTGATTTCTTCCTGTCTTCTCACCTCTCTCCTTCTCCCAGCCATTTCCCAGCCACTTATACTTGCATTACTTCCATTCTCTATGTTCAGCAAATTCTTAAAGTGTTCTCTCCATCTGCTCACTTTTTCTCACTTCTCCTCTAGTGATATATATATAAGAAATAAAAAAAATTCTTCTAAAATGATTGCTAAGAAGTAGGAATGGCAAAAGTGCACAGATAAGAGATGAAAAAGGCACAGAAACAAGTGAGCATTTAGGATGGGAGGATTTTTAGAGACATACCCATTACTACATTCTACCAGCCACAAGTTTGTGACTAAAGTGTGGAATGTAGGAATGAGTATAATCATCCGAATCTCCTTCCATCCTTAATGCTCTCTTGTTTCTGTGCTTTTTCATCTCTTATGTGTGCACTTTTGCCATTCTTACTCAACAATCGTTTTAGAAGAATTTTGTTTTTCTATTTTATGAACTTTTTGTGGAAGTACAATTATTCATAAAGCAAGTGTTAGATTTGGAATGTTATATGCAAAGCGTACTGAAAGACTTAAACGAGGATGCCTTCCCGTGAAAAGAAGTGTTTTGGTACGTTCTTTAAATATAGGCAAACCGATATTGCGCAAAATGGCGTACTTATGGATGGCCGCGATGCGGTTTTTAGGCCGTAACTCGCGTACCGTAGCCTGAATAGTTTTCTAAACATGAAAAGACACATCTACACTTGACAAGCAGCATTTTGGTATATAGTACGCTCGCGTACGCCTTTTTGTTTTGGAGTTATGACTGATGAAAAAGAAAAGAAAATCGATATTTTTGCGGCTCGATTTTGCGCAAGACTTTGAGAGTAGTTTTGCACTTGAATAGCCAAGGTCTTTTAGTTCATCAGCTTAGAACTATGCGTTGTGACCGTTTTCCCGATTATGCTACTATACTCTGTAAGATAGGACGCTCTTGCCTTCGAAGTGAATGAACAGGAATACGGTACTAATTAAAAGCAGTTCACGAAATTATCGTGAAAGTGATAGTATGATAAAATAAGTGACAGTATGGTACAGATTAATGACACTGGAAATGAGATAGAGAGAGAGAGAGAGAGAGAGGTATTGTGTGGGAGCATATGAAAGAGAGCTCAGCTTAGTGTTTATATGTAGGAAGTTAATTAACGGTTGCTTTCAACAACCTAATTTAAAAAGTTAAAGGAGAACGTAAATTAATGTCAGTGGTTGAGTATATCTATCTATTTATCTATCTAGGCTACCTATCTATCTATCTATCTAGATAGATAGATAGAGATAGACAGATAGATTAGACAGAGGGATATACGGTATCTATAGGCGTTTAGTAACATACTGGTGGAAGCACCGAAAAATAAAAACGGAGAAAAACGCGGTCAAAGTTTTCCGACTTTCAGAATGCGATACCTCGGGCAAATAATGAGCTACAGAGCTGGGTTTGGTCTTAAATGATCGTTAGAGTGTGTGCCTGCATGCTATTAAGGTAAGAAGAAGGAGATTTTATTGCATTGTGAAAGAGGAAACAATGACCGCATTTTTCTCCAAATGAGATTTTTAATACCGTATGACGCATATCAACGAAATGGCATAAACACCCCCCAAAACAATAAAGAGACCCCCAAAGACTGCGTTTTGGAAGTTTAATGATTTCTTCATCAAAGTCTATGACTATCTTCATATTCACGGGCACCAGTGGCCGATTTTGTATACTTAAATAGGGCCCTGCAGGTAAGTGCGAAAGATAACAGCCGAGCCTTTGTCTACATTTGTCCACTCGGCACAGAAGACGGCGCGTCATTGGCTTATGCCACGCTCTCCCACCTGTGTTGCTAGAAACAGTATGATACTAAAATTCCAGAAAATTGGGTCTTGAGTCTTTTCATCTCGAATGTACCCTCTTACAAGGTAGGTCTTTCGACCATATTGCGGGTGCGAAATTCCAATACTTTGGTGCCCCCGGCTACTAGAGGGCCGGGGGAATACAATGCTATACTTAACTCAGTTTCGCCCAATGTGTCCCTTACACCAGTATGTTACTAGATGTAATTTTATAGATAGACAGATAGATATAGATAAATATATATATATATATATATATATATATATATATATATATATATATATATATATATACTGTATAGATAGATAGATAGATACATCTGCATATATTTGGGGGAGGCGGTGGCTGAATTGGTAGAGAGGCGGCCTGCAGTCCTAAAGGACCCAGGATCGAATCTCGGCGGGGCAGGGAACAGTTTAAGGATTTGAATTTCCTTGAAAACAGACTTTCCTGATCTACCAGATGACCCGCCGACATGTCATAAAAGTACCCCCGCTAACACCAGTACACCAGTCCTGTATGAGACAGCCCTAGCATGTATTCTATATGGACGTTGGGTGTTAGCGCCGAAGTGGTGACATGTGGAGGCGTAAGAGGACTACTGGGCCTTGGGATAGGTTACTGTCCCCAAGAAATAGGCCCTGAGCCTTTGCCTAGAGTCGGACACGTAAAAAAAAAAAAAAAAATGTTAGTGGACCACATACCAATTATAAAGTCATTGCGGGAACAAGGAGTAAATGAGAACATTGTAAAACTGCTCTTAATCATACGTAAAGAGGAAAGTGCTACAGTTAAATTACATAAAACTCAGAAAAAATTAGGGCTGATCAAGTCGTGAGTCAAGGGGATACAGTTTCACCAATTATTTACAGCATCCCTACAAAGTATTTTCAGAACGTTAGTGTATACTAGAAGAACAAAGAAGCAAACATTGATGGAAAAACCCTAAACCATTTAAGATTAGTAGGTTACATTGTTCTAATCTTCGAAATAGCAGAGACATTGCAAGAAATGTTCTATCTATTTATCTATTGCCAGACGCCTCAGTCCCGTAAGGGGCGACCACAAACAAATCGCATTCATGTTGCCCTTCACCCCACCATTTCACTGCCCTCCCCCCAACTCATCCCCCCTCTCTCATAAACTTTTCCACTCCATTCTTTCATCTCATCCTAGGCCTCCACCTCACCCACTACACTCTCCTTGTTAGTCTCTCGCTATCCATCATTTCCACATGACCAAACCACCTCAAGGTATTTCTCGTAACGCCTTCTATAACAGTCACATCCACACCACAATGCTCCGTAATTTCTTCATTTGTCAGTCAGTCTCTCCGTGTAATTCCACATGCTCGTCTCAAATAACTCATTTCCACTGCTCTCACTCTTGACTTGTGTTCTTGCAACAAGGTCCAAACTTCACTTCCATACGTTAAAGTTGGTATCACAATACTATCATGCAGCGACGTCTTTACTTCCATGCTCACATCCCAATTTCTTATCACTGCTTTCAAAGGACCAGTAACCTTTCTTCCTTGTTGTACCCTTTCATGCACTTCATCCTCCCAGTTTCCATCCTTACTCATCACACTACCCAAGTGATTTAATGCACTCACATTTTCCATTTCCTCATCATCCAAGCTCACTGTACAGTGACTTTATTTCTCTCGAAAATCATGACTTTACTTTTCTCTACGTTCACCTTTATATTCCGTTTCTTACACAGTCTCCCAAACTCGTTCAGCAAGCCTTGCAGTTCCCCTTCGTCTTCACTTAACAACACAGAATCATCTGGAAACAACAGTGCAGGAAGTTTCCAAGCGCTGCCCTCTCTAATTAAGGCTGCTCCAACATCCACTGCCCTACCTTGTATCTCTTTTTAACTCAAACCATATACAGATTGAGCAACCATGGAGACATGACACATCCCTGTTTCAGTCAAACATTCAGGTGAAAAGTTCACTCATTTCTTTATCCACAAGCACTGTAGCCTTTGCACCCTCATATATACTCTTCACGGCATTCAACAACTTCCCGTTTACCCCACAATATGGAGGAGGCATATGGCAGAGTAAGTAGACAAGGAATAAGAAAAATATTAAGAGTATATTATATTCTTAACATTTTTCATATTCCTTGTCTATCCACTATGTCATACGCATACTCAAAATCCATGAAGGCCAAATACAATTTCTTTCTCTTCTCTAGAAATCTTTCCACTAAAGACCGAAGGATGAATGCCTGATATACACAACTTCATCCCTTCCTAAAATCTCCCAGTACTTCTTCAACTCACTCCTCGGTTAGTTCCCCAACTCTGTAAATAAATATCCCACCTTATACTTTTCCTAATACACTTATTACCAAATGGTTACCACACAGTTCTTTTGCCCCCCATTTTAAATTACCCGAATAGAGAAAGTCTGAAAGTAGGGCTCAAGATGAACCGGATTAAAACTAAAGTTTAATCCGAAATACATCAAAAAGCGTCGTCAAAATAAGCGAGAACATTGTTGAAAAGTCGAGGAGTACAATTACTTGCGGCAAATACTAGAACCAACGAAAGAGCATGATAGCAAACTAAAAAGATGCATTACAATTGGATGGAAGGCTTTCAGTAAACATAGAGACCTCATGAAAAGTAGATTGCCAATGATGTGTGTAACGAAAAGTATATAATGAATGTATAATCCTGGCTATGACGTACGGTTGTGAGACCTGTAAACTGACAAAATCGTTGGAAAACAACCAATTCGTTCTCAAAGAGCAATGGAATGGTCAATGTTGGGAATATCTTAAAGAGACAGTAATAGATCAACTTGGGTAGGAGAGCAGAGTAAAGACAAAGACATTAGAGTAGTTATAAAAGAACAGAAATGGTGGTGGGCAGGCCATGTAGCAAGAATAAAAGATAAACGATGAAGCAAGAGGATGGCTAACTGGACTTCAAGAGATTGTAAGCATAGCAGAAATGGGTCAGACAGGAAGTAGAGAAATGAGACACAGAAGTTTGCAGGCAAAATGTGGCAGAGATTGGCTCAGTCAAGGTATTCGTAGAAAATGTTGGAGGACACTTTTGTTCAGCAGTGGGCCTGCAGTGGGAGATATGCAGTATATATATATATATATATATATATATATATATATATATATATATATATATATATATATATATATATATATATATATATATATATATATATATTAACTAACAGAACAGAGGAAGGAAAACAAATGAATAAAAGAAATAATAATCCATACACCAGATTACTAGCGTCCTCCATTCATAAAATATCTGTAACGGTTGGACATGAACAGCTGTAGGTTGAAGTTTGGGGGGAAACAACTCCGTGGAAGCGAGTTCCAGGGAGATGCAGTTTGGGCAATAAAAGAATTCTGATAGGCAGAAGTTCTGCAACATGGCTGTGTGACATTCCAGTCATGAGTGCTACCTTATAGCCGTGTAGCACGAAGGAAGGCATGGAGAGGTGGAACAATGGACGCATCTTCATCGGAGCATTTGCCATAAAAATATCTGAAAAATAATGCAAGGGAGGCAACATTCCTTCTTGCTTGTAGGGGAGGTATATCCTGTTTGACTGACCTGTGCAGCTGAGATGTATGGGGCGAGCAGAGTGTGTTTGTTTCGCGGCTGCTGATTGGTTGCTGATGATGTAAATCTATAGCTCTTCTTAATTTAACACATATGTACATGGATGGGGTAATAAAAGAGGTACAAGGTAGGGTAGTGGATGTTGGAGTGGCCCTGGTGAGAGAGGATAGTGTTTGGAAACTCCCTGTACTGTACTTTGCAGATAATACTGTGTTGTTGAGTGAAGACGAAGGGGAGCTGCAAGGCTTGGTGGATGAGTTTGGGAGAGTGTGTAAGAAACGGAATCTAGAGGTGAATGTAGGGAAGATTAAAGTGATGGTCTTAGAGAGAGGTGAAGTCAGTGAATGTGTACAGCGAGGTTGGATGGTGAGGAATTGGAAAATGTGAGTACGTTTAAGTACTTGGGTAGTGTGATGAGTAAGGATGGAGGTTTGGAGGGTGAAGTGCTTGAAAGGGTACAACAGGGAAGAAATGTTGCTGGTTCCCTGAAAGAAATGATAAGAAACAGAGAAGTGAGCATGGAAGTGAAAAAGTTACATGACAGTATTGTGATACCAACTCTAACGTATGGAAGTGAAGCTTGGACGTTGTTGGAAGGACACAAGTCAAGAGTGAGAGCAGTTGAAATGAGTTATTCAAGAGGAGCCTGTGGAGTCACATGGAGAGACAGGCTGACGAATGAGGATATAAAGGAGCGTTGTGGTGTGGATGCGGATGTGATAGGAAGCGTTATGAGGAACCCACTGAGGTGGTTTGGCCATGTGGAGAGGATAGAGGGTGAAAGACTGACGAAGAGAGTGTATGTGAGTGAGGTGGAGGGGGGAAGAGGGAAGGGGAGGCCGAGGATGAGATGGAGGGATGGGGTGGAAAGGTATATGGGAGAGGGGTGTGTGAGTTGGGAGCAGGGGAGTGAAATGGCGGGGGACAGGGTGACGTGGAGGCGATTTGTTTGTGGCCACCCCAAACGGGATTGAGGCGTCTGGCAATAGATAGATAGATAGTATTTATATTTCTTAATTGCCTGCAATGTAAGTGGCCAATTTGAATATGGAATAATTTCCGAAGCTAAAGAGGTTAAAATTAGCTGAATAAATGTATTATAATAAAAGAAAATTAAAGTTGATTATAAATTTTATAAAACGGTAAGTGACGTTTGAAGTAAATTATCCACCCACGATGTACACCCACGCCCGCATGTTGCACTGCATCCACCCACGGTGTACACCTACATCCGCATGTTGCACTATAATATCCACCCACAGTGTACACCTACATCCGCATGTTGCACTACAATACATGCCTGCATTTACTTCAATGACATCATCTGCGGCCAATCAGAAGCCGTGAAACAAACACACCCTTCTTGCCCCATACATCTCAGCTGCACAGATCAGTCAATTAAACTATAGTTTATTTATGACAGCAGGGTTATTAATAATTCCAACAGCTTTCTTCTGAATTCTGTCTAGTTGTTTTAGTGCAACCTCTCCACAGCCATTCCACAAGGGTGAGCCTTACGAGTAGTCAAGCTGAGAGCACACATGACTCTTAAAAACTAAAGCTAACTGCTCATCAATGAAGAAGTTACGGACTCCGTACAATAATCCAAGTTTCTCTGAGGCGGTTTTAGCAAGTGCTCTAACATGAGAGGTCCAGCTGAGGGCATTGTTAAGTGAAACACCGAGCATTTCAATACTTTTGGAGATGGGAATATTAGTAGCATTGAAGGTAATATACGAATTTGGCAATATCTGTCTATTAGTAAATTGTATATATTTGGTTTTAATAGCATTAAAAGAGACAAGGTTGTTTTGTCCCCATTCACTGATCTTAGATAAGTCTTGATTTATGGAGATGGATGTACCAAATTGAGAGTTAGGGATATTAGACTTTGTAAATGGGTGTTTGAGTGTAAATGAACTGTGAAGTGTTGAGTCATCTGCATATGTATGCATGGGACCGTGGGTAACAGATAAGAGATCATTAATATGAACCAGGAAGAGGGTTGGCGCCAGAACTGATCCCTGTGGCACGCCAGCATTAATTGAATGGAAATTGGTGTATACATCATCTACTTTTACTCTTATTTTTCCGTTGCTGAGATATGAGAAAAGCAGAGGAACAAACGACGTTACGACGTTAGTTCATAGCAAGGGAGTTTGGACAGCAGGGAAAAGTGCCACACTCTGTTGAAAGCTTTAGAAATATCAAGGGCAACTGCATGAGTTTCTCCATGTTGGTCAGTTATTTGATGGATGGTATGAGTCAGGAGATTGAGTATGTCAATGGTGGATCTTTCGTGGCGAAAACCATATTGTCTATCACTAATTAAGTTGTTGGATTCAAGATGTTTAACTATGTGCTTATTAATTAAAATTTCAAATACTTCACCAAGAGGTGATGTGACAGCTATTGGTGTGTAATCAGAGGGATCAAAGGAACTTCATTTCTTTGGAATTCGGTGGATATTGGCTTCTTTCCATGAACTGGGGAATGAAAAATTATGTATGCATAATCTGAATAATTTAGCTAGAACAGAGGCAAGTTCAGGGGAACACTTTTTCAGAACAAATGGAGGACTTCCATCTGGGCCTGGAGCTTTGTTGGTTGGTAAATTATCTAGGATGGATTTTACGTATCTTTCCCGTATTATAAGAGGAACAATTTCGGGAAAGTCAAGTTCTAGTACTGGGACATTCTGGCAATTGTACTGGCAAAGATATTCGCTTTTCAATGCGGGCCATTTGTTATGTTGCCATCTGAAGATTTTAGTGAGGAAATGGATGCTGACTTCTTAAAGTTACTGTTGAAAAAATTGAGTGTTGACTAGAATATTCTATTGTCATTAGAGTTGTTAAGTAGTTTTGATGCTTGATTTTGAAGAATGATTGATTTAGCAAGATTTAATACAGCTTTTGCAGGGTTTCCAGCAATTTTAAATTGACAGAGTGATTCAGATGATTTTTATTTTAAAAGTTATATGCTAATGACTTTTGGGCCTTTACTCTGGCACAGTTGCTATCAAACCATTTTGGAGAGTTTGATCTTTTAGTGAACTGCTGACTTAGTATGAATACAGATCCAAGAGATGGATTTTATGGTCAGGATTTTCTGGTATTCTGGTTGGTTGCCTTACAAACTGCGTAAGATTAAACGATTCTGCAACAGCTCGCACTCTAGACCAGCATCGTCAGTCCTGACAGAATGTAATAAATGTTCAACATTATGTACGTTATAATCACCCAAAATGGTAATTTTGGTGCTGAGGGCAAGGTTAAGGTTACTCAACTGTGTGGATATGAGTCAAATACACTAGGTTCTGAAGAAGCATTGGGGGAGCGATAGACTACACAGATATACTTGGTAACATTTAGATAATTTAGTTTATACACTGAGCAATCAAAATTAGTTGAAAGTAAGTTTAAAACAGTGTCAACTGCATATTCATATTTGAAATAACAACAGGTGCCACCCTTGTTACGGAAGTTTGTGAGGAGATGATAACCAGGAATATATATATATATATATATATATATATATATATATATATATATATATATATATATATATATATATATATATATATATATATATATATACTGTGACTGGCGTAGTTACCCCAGTAGCAAATGGGTGAAATAGAAGATAAGATGATAATGAAAGGAGAGAGAAGCTAGCCATTAAGAAGAGTAAATCTTTTCTTATCAGTTTGCGGCTCTGTAAGGGGTAACCCTTGTCCCCAGCTGCGTTTACTTAGTGGTCACTAGACTGATAAAGCAGCAGATATTTTTCTCACAGATTACGCAGAAAATTCCTCTTGTCCTTGAAATATTGGGTGTGACATGATGTGGTAGGAGCTAAAACAGAGTATTGGCAATAGAAGCCTAAATAACATTTGCTCTGCCTTCTTTTTTTTTTTTTTTTCAAATAACAGAACGGAGGACGGAAAAACAAATGAATAAAAAAAAAATAATCCATTCACCAGATTACTGGTGTCCTCTGTTCATAATATATCTGTAACAGTTAGACTTGAACAGCTGTGGGTTGAAATTTGGAGGGAAACAACTCTGGGGAAGCGAGTTCCAGAGAGACGCAGTTCGAGGAATGAGAGAATTCTGATAGGCATAAGTTCTGCAATATGGCTGAGTGATATTCCAGTCATGAGCGCTACCAGATGCCCGTGTAGCACGAGGGAAGGTATGGACAGGTGGCAGCATGGATGCAACTTCATCTGAGCATTTGCCAAAAAAATATCTGTAAAATAATGCAAGGAAGGCAACATTCCTTCTTACTTGCAGGGGAGGTAGTTTATTTGTAATGGCAGGGTTGTTAATGATTCTAACAGCTTTGTTCTGAATTTTGTCTAGTTGTTTTAATGCAACCTCTCCACAACCATTCCACAAGGGTGAGCAATATTCAAGCTGAGAGCGCACATGACTCTTATAAATTATAACTAACTGCTCATCAGCGAAGAAGTTACAGACTCTGTACAATAATCCAAGTTTCTTTGAGGCTGATTTAGCAAGTGATCTGACATGAGAGGCCCAGCTGAGAGCATTGTTGAGATGCCAAGAATTTCAATACTTTTGGAGATGGGAATACTAGTAGCACTGAAGGTAATGTACGAATCTGGCAATATCTGTCTATTAGTAAACTGTACATATTTTGTTTTAATAGCATTAAAAGAGACAAGGTGTTTTGTCCCCATTCACGGATCGTAGATAGATCTTGATTTATGGAGATGGCTGTACTGAGTTGAGAGGTAGAGATATTAGACTTTGTAAATGGGTGTCTGAGTGTGAATGAACTATGTAGTGTTGGGTCACCTGCATATGAGTGAATGGGATGGTGGATGACAGATAAGAGATCACTAATATGAACCAGAAATAGGGTTGGCGCCAGAACTGATCCCTGCGGCACGAAGGCGTTAATTGAGTGGAAATTGGAATATACATCATCTACTTTTACTCTTATTTTCCTGTCAGTAAGATATGAAGAAATCAAAGGAACAAAAGACGTTAGTCCATAGCAAGGGAGTTTGGACAGCAGGGAACGGTGCCATACTCTGTCGAAAGCTTTAGAAATATCAAGAGCAACTGCATGAGTTTCTCCATGTAGATCAATTGATTGATGGATGGTATGAGTTAGGAGATTGAGTATGTCAATGGTGGATTTTTCGTGGCGAAATCCATGTTGTCTATCACTAATTAAGTTGTTGGATTCAAGATGTTTAACAATGTGCTTATTAATTAATGTTTCAAATACCTTACAGAGAGAAGATGTGACAGCTATTGATCTGTAATCGGGGGGATTAGACGAACTTCCTTTATTTGGAATTGGATGGATATTGGCTTCTTTCCATGAATTTGGGAATAAAGAAGTATGTATGATTAGTCTGAATAATTTAGCTAGAACAGTGGCAAGTTCAGGAGAACACTTTTTCAAAACAATTGGTGGAATTCCATCTGGGCCTGGAGCTTTGTTGGTAGGTAAGTTGTCTAGGATGGATTTTACATATCTTGTCTGTATTTTAGGTGGGGCACTTTTGGGAGATTCAAGTTCCAGTACTGGGACATTCTGGCTGGTAACGTCTATGGTAGAGTTTCTTGCAAAGGTACTGGCAAAGATATCTACTTTCCCACGTGGGTCATTTGTAATGTTGCCATCTGAAGATTTTAGTGGGGGAATGGAAGATGACTTGTTAAAGTTATTATTGAAGGAATTAAGAGTTGACCAGAATATTCTATTGTCATTAGGGTTGTTGAGTAGTTTTGATGCTTGCTTTTGAAGAAAGTTTGATTTAGATAGATTTAATACAGTTTTTGCATGATTTCTAGCAAATTTAAATTTAGAGTGTGATTCAGATGTTTTTTATTTTAAGTAAGAGTTATATGCTAATGACTTTTGGGCTGTTGCTCTGGCACAGTTGCCATCAAACCATTTTGGAGAGTTCGATCTTTTAGAGAACTGTTGCCTTGGCATGAATAAATCCATACCAGCTAGTATTAAGTCGCAAATGTGGGACTGGGTAGAATTGGGATCACTAGAGATGAAAGACTGCCATGGAATGTCAGCAGGATAATTTCTAAATCCATCCCAGTTTGCCCTATCAAAGTGCTATCGGGTCACCCTGACAGATTCAGAACAGGGAGGTGTGGGAGGGTTAACTAATGAGGCTTTGATGAGATTGTGGTCAGAGGATCCAAGTGGTGACAGTACCTCTATCCTGTACTGATCTGGATTATTTGTCAAGAATAGATCCAAGAGATGGGCATTATGGTCAGGATTATCAGGTATTCTGGTTGGCTGCTTTACCAACTGGGTGAGATTAAACGATTCTGCAAACAGCTCGCATTCTAGACCAGCGTTGTCAGTCCTGGAAAAATGCAATAACCATTCAACATTATATATGTTAAAATCACCCAAAATGGTAATTTCTGTGCTAAAGGCAAGGTTAAGGTTGCTCAACTGAGTGGATATGGAATCAAATACACTGGGTTCCGAAGAAACATTGGGGGAACGATAAACTACACAAATATATTTGGTAATATTTTGACAATTTAATTTATATAATAAGTAATCAAAACTGGACAAAGTGAAGTTTAAAACAGTGTCAACTGCATACTGCGATTTGATATAAGAACAGGTGCCGCCCTTGTTATGGAAGTTTGTAAGGACATGGTAACCGGGAAAACAAAATGGAGATATATCGGTAGAGGGTGAGATTTGTGGTTCTGTGAGGAAAAGGGCTAAAGGGGATATGGACTGAAGGAAAAAATGAACTTAGTTTAAATTTGTGGTAAGGCCACGGATGTTGGTGAAGAATAAGGCCACACTTTCACCTCTTCGCTGACGAGCATTCTCGGAAATAGCAACAGTCACTGCCGGCACAGTCGCTTGATGGCGACCAGGAGGACCCTGTGCCGCCAGCCCTATCCTGCCGGTGGTGGCAATCAGAGGTACCACCTCATTTGATAGTAAGATTGCAGCGGCCATTACTAAAGACAGTGAATAGAAGGTGTGATATGTTATGCACATGTAGTGTGGTGTAGATAGTTGAAGGTAGAGGTATTATGAGAGCATGCTGGCCTACTCTCTGATTGGCACATCACTGGTCTTCTGTAATTTGTGTAACTTCGCCATTGGCTCCCTTTGGTAGCAGGTGCCTTTATTGTTTCTGTATGGACAGAGATTATTTTTAAGACAGCCTAATGGTTAATCAGCTGAGAAAGGCGGAGTAAGTCTGCTTCATAAGGTCGAGGAAAATGTGAAGAGACACAATTTTGTCTCTTTTTGTACAGACACACATTTAATCTCATTTTGTACACACATTCCTGTACACATTTTTGTACACATTTTGTCTCATTTACTGTCACGTTACACTTTTGTCACATTGTGTTGCACTTTTCCCCAACACTACTTACTACGTGACTTTGATTACAAAACACGCTGTTTGTGCACCACATCCGATTTTTGGTTCTCTCCTCCATTTACACTAGTGTGTGAATTATATCTGGATTTAACCTTCGAAGTCTCCACGTTTCCTAGAGCTTTGTGAGTACTTAGCCACCACTGAGTGTGTTCTGGTTAGGTAAGAAATAACTTGTGTTATATTTGTATTCTGAGGCCTATATGAATCCTCCCTTTTGTAAAACGAACCCTGGTTTCTTCTTTTGTTGTGTATGTTATAGTGAACAGTAAAGTTAAGGTAGTTTTCTTGCAAGCTTTACCTTATCCCTTTTGGTGCTTAATTAAGGGTTAAGATTGCACCGTAATATACACCCCCATAACAAATATATATATATATATATATATATATATATATATATATATATATATATATATATATATATATATATATATATATATATATATATATATAGTTTAGACTCGAGAAGAGTACATATCTAATACATTATTTGAATTTCTTTTTATTTGTTGTTGATTATTCCAGTCAGATTAAACGTCAACCGAAATTTCAATTTCTAGCTATTTTCAAACTGCTCAGTGAAATTAATAATTAACAGTTGACATTTGGTTTATCTCAGTGACGACAGTTAGGAATATTTGCTAATTATCTGCCTACTAATTCCATGCACACCTTGTCATACTACAAGTCACATTGAAACTATTATCATAGTTCACCTGTGAAACAGATTGTAACTTCAAAGAGAGATAATAATAGAGGCCACGAGCAACGGACACTGGAACACCGAAGAATTTTTAAAATGGATAATATTCCCTGTTAACGCTGAATTAACTGTTCAATCTGACGTTTACTGTGTAGTTATGGCGTCGGGTTTCCACCTTATCTCCACACCTCTCCTCATCTCTACCCTCTGCCACCGCTCCTCCTGCATTCCTGGCAACACCCAGTCACAGCAAGGATCCGGGTTTAAAGACGTGGCCACAAGCAGGCACTTGTTGGGGTAATTATAGCGGGAGATGACCTGCCGCGATAAGTGATCGAATGACGACGGCATAACTTTATTCTCATGAGGATATTTCTGCCTCAAAACGTTGTTCCAAGGGTTACACTTCTTGCCGAGTCGTGGAATTTCAATAGTTATGAGGAGAAAAGATGAACCCTTTCCTCAAGCCGGGGCATCAGTTTTGTGGAAAGTCGCCATCAAGAAGAGGGAACAAATAAAAGACTAAGTCGATGTACAATTTTGGTTAGTGGAGACATTTTCTTAACAGTCACAACGATGGGATGCTAAGAATGTATCAGTTTACCATCTTCATCATCCTCATTTTCATCACCTCCATTATTTTTATACCCCTCCTCTACCTTATCCTTTCCCTCCTCTTCCCTTTCCTTCTCTCCCTTATTATTTACCCCTCCTCCTACTCCCCCTTCCATTTCCGCACTGAATCTCTATGAGTCTTATTATTTTTTGCGATCCCATTAGTCCCTCGAGTTCAATAATAATTTTTAAAATTTATCCTGCTGCCTTCAGTTACTCGCGTGTTCAACTCATGGAGATAAGTTAGGTTGTGAAAGGGTTAACGAGGACTGAATTTGACCCCATCGCTACAAATAGTTTCTCACAGTTCATATCAGGTGAAGACACCGAGAATAAACATAAATGTCAGCGTATTCAAAAGATGAAACTTTAAATCGTCCATTCTTCAGCCTCGTTCGTATACAGTAGTTTAACATATAACTTCATGATACATGAAAATTAAATTCGGAGATGTCTCACTGACTCTTGTATAAATCATTCATTATGTATTACGACATTATTTTGTAACTCTCTCTCTCTCTCTCTCTCTCTCTCTCTCTCTCTCTCTCTCTCTCTCACACACACACACACACACACACACACACACATATATATATATATATATATATATATATATATATATATATATATATATATATATATATATATATATATATATATATATATATATATAATGCAAGAAACAAGGAACCAAGGCCAGGAGCCAGCAAGCTGTTCCTTAAAAGATATATAAAAAAAAAAAAAAAAAAAAGACAAATTCAAGATTTGTTCATTTCGAGATGCCTGGAGACACTGCGTTTGGAAGACTTGAGATCATAGGAAGAAATACAGACAGAGGGAGACAGTTCCAGAGTTGACCTGTTGCATTAATGAAGGACTGGGAGTAACGGGTAACTCCTGCATTAGAAAGTTGGACAGAAAAGGGATGGGAGTTTGTTGCTAGCACCCGTCGTAGAGGTGGAGGGATGCAAGCAGACAGTTCAGAGGAGCAGTGACCATTGAAGTAACAATAGAAAAGATATAAAGATGCAACAGTGCGGCGAAGAGATAGAGGTTGAAGGGAGCCAGTAAGGGAGGAGAATTGATGAGACGAAAAGCCTTTGACTCCACCCTACTGAGAAGAGTTGTATGTGGGGAGCATCACCACACATGAGAGTTGTACTTTAAACGGGGGCCAATAAAACCTGCGTATAAAGTCAACAACTGTGCAGGCATAAAGCAGATATGGAGTCGGCTTAGCACACCTAATCTTTTGGAAGTTGATTTTACAAGCGATACAGTATGAGATCTTTCCAACATAGTCCCGAGTGAATGAAACCCCAAGCATGTTCAAAGATGATGCAGGATTGAGCTGGATATTATTAAACATTAGCGGGTACTCATGTGGAAGACTGTGTCGGATTGATAGGTGTAAAAACTGAGTTTTTGATGCATTAAAATCAAAATTATTTTTACCCCAGTCAGAGATACGAGCCAAGTCAGACATCAGGTGTGCCATAGCCTCATCCCTTGTTTGTTGAAGTAACTGCTGAGATGCACGTTGCGGGAACCGAATGGAAAGGTGAAGGTTGGAATCATCAGTGTACAAGTGGATAGGGTTAGATGTACAGCTTAGAGGGTCATTGATGAATAATAGGAAGAGAGTTGGTAATAGGACAGAGCCCTGAGGAACACCACTGTTGATAGATCTAGGAGAACAACGATGGCCGTCTACAACAGCGGCTATAGAATGACCAGAAAGGAAGCTATAGATGAAGGGACAGATAGAAGGATAGAAACCGTAAGAGGGCAGTTTGGAAATTAAAGATTTATGCCAGACATGATCGAAAGCCTTTGAGATGTCAAGTGCAATGGCAAAGCTTTCACCAAAGTCCCGAAAGGAGGATGACCAGGAGTCTGAAAGGTAGGTGAAAAGATCGCCAGTGGAGCATCCCTGACGGAACCCATACTGACGATCAGAAAGAAGGTTGTGATAGGAAAGATGCTTTAAAATTTTTCTATTAAGAATTGACTCAAAAACTTTTGAGACACAGGATGTTAAAGCAATTGGACGATAGTTAGAGGGTTGGTAATGGTCACCCGTCTTTGGGACTGGCGGAATGAGAGCAAACTTCCAGCAAGAAGGAAAGGTACAAGTTGACAGACAAAGGCGAAAGAGTTTACCCAGGCAGGGCATAAGCACTGAAGCACAGTTCTTGAGGACAACAGGAGGGACTCCATCAGGCCCGTATGCCTTGTTAGTATTGAGGCCAGTGATGGCAGAAAATACATCAGCTGAGGACATTTTAATGTCAGCCATGAGGAAGTCAGAGGGGGGAAGTAATGGAGGAACAGCACCGGAATCGTCTAAGGTGGAATTGGAGGAGAAAGTCTATGAGAAGAGATCTGCTTTATCAGCAAATGAAATAGCTACAGAACCATCAGAGTAGAAAAGAGGAGGGAAGGATGATGAGGTAAAGTTGTTAGAAAGGTTTTTGGCAAGGTGCCAGAAGGAGCAGGAAGAATTCGAGTTGGAGAGTTGAGAGCATTTACTATGGATGAAATTATTCTTAGCAGAGCAAAGAACAGACTTAGCATGAATCCAGACAGAAACATAAACAATATGTGATTCAGGGATGGGTTGGCTTTGGTATCTTTTATAGGCCTTCTTCTTGTTGCAGACAGTATTAGAGCAAGCGAGATTAAACCAAGGCTTTCTTCTATTAGTCAAAAGAATATGAGAAGGGAATGTATGCTTCCATGCCCAAGAGAATAACCTATGTAATGCACAAGACACACCCAAATGGCTCCTGGTCATGGAAGCAATAATCTTTCCATGGAAAATCAAAGAAGTACTGTCTGAGGGCCTGTCAATCTGCAGCTCCAACGTGCCACAGACAACGTTTCTTTGGAGGGTCCACAGGCCGTACCAGAGCGATAGGACAGGTTAAAGTAATAAAGTCGTGATCGGAGGAGCCCAACGGAGAGGAAAGATTAACAGTGTAAGCAGAAGGATTAGTTGTCACGCTGAGGTCAAGTATGTTGGAGCTCTCTCCAAGGCAGTCAGGGATACGAGTAGGGTGCTGTACATGCTGCTCTAGGTCATTAAGCTTAGAAAAGATGTAGGTTTGTTCACCAGGTGGATCAATGAAAGGAGAGGAGAGCCAAAGGTGGTGGTGAATATTGAAAGTATCTCCTAGAACGGAGATTTCAGAAAAAGGAGAAATGGATAGAATGTGTTCCATCGTAGAAGTAAGATAGTTGAAGATTTTTTTCGTAGTCAGTAGAATTAGGAGATAAGTAAACAGCGCAGATATATTTAGTCAAAGAATGACAGGAAAGCCGAAGCCATAGAGTAGAGAATTCAGAAGAATGAAGTTCAGGAACACAGGAGCAAGATAAATCATTGCGAACCTGTACACAACAGCCACCGTTGGCTTTGAAATGAGTATAGAGAAAGTAGGAGAAAACAGAAAAGGGTTTGTTGTCAGTTGCCTCAGACAGCTGAGTCTCTGTCAAGAAGAGAAAGTGAGGTTTAGAGGTGGAGAGGTGGTGTTCGACAGAGAGAAAGTTAGAGGAAAGGCGGAGAATGTTGCAGAAATGAAGAAGTGAGTCAGACAGTGGTTCCAGGCATGTCTCTAAGTCGTCACCGGGAAAGTGGCGGATGGTGGGGGAATTTATGGTTCCTCCCCCCCTCCCGGGGACTCCAAGGCCTGATTTACTAATGCCATTTTTTTTTCTTATTTAATTTTGAAAAGGAAGTGTAGTGAGTACTGTGCATGTAGTTTGGTGTTGACAGACACACACACACACACACACACACACACACACACATATATATATTTATATATATATATATATTTATATATATATATATATATATATATATGGAGAACTATTAGTAACGGTTAACTCTTGTATTAGAGAGTTGGACAGAAATGGGATGAGAGTTTGCTTTTCGACGGGTATCTGCCACTGAGCTACATCGTTAGGTTAAAAAGATAAAAATGTGGGTAAAGTTAAAGTAAAAAGGGTATACTCGTACATTATCTGAATGTAACAAAAATAATAATACAGGGTTGTCCAGAAACAGCCCTCTTTTTGTGGTAGCTTACATGCTGCCAGGACAGTTTAGTATGCTGGTGTGGGTGTGGCAGTCGGAGAAGGGAATGAAGAAATGATGCAGGTTAGACACTGATAATGTTGGCTCAACTGTCCCCGCAACGCAATTAGAATGGTCTGGCGGAGTGGAAGAGGAGCATTATATATGGACATCCCTGAATATAAACGTTATCATATTACAGGAGTGAAACCTCCCCTGGGGGTAGGGTTTTTTTTCAAGAATACTCCCCCGGTATCCCTGCTTGTTGTAAAAGGCAACTAAAAGGGTTGGCGGAGGGTTAGTGCCCCTCCCCGGAAAACAACTAACTAAAAAAACAAACAATAAGCCTCGGACAAGGACTGACCAAACGATGACGACCAAGGACCGGACAAAGGACATGGTAATTGGAACTTGGAATGTAAGGGGAGCGAATGATGAGGTGAAAGAGAGATTGTCCAGGTGCTTGAGGGTGCGAAAGTGGATGTATGTGGAATAACTGAAACAAAATGGAGAGGAGAAAGTGTGAGAGAATGGGAGTATGGATGGGGTATATGTGCAGGAGTAGGTGAGAATGAGAGGGCAAAGGAAGGAGCATGTATAGTTGTGAGTAAAAGATGGAAGAGGAGCATAAGACAGTATGGATCAGTTGGGTCAAGGATTGTGTGGGTAAAGCTGAAAGTTGGAATACAAATGTGGGCGATTGTGTGTGTGTATGCGCCAACGCAAGATCGTCCTAGAAGAGTGAGAGAAGAATTCTGGACAAATGTAGAAGTGTGCATGGAAAAGTTTGGAAGGAATGAGAGAGTGTTTTTGATTGGTGATATGAATGGTAAAGTTGGGAATGTGAATGTGGATGGAATAGTTGGTGAGTGGGGTGTGCCTGCTGAGATAGATGAGAATGTGAGTGAGTTAGTGGACATTTGTGCTGGGAGGGGGTTGGTGATAGCCAATACCCTATTCAGGCATAAAATGATCCACAGGTATACATGGCGAGTGATGAGAAGGGTGAGTGGTGAACTGAATGAAAGGGAGGCAATGATTGATTATGTGTGTGTGGATGAAAGGATGCGAAGATGTGTAATGGATGCAAGAGTTTATAGAGGTTGGGGGAGTGGACTTTCTGACCACTACTTGGTGGTGGCCAGAAATAAAATTCAAGTAAGATGGAGGAATAGAAGAAGGGAAAGACGAGAGGAAGGAGTAGTTGCAAGGAGAGTGGAAAGGTTACAAGAGGATGAGAAAAGGCAAAGTATAAGAGAGAAGTGGAGGAACAATTGGGCAAATATGAATTCGAGCAGAAGGGAGACGTGGAAGGTGTGTGTAGGATATTTACAGAAGAAATATGTGCAGCATGTGATGTGGTGTGTGGAAGGAAGAGAAGACAAAAGGGGGTGCAAGGAACAGCGTGGTGGACTGAAGAGGTGAAACAGGCTGTGGCACAAAAGAAGAAAGCATACAATGAATGGATGAGAAATAGGGGCGTGGAAGAAGTTGAGAGGCGGAAGAGAAGGTTATATGTAGAAAGGAAGAGAGAGGTGAAAAGATTAGTAAGAGAGAGTAAGAAGAGAGTGGATGAGGAATTTGGAAGGATTTTGAGTATAAAGAGGAGGGAGTGTAAGAAAATGTTCTGGAGAGAGGTGAAAAGAGCAAGACAGGGTGGAAGTGAAGTTAGCAGGGGAGTGAAAGATAAAAATGGTAGATTACTAGTGGAGAAGGAGAAAAACTGAGCAGATGGAGAGAAAACTTTAATGAATTGTTGAACGTAGAGGATGGAAGTAATGTGAGTATAAGCGGCTGGGGAATGGCTGGGAGGAGGAGGGAGGTGAGAAGACAAGAAGAAATCAGTAGGATAGAAGTTGTGGAAGCAATGAAGAAAGTTAAATTGGGGAAAGCCCCAGAAATTGATGGAGTGTGTGGTGAAATGCTGAAGCATTGGGGAGAGATAGTAGTAGAATGGATGTGGAAGATGTGCAAATTGGCCTGGGAGGATGGTACGGTCCCGGAGGATTGGAAGTCAGGTATAATTATTCCCTTGTACAAAGAAAAAGGGGAAAAAGAAGTGTGTGGTAATCATAGGGGCATTTGTCTTCTTAGTATAATAGGAAAAGTGTATGGTAGGATACTTATTGACAGAGTTAGAGAAAGAACAGAGAAATTAGTTGGAGAAGAACAGGGAGGCTTTAGGAAGGGAAGAGGTTGTGTAGATCAGATATTCATTCTTAGATCTTTAGTGGAAAAGATTCTACAGAAGGAAAAGAAGTTGTATGCGGCTTTCATGGATTTGGAGAAAGCATATGACAGGGTGGAGAGACAAGGATTGTGGAAAGTGTTAAGATTATATGGAGTAGATGGGAAGTTGTTGAATGCTGTGAAGAGTATGTACGATGGTGCGAAGGTTGCAGTGCGTGTGGATGGTGAACTAAGTGAATTTTTCTCTTTGAAAGTTGGTTTGAAACAGGGATGTGTCATGTCTCCATGGTTGTTCAATATGTACATGGATGGGGTAATAAAAGAAGTACAAGGTAGGGTACTGGATGTTGGAGAGGCACTGGTGAGAGAGGATAGTGTTTGGAAACTCCCTGTACTGTTGTTTGCAGATGATACTGTGTTGTTGAGTGAAGACGAAGGGGAGCTGCAAGACTTGGTGGATGAGTCTGAGAGAGTGTGTAAGAAACGGAATCTAAAGGTGAATGTAGGGAAGAGTAAAGTGATGGTCTTTGAGAGAGGTGAAGTCAGTGAATGTACAGCGAGGTTGGATGGTGAGGAATTGGAAAATGTGAGTACGTTTAAGTACTTGGGTAGTGTGATGAGTAAGGATGGAGGTTTGGAGGGTGAAGTGCTTGAAAGGGTACAGCAGGGAAGAAAGATTGCTGGTTCCTTGAAAGCAGTGATAAGAAACAGGGAAGTGAGCATGGAAGTGAAAAAGTTACTACATGACAGTATTGTGATACCAACTCTAACGTGCGGAAGTGAAGCTTGGACGTTGTTGGAAGGACACAAGTCAAGAGTGAGAGCAGTGGAAATGAGTTATTTAAGAGGAGCCTGTGGAGTCACATGGAGAGACAGGCTGACGAATGAGGATATAAAGGAGCGTTGTGGTGTGGATGTGGATGTGATAGGAAGCGTTATGAGGAACACACTGAGGTGGTTTGGCCATGTGGAGAGGATGGAGGGTGAAAGACTGACGAAGAGAGTGTATGTGAGTGAGGTGGAGGGGGGAGGAGGGAGGGGGAGGCCGAAGATGAGATGGAGGGATGGGGTGGAGAGGTATATGAGAGAGGGGGGTGTGAGTTGGGAGCAGAGCAGTGAAATGGCAGGGGACAGGGCGACTTGGAGGCGATTTGTTTGTGGCCACACCAAATGGGATTGAGGCGTCTGGCAATAGATAGATAGACAGATAGAAACCCATACTCCCTCTAGGTTCTCTTGCTAATTAAATTGTGTTTTCTTTTGTTTTCTTTTTCTTCCTCTTCCACCCACTCTAACCTTGTTGCCCTCTTCCTTTGCTTCCTTATTTTTTCTTCCTCCTTTCCTGTTCAGAATGTCGGTCATCCTCTTTCCATTCTAGTCGTGTTTTCCTCCCGTCCTCTTCTTTTTCTTTTACTATGTGTTTCTCTCCGTTACTTGTTTGTCATCCATTACCTCTTTCTTTTTCGTCTATATTTTATTTTGTCTCATTCCTTTCATCCTTTTGGACTTCATTTTCTCTCTTTCTCCTTTTATTTTTTTTTCATATTTCCGTTTGCTTCTCTTTTCGTCCTCCATTCGTCGCTATTCCTTCGCTTTCTACATAATGGCTTTGTCCCTACCCTTCCCTCCTTCTCCCTACCTCCTCCTCCTCCTCCTCCTCTTCTTCTTCTTCTTCTTCCTTCTTCTTCTTCTTCTTCTTCTTCCTCCTCCTCCTCCTCCTCCTCCTCCTCCCCCTCCTCCTTCTCCTCCTCCTCCTCCTCTTCTTCCACCACCTCCTCCTCCTCCTCCTCCTAGGAAACCCACAAGAGATCAGCGAAAACAAATTGCGATCGCAACGAAAAATTATTGCCCACTCCGCTCCAAGATGCGTCGTAGGAACCGTCATATGTTATTCTCGAACACGTCGTAAGAAACTGAGGCGAGGAGCAACAGCCCGAGTCTTCCCGTAAATTTGGAGATCGTAAGATTAACACTCGTACTTTCGGAGGTTGTTGGAGGTAGCATGTATTTCCTGTGTCAATAGGTACAAGGTTCTTCAGGGCAATATCGTTGTTAGAAGGACGTGTTCTTTTCTTTTTCTGTTTCCTTTTTTTCTAACTTGACTATAATTACCATCTTTCCATCTGAATAACAATAGATTAATACTAAAACATGATGTTAATTACAAAGAATTGCTCTGAAAAGGATGTATAATTGTAACAATATTTTTTTTGGCCACACAATCACATAAAATACGTTGCAAAAGGATTGTCTAAGATATAAATGGTGTAGCAAATGGCGCAATAATACAGTAATAGTGATTACTTTTAAATTTTTAGTACGAGAGTAGCCATAGTTATTGTTATTTTATTAGGTCACACCGACACGCCATGGACAATACAAAAACTACACCGGTGCTCTTTTCACTGTAATTTGGGCCAGAATTGCCATCTTTCTATACTGAGTGTTGTGATGTACCAACAGACTGACACTAGAATATGATGCCAGTCAGGAAGAAGTGCAATGAAAATGGTGCACAGGGTTCGTGTTTTACTGCCACTAGCTACTTAAAATAAGTTTGCAAAGGGACAAAAATCTGGCACAAGATAATGCGAAAAAACAAAAATAACATCAACAAGAACGTAATGAGATATTCTTAATGCATAATAACAGAAATGAATGATAATATCCAAGTGGTGACGGACCTTGGAACCATCCTTTGTTTAGTTCGTAGCAGGTGAACAGTTGGGCCTTGAGAACTGGGTGGTTGCACTCATGTCTTGAGTTGGATTTAAAATACATACATACAGTCATACATACATATATACATAAGTTCATACGTACATACATACATGTGGATAGACAGATAGATAGACAGTGGGATGGGTAGGTACTCCCCACACGGCTCTGAGGTGTATTAACAGGTAAGGATTTTAGAGAGAAAAGGAAGAAAAAACCGTTTGCAAATAATAAGATTGGTATAATGTAGTCACCTTCGTAAATAAGAAGTTCATTAAGCTGCACCGTGACTTATTAATGCGGGTAATTAGGCGTAACGTGGTGGAGGAAGTAAGGGCTGGCAGGAGATAGGTGGTGATGAGGCTTGCCACCATGGATGTGTTAATGCCCCCATGACTGGCACGGTGGACAGGACGAGAATATTCAGTGTGGAACAAAGGTAAATGGAGATAAACCGCAAGAAAACGTAAAGAGGTAACCCCGTCAATACAATATGTCTGTCGTAAGATAAACAAGAAGGGGCATTCAGAGAGTACATGGCCCGCGTCCACCAACTGGGCTAATGCCCGAATATTTGACTATTCCCAGCCATCTTGACCGTATGCCAAATGCGTTCGAAGTCGAGTAATTTTATTCTTTTCTGATTCTCAACTTTTCCACTAATTTTGACTTTTATTAGATCAAAACTGAATTTCTTTCTTCCTATAACATTGTCTTTTGTCTTTTTTCCCGTGACCTTGACCTTTGACTGACTGTTCTCTAAATCGAATTTTTTTTATCTTGAACTTTTCCTCAAAGTTTCGTGTAAATTGGATAAATAACTGTTTAAGATGAATTTCCCATGTAACCTTGACATTTGACCAAATATTCTAAAAAATAACTCTTAGGTCAACCGCGTGGCTGTTCCTCAACTCCTCCAATAAGCTTGGTCCAAATCACATCAAAACTGTCTCAGTTATATTTTTCAGGACAGACTCACCGATCGAGTTTGTCCTGTGACGTTGTACTTCGTGCGATTGTTCTCAAAATCTAACCACTATTTTATTGAACTATCATCAACCCATCCACCAACTTTGGTCTAAATCGGATAAAAACTGAATAAGTTGATTATCTTAGGTCAAACTGACGGAGTCCTATGAGTTAACACACACACACACACACACACACACACACAGAAACAGAGAGAGAGAGAGAGAGGTGATAACAAGCATTACATAAAACAAGGTATCTATTAGACGGATTAATGGAGTGAAGCACCGGGATGCAGGAGCGTCAGTGTGATAAGAGTTCCGTGTACAGGTGTTCCCGTGGTGGTGATGAGACTTCTGAGGATTTATGTGTCTGGCTGGATGCTGGCGCTATTGATCCAATTATTTCCTGGTCAGCTAATTGGTTCTGCGGCTCCGGAAAGAAATGGGGGCCTGCGCTCCCCTTAGTCACCAGGGGGAGGTGGGAGGATGCAAGGAGGAGGTGGGGGAGGGGAGAAGAGGAAGCAAACAGGGCAGAGGTAATTCGAAATAAACTGAAAACATAGCATTAAAGGCAGTAATAAAGAATACTAAGAGGATAAGATTCGGGAGATACGATGGGACTGTGATATTATCCCTATAAGAAAAGGGAGATAAAAAAAAAAAAGAGTATGAGAGATTCTTTGTTTTTTTTCTCTTTAATAAGAGAAAGTTCGTGATAACGGAAGTGGGAACATGTATGAAGAACTGACGGCTGACGAATAAGAAATACTAAAAGAGGGAGGCTTCTTTATGATAATTAAAACTGAGTAAAAGAGGAGGACATGCCGAGGCAATAACAGCTGGAAAAATAAAGGTATATATATATATATATATATATATATATATATATATATATATATATATATATATATATATATATATATATATATATATATATATATATATATATATATATAAAGCTGCATTGTTTGGCAGTTTGTTTGTTCGTTAGCCTGTTAGCCTGTTTGTCCTTCAATCACGGCCAAATCATGGACCCATATATATTCTGAATCAGGGTGGCCCAAGGAATGTTTTAGGGGGTGTTAAAATTCAGATCTGGCTCATTTAAGGTCAACGGTAGAGTGTTCACTTTACTCGTCCTGGCAACGCCGGGTACCCCTGCAGCCCAAGTTTTGGCATCGAGACTCACATGACTTCCAGTTTGGACATAGGCTATGTGAGGTTGATCTCCGAGGTCATTTGAGGTTACCGGTCGGAGGTTACTTAAGGTCACCCGTAATATACTCTCGAACGACTGGACCCAGCTGCCCAATTTTTGCCACGGTGGCTCACATGACCTCCACTTCGGACATAGATAAGAGGTTGACTTCTGAGGTCATTTGAGGTCATTGATTGGAGGTCATTTGAGGTCACCAGTAATTTTAAGCAAGTGCACACAAATACTATGCGTTAGTCTGCGAAAGCTGAAATAGAAAGTTCCTGGACCTCTTACAATCTCTCTTCAAAAGCATAAGAGGTAGGTACGTACACGATCTTTCTGGAGCAGAAAGATTGCACTAGAACAGATAGGATTAGACTGTTCGCATTTTTGGCCCGGCAACGCCGGGTACCCCTGCTAGTGCATATATATATATATATATATATATATATATATATATATATATATATATATATATATGCTGGAGAGAGAGAGAGAGAGAGAGAGATAACGCACACAGAAAAATAAGACATTTTCAGAAATTAATAGAGAATACTGAGGTAAACGAGAAATTTGTCTTTATACGGAAGACGAAGGTTGCCCACAATGATCCTTTTTTGTAGTACTCAAATGTGTGGCTGTACGATAAGTGGCTTATTGGCTGGACCTGAAATTACAGCATTTTATTATTATTCTATGTTTTTTTTACCTCTGAACGAAGGACACGTTGTACTGGTATGGCTTGGGACAAACTCCAGAGGCCTGTGTTTTACTTACATGCCAATCTATCATGCAGGTCGTGCAGCATTAATGGAGACTATGGAACCGTACAGTATCGTGAATTGGAACTAACACATTTTTTTTCTTAATTTCAGTAGGCTTGGGGAAAAATACTGCAACTTAGAGCAACACTCAGTTAATTATAATGTTACCCTTCATTCCTGAATTTAAACTTTGATATCAAGATTACCAGTTCATCAGATTGGTTAGCCTACTTCGCCATATGTCCTGTGGTGGAGTTACTGCCCCGCACTTTCAGTCTGCCCTGTCTTAGTTATTCTAATTCCTTCTTTCTCGTTCCCAGAGCTTCTTTTTGAAATCTGCGCTTACCCATCCCTCCGCTTACCATATTTCTGAAAAAAATATTTAACCTTTTGTTCTGTCTTTTGCCAAATTTTCTGTCCCTTCCTTTACCACCGTGAGTCAGAGTCGATGTAACTGCGGCCAGATGTTCCTTCCCACCTTGCTTTTTCTAACCTGTAAATGTGGCAAAGTTTCAAAGGTTCCATGGATGTATCCCATTCTAGCCGCTAACAAATGCAATTCAATTTCAAGACCGGGTGTGAAGGCGCCGTAAAAACAGGTTATAAGCATCAATGTGGGAAGAAACACTTGGCCGCAATTGTAACTATGTGTTATTGCACATTGTACTCTGGTGTTCCACTTTTTGAGTAATTGACACATGGAGAGACAGTGCATTATATGACTGGTTACAGAGGCAATATTTAAGTACAACGGGTGGTGAAAAGCGATCTTAACCACATTATCATGGAAATTTGCCACTAATCAAGCATTTCCATACAATATAATAACTGATTTCCTTAGGCATTGTCCGGCATCACACTTTTCACCTGAGTTGACAGATAACTTGCATTAGAATAATTGATGCTCAGACTTAATTACGATTCTCTCTCAAACGCGTTCGTTTTGTTTACCATTTTTAGATGCAAATAATGGCAGTATTGGTGGTGATGTGATGTGGGAGGTTGAGACTGCGTAGGGAAGGAGTGGCCGATTGGCTATAGTGCTGAGGAGGAGATAGGGGGCAGGTGTGTAGCAGAGGTAGATGAAGTTCTGTCAGGGTGAGGTGTGTCAGGTCAGAGGATGGGGCAAGGAAAGATAGAGAGCAGATGAGGTTGAAGCAGGTGAGATCGAGGTAGATGAGGTGGAGGCAGGATGATAACCGTGAGATCGAGGAGGCGAAGTAGAGGATGTGGGGTAGAGGCAGATGAGGTCGAGGTGGGGTCGAAGCAGGGTGAGGTGTGAGGAGAAAGGAGTGCATAGGAGTACATAAGGAGTATAGAAAACACGAGACCTACTGGCCCATGACGAGGTAATCAACTTAAAATGGGTAATTCTACTAAGTTCTACCCACCATGAAAGAAAAATCATTTTATGGTTTGATTTTGCTTCACGATGAGTGTATACTGTATACAGTATATATTAAGTTATACCGAACATGTAAGAGAAACAATTTCATGGTTTGATATTGCTTCACGATGAATTTAGATAGATACATAGATAGACAGACATATAGATATATAGATAGATATGTCCTGCAGTGGACACTCAACGGCTGATGATGATGATGATTATATATATATATATATATATATATATATATATATATATATATATATATATATATATATATATATATATATGACGAGGTAATCAACTTAAAATGGGAATGGCTGGGAGAAGGAGGGAGGTGAGAAGACAGGAAGAAATCAGTAGGATAGAAGTTGTGGAAGCAATGAAGAAAGTTAAACTGGGGAAAGCCCCAGGAATTGATGGAGTGTGTGGTGAAATGCTGAAGCATGGGGGAGAGATGGTAGTAGAATGGATGTGGAAGATGTGCAGATTGGCCTGGGAGGAAGGTAGAGTCCCGGAGGATTGGAAGTCAGGTATAATTATTCCCTTGTACAAAGGAAAAGGGGAAAAAGAAGTGTGTGGTAATCATAGGGGCATTTGTCTTCTTAGTATAATAGGAAAAGTGTATGGTAGGATACTTATTGACAGAGTTAGAGAAAGAACAGAGAAATTAGTTGGAGAAGAACAGGGAGGATTTAGGAAGGGAAGAGGTTGTGTAGATCAGATATTCATTCTCAGATCTTTAGTGGAAAAGTTTCTAGAGAAGGGAAAGAAGTTGTATGCGGCTTTCATGGATTTGGAGAAAGCTTATGACAGGGTGGATAGACAAGGATTGGGGAAAGTGTTAAGATTATATGGAGAAGATGGGAAATTGTTGAATGCTGTGAAGAGTATGTACGATGGTGCGAAGGCTGCAGTGCGTGTGGATGGTGAACTAAGTGAATTTTTCTCTTTGAAAGTTGGTTTGAAACAGGGATGTGTCATGTCTCTATGGTTGTTCAATCTGTACATGGATGGGGTAATAAAAGAGGTACAAGGTAGGGTAGTGGATGTTGGAGTGGCCCTGGTGAGAGAGGATAGTGTTTGGAAACTCCCTGTACTGTTGTTTGCAGATGATACTGTGCTGTTGAGTGAAGACGAAGGGGAGCTGCAAGGCTTGGTGGATGAGTTTGAGAGAGTGTGTAAGAAACGGAATCTAAAGGTGAATGTAGGGAAGAGTAAAGTGATGGTCTTTGAGAGAGGTGAAGTCAGTGAATGTACAGCGAGGTTGGATGGTGAGGAATTGGAAAATGTGAGTACGTTTAAGTACTTGGGTAGTGTGATGAGTAAGGATGGAGGTTTGGAGGGTGAAGTGCTTGAAAGGGTACAGCAGGGAAGAAAGGTTGCTGGTTCTTTGAAAGCAGTGATAAGAAACAGGGAAGTGAGCATGGAAGTGAAAAAGTTACTACATGACAGTATTGTGATACCAACTCTAACGTACGGAAGTGAAGCTTGGACGTTGTTGGAAGGACACAAGTCAAAAGTGAGAGCAGTGGAAATTAGTTATTTACGAGGAGCCTGTGGAGTCACATGGAGAGACAGGCTGACGAATGAGGATATAAAGGAGCGTTGTGGTGTTGATGTGGATGTGATAGGAAGCGTTATGAGAAACACACTGAGGTGGTTTGGCCATGTGGAGAGGATGGAGGGTGAAAGACTGACGAAGAGAGTGTATGTGAGTGAGGTGGAGGGGGAAAGAGGGAGGGGGAGGCCGAGGATGAGATGGAGGGATGGGGTGGAAAGGTATATGAGAGAGGGGTGTGTGAGTTGGGAGCAGGGGAGTGAAATGACGGGGGACAGGGCGACTTGGAGGCGATTTGTTTGTGGCCACCCCAAACGGGATAGAGGCGTCTGGCGATAGATAGAGATATATATATATATATATATATATATATATATATATATATATATATATATATATATATATATATATATATATATATATATATATAAGCTGCATTGTTTGTTTGTTTGCTTGTCTTTCAATCACGACCAAAGCAAACGCCAGAGACCCCTAGAGCTACATATACTCTGAATCAGGGTGAACCAAGGATGGTTTTAGGAGGATCAAAATTCAGATCTGGGTCATTTGAGGTCACCGACAGAGTGTTCACCTATTTGGCCTGGACAACGCCAGGTACCCCAGTAGCCCAGTTATTGGCATGGAAACTCACATGACCTACAGTCTGCACATATGCTATGTGAGATTGACTTCTGAGGTCATTTTAGGTCACTGATCGGAGGTCATTTGAGGTCACTGGTAATTCATGGAGGAACGACTGGACCCAGCATCCTAATTTTTGGCATAGAGACCCACATGACCTCCAGTTCGGACATTCACTATGTGAGGTTGACCTCCGAGACCATTTGAGATCACCAGCTGGAGGTTATTTCAGGTCACCGGTAATATATTCTGGAACGACTGAACCCAGTAGCCCAATTTTTGGCATGGAGATTCACATGACCGCCAGTTCGGACATCGGCTATGTGAGGTTGACCACCGAGGTCATTTAAGGTCAGTAGTGATAGTAAAGAAGTGTTGACAAATACTGTCTGTGAAAGCTGAAATAGAAAGTTCCTGGACCTCTTATAAGACCTCTTCAAAACCATCAGAGGTACACTCGCTCCAGAAAGTATCGTTGCACTGTTGGTCCAATGCTATCTAGAATGATTCACCTGTTTGGCAGTGACAGCCTGTTAATACCTGTATATAATATGACATTTACTGCTATTCCCTGCTCATTATGAAGGACTCAGGAGGTACTGATATAGCAGTAATCTATCATTTGAAATGCCTGCGTGTGGCAGGACAGTACCTCAATCTCCAGTTTAATTTGTTTGTGTGTCATAATATTTAATACATATTCTGCACTGACACTTTCTGGAGCGAGTGTACATGGACTTTCCAGAGAAGAAAGAAAGATTTAACTAGAACAGATAAGATTAGAGTGTTTGCTTTTTGGCCCGGCAACGTTGGGTACCCCTGCCTTAGTGTATATATATATATATATATATATATATATATATATATATATATATATATATATATATATATATATATATATACAGTATATATATATACAGTATATATATATATATATATATATATATATATATATATATATATATATATATATATATATATATATATATATATATATATATATATATATATATATATATATATATATATATATATATATATATATATATATATATATATATATATATATATATAAATGCCAGACACCTCAATCCCGTTTGGGGTGGCCACAAATAAATCGCCTCCACGTCGCCCTGTCCCCCGTCATTTCACTGCCATGCTCCCAACTCACACCCCCCTCCCTCATATACCACTCCACCCCATCCCTCCATCTCATCCTCGGCCTCCCCCTCCCTCTTCCCCCCTCCACCTCACTCACATACACTCTCTTCGTCAGTCTTTCACCCTCCATCCTCTCCACCTCAGTGTGTTCCTCATAACGCTTCCTATCACATCCACATCCACACCACAACGCTCCTTTATATCCTCATTCGTCAGCCAGTCTCTCCATGTGACTCCACACGGTCCTCTTAAATAACTCATTTCCACTGCTCTCACTCTTGACTTGTGTCCTTCCAACAACGTCCAAGCTTCACTTCCATACGTTAGAGTTGGTATCACAATACTGTCAAGTAGTAACTTTTTCACTTTCATGCTCACTTCCCTGTTTCTTATCACTGCTTTCAAAGAACCAGCAACCTTTCTTCCCTGCTGTACCCTTTCAAGCACTTCACCCTCTAAACCTCCATCCTTACTCATCACACTACCAAAGTACTTAAACGTACTCACATTTTCCAATTCCTCACCATCCAACCTCGTTGGACATTCACTGACTTCACCTCTCTCAAAGACCATCACTTTACTCTTCCCTACATTCACCTTTAGATTCCGTTTCTTACACACTCTCCCAAACTCATCCACGAAGTCTTGCAGCTCCCCTTTGTCTTCACTCAACAACACAGTATCATCTGCAAACAACAGTACAGGGAGTTTCCAAACATTATCCTTTCTCACCAGGGCCACTCCAACATCCACTACCCTACCTTCTACCTCATCTATTACCCCATCCATGAACAGATTGAACAACCATGGAGACATGACACATCTCTGTTTCAAACCAACTTTCAAAGAGAAAAATTCACTTAGTTCACCATCCACATGCACTGCAGCCTTTGCACCATCGTACATACTCTTCACAGCATTCAACAACTTCCCATCTACTCCATATATTCTTAACACTTTCTACAATCCTTGTCTCTCCACCCTGTCATATGCTTTCTCCAAATCCATGAAAGCCGCATACAACTTCTTTCCCTTCTCTAGAAACGTTTCCACTAAAGATTTAAGAATGAATATCTGATCTACACAACCTCTTCCCTTCCTAAAGCCTCCCTGTTCTTCTCCAACTAATTTCTCTGTTCTTTCTCTAACTCTGTCAATAAGTATCCTACCATACACTTTTCCTATTATACTAAGAAGACAAATGCCCCTATGATTACCACACACTTCTTTTTCCCCTTTTCCTTTGTAGAAGGGAATAATTATACCTAACTTCCAATCCTCCGGGACTGTACCATCCTCCCAGGCCAATTTGCACATCTTCCACATCCATTCTACTACAATCTCTCCCCCATGCTTCAGCATTTCACCACACACTCCATCAATTCCTGGGGCTTTCCCCGATTTAACTTTCTTCATTGTTTCCACAACTTCTATCCTACTGATTTCTTCCTGTCTTCTCACCTCCCTCCTTCTCCCAGCCATTCCCCAGCCACTTATACTCGCATTACTTCCATCCTCTATGTTCAACAATTCCTTAAAGTGTTCTCTCCATCTGCTCACTTTTTCTCCCTCCTCCACTAGTAATCTACCATTTTTATCTTTCACTCCCCTGCTAACTTCACTTCCACCCTGTCTTACTCTTTTCACCTCTTTCCAGAACATTTCCTTACTATATATATATATATATATATATATATATATAAAGTAATCCCTTCAATATCTGATGTAATAGAGCCAAAGGCATGTCCAGGAAGTTGGTTTGTCTGGATAGTGGGCCCCTGCCTCCTGGCCTGGTACTTGGACCTTAACCCAGCCTAACTTTGAAAGCCACCCAAATAACCCCCTACTGGAAATGCATAGCACCTATTTAAGATCCTGTTCACACCAATAATGGACATAATGCATGAAGTAAATGAAAAGGAACCAGAGAATGAGGAATTAGAAGTGAGTATAGAAAATATTTAGCAGTGTACAGGGTACTTACATCACGTTTGTGGCCACCTCCTCTAAGGTTCAGGCAGTGGTGAAAATGCTCTTGAAGCACGTATAGTAATCCAGTGTTGTGCTACACTTAATTCTTTGCACTGTGAGTTATAACTGTTTAACACTGCACATTCTGTTTTCAGTTGTGCCACGCCAGTTCAACCGCCAGTTTCAACTGCCATTTTGCACTCCACACTTAATGCTTTGCTCTGTAAAATCTAATTTCTTAACATTGCACAACACTGTAAATTCCAGTGTGGTCTAGTGGTGAGGTATTGCAGTTTATTCACAAAAACGAGCACGTGTGGCATCCATTGCAATGAACATCAACTCACGATGGTGGTTAGGTGGTAACTGGTGAGGGGGAGGAAGGAAGGGGTGAAGGGGCAGTGCATAATAAAGCTGTTCGGTGCTGTGTGCCAATTTCAAAATGCAAGGGGGAAAAAATTCGGATCTTTGGGGGATATTTATTTTTTTGGGCCATTTTTGGGTTCTGAAGGTCCAAGGACCACAACGTCACGTAATTGGGAAGTCCAGATAGTGGGCGTCGGGATAGTACAGGGATTACTTATCTATCTATCTATTTATCTCTCTATCTGTCCATCTATCTATCAGTCAATCTATCTATCTATCTATCTATATATATATATATAGCCAGATGCCTCAATTCCTCATATGGGGTGGCCACAAACAAATCGCCTCCATGTCATCCTGTCCTCCGCCAATTCACTGCCCTGCTCCCAATTCACCCCCCCCTCTCTCATATACCTCTTCACTCCATCCCTCCATCTCATCTTGGCCTTCCCTTCCATCTCTCCCCCTCCACCTCACTCACATACACTCTCCTCATCAGTCTCTCACTCTTCATCCTCTCCACATGGCCAAACCACCTCAGTGTGTTTCTCATAACGCTTCCTATCACATCCACATCAACACCACAACTCTCCTTCACATCCTCATTTGTCAGTCTGTCACTCCATGTGACTCCACAGGCTCCTCTCAAATAACTGATTTCCACTGCTGTCACTCTTGACTTGCGTCCCTCCAACAACGTCCAAGCTTTACTTCCATACGTTAGAGTTGGTATCACAATACCATCATGTAGTAACTTTTTCACTTCCATGCTCACTTCCCTGTTTCTTATCACTGCCTTTAAGGAACCAGCAATCTTTCTTCCTTGCTGTACCCTTTCAAGCACTTCACCCTCCAAACCTCCATCCTTACTCATCACACTCCCCAAGTACTTAAAAGTACTCACATTTTCCATTTCCTCATTATCCAACATCACTATTCATTCACTGACTTCACCTCTCTCGAAGACCTTAACTTTACTCTTCCGTACATTCAACTTTAGATTCCGTTTCTTACACACTCTCCCAAACTCATTCACCAAGCTTTGCAGCTCCCCTTAGTCTTCACTTAACAGTACATTATCATCTGCAAACATCAGGACAGGGAGTTTCCAAACACCGCCCTCTCTCATTAGGGCCACTCCAACATCCACTGCCCTATCTTGTATCTTTTTTATATCCCATTAATATACAAATTGAACAACCATGAAGACATGACACATCCCTGTTTCAACCCAACCTTCAAATAGAAAAACTCACTCAGTTCACTACCCACACGCGCTGCAGCCTTAGCACCCTCATGCATACTCTTCACAGCATTCAACAACTTACCATCTACTCCATATATTCTTAATACTTTCCACAATCCTTGTCTATCCACCCTGTCATATGCTTTCTTCAGATCCATGAAGGATGCATACAACTTCTTTCCCTTCTCTAAAACTTTTTCCACTTAAGATCTATGAATGAATATCTGATCTACACAACCTCTTCCCTTCCTAAAGCCTCCCTGTTCTTCCCCAACTAATTCCTCTGTTATTTCCCTAACTCTGCCAATAAGTATCCTACCGTATACTTTTCCTATTGCACTAAGAAGACAAATGCCCCTATGATTACCACACACTTCTTTTTCCCCTTTCCCTTTGTACAAAGGAATAATTATATCTAACTTCCAATCCTCCGGGACTCAACCTTCCTCCCAGGCCAATCTGCACATATTCCACATCCATTCTACTACTATCTCCCCCGCTTGCTTCAGCATTTCACCACACACTCGATCAATGAAGCAATGAAAAAAGTCAAAATGGCTTTCCCTATTTTGACTTCTTCATTGCTTCCACAACTTCCATCCTACTGATTTCTTCCTGTCTTCTCACCTCCGTTCTTCTCCCAGCAATTCCCCAGCCACTTACAGTATTGCCATTACTTTCATTCTCTATGTTCAACAACTCATTAAAATGTTCTCTCCATCTGCTCACTTTTTTCTCCCTTCTCAACTAGTAATCTACCATTTTTATCTTTCCCTCCCCTACTAACTTCATTGCCACCCTGTCTTACTCTCTTTACCTCGTTCCAGAACATTTTCTTACATTCCCTCCACTTGGCACTCAAATTCCTTCCAAATTCCTCATCCACTCTCATCTTACTCTCACTTACTAATCTTTTCACCTCTCTCTTCCTTTCTACATATAACTCTCTCTTCCGTCTCTCAACTTCTTCCACGACCCTATTTCTCATCCATTCATTATATGCTTTTTTCTTTTGTGCCACAGCCTGTCTCACTTCTTCATTCCACCATGCTGTTCCTTGCACCCCCTTTTGTCTTCTCTTCACCCCCACACCACCTCCCATGCTGCACATATTTCTTCTATGAATATCTTGCACACACCTTCCACGCTCCCCATCTGCTCCAAATCATATTTACCCAATCGTTCCTCTACTTTTTTTTTTGTATTCTGCCTTTTTCTTATCCTCTTGTAACCTTTCCACTCTCCTTGCATCTACTCCTTCCTCCCATCCTTCCCTTCTTCTATTTCTCCATTTTGCTTGGACTTTGATTCTAACCACCACCAAGTGGTGGTCAGAAGGTCCACTCCTCCAACCATTATATGCTCTTCCATCCATCACACATCTTCCCATCCTTTCATCCACAAACACATTATCAATCATTGCCTTCCTTTCATTCAGTTCACCATCCACCCTTCTTATCACTCGCCATGTATATCTGTGGATCATTTTGTGCCTGAAGAGAGTACTGGCTATCACCATCCCCCCTCCTGGCACAAATGTCCACTAAAGCACTGCCATTCTCATCTATCTCAGCAGGCTCACCCCACTCACCAACTACTCCATCCACTTTCACATTCCCTACTTTACCATTCATATCACCAGTCAAAAACACTCTCATTCCATTCAAACTTTTCCATGCACACTTCCACATTTGTCCAGAACTCTTCTCTCACTCTGCTTGCATGATCTTGTGTTGGCGCATACACGCACACAGTCGCCCACATTTGTAGTCCAAATTTCAGTCTTACCCACACAATCCTTGAGCAACTGATCCATACTCTCTTATATTCTCCTTCAATCTGTTACTCACAACAATACACACTCCTTCTTTTGCCTTCTCATTCTCACCTCCTCCTGCACATATACCCCATCCATACTTCCATTCTCTCATACTCTCACCTCGCCATTTAGCTTCAGTTAATCCACATGCATCCACTTTCGAACCCTCAAACACCTGGACAATCTCTCTCTCTCTTTCACCTCATCATTTGCACCCCTTATATTATACGTCGCCATCCTTATCATGTCCTCTGTTCGGTCCTTAGTCGCCATCTTTTGGTCGGTCCTGGTCCGAGACTTCTTGTTCGTATTTTTAGTTAGGTGTTTTCCGGGGTTGGGCACTAACCCTCTGCCAACCCACTTGCTGTCATGTAGGGAACACGTGTCGGTTGGTTATATGGTTACCACCCAGCGTTGTAAACGATTTCCTGGATAACAGGAAATTATTTGGCTTACAACCAATGTAGAGCTACCCTAAAAACGGGGTACCACTACATTAAGTGGTTGGATGATGGGTGCCCCCATCTACCACAAATATATATATATATATATATATATATATATATATAAATATATATATATATATATATATAGATAGATATATATATAGATAGATAAAGATATATATGTATATATATATATATATATAGATAGATAGATAGATAGATATAGATATATAAATATTCATTCATTCATTCATTCAGTGCCAGACGCCTTGTATCCCAAACGGGGTGGCCAAGGGCTTAGAGTTAATTATTTTACAGGGAGGGGCACTAATCCTCCACTAACCCCACTTGACACGTAGGGAGAACGTTATGCCAACAGTATCTGGTGTTCCCAGGCGGTCACCCATCCAAGTACTAACCAGACCCAACATATATATATATATATATATATATATATATATATCATCATCATCAGCCATTTGAGTATCCACTGCAGGACCGGCCTATCCCGACCGAAGTCGGGACGATACAGCCAATGTATCTCTATCATGTGGCTTAGGCTGTCTGGTAGAGATTGTATGTAGGGTGAGAAGTGCTTGTAAGTGTAGTGTTGGAGTGGTTTTGGATGTGTGTAGTCTGTGAACCAAGTGTAATCGGCCCGCGCAAGCCGACTGGGTGCAAGCATACTTTATAGTAAGCGACACTGGTTCAACCATAGCACCCCTGGTGTCCACCAATGCAGAACGTGGCGAGAAGAATGCTCCCAAAGTTTATTACCCTGGCGAGGCTCGAACCCTGGCTCACCCGTGTACGAAACGCTCACTCTACCACTGTACCACAGAGGCTCCATATATATATATATATATATATATATATATATATATATATATATAGAGAGAGAGAGAGAGAGAGAGAGAGAGAGAGAGAGACAGACAGACAGACAGACATACGACAGACAGATATAGATAGATAGATATAGATAGATATATAGATAGATAGATAGGAAGATAGATATGTATATGTATATAGACATAGACAGATAGATTGGTAGACAGATATGTATATCTATCTATCTATCTATAACTATATCTATATCTATCTCTCTATCTATATATGTATATATCTATATCTATATCTATCTATCGATCTATCTATCTATTGTTACATAGCCTATGATTTCATCATCCCTTTTATAATTCTAACTTATGATACAGTTTTGTCCATGATTGCATCATCCTTTGTATGATCCTAATGTACAGTATGCTGCATGTTTCTTCACGATTCGCCACGTGGCTTCCATAGTGACCAGGCTTGCGTGTTCTACCTCACTCCCCCCTTCTCCCCCTTATAGTAGAGTAAGTCGTTCTTTCTGTTGTTCAGAGCAGGATTGTCAACTCTTCGTCCCCTATGCCTTCATTTGTGCGTCCTTCTTACAAGTTGAATCAAGCTCTGCCAGCCCCCTATATAATGAGCTCAGTCTCTGCATTAGTAGCCACTTAGATCTACTCCTCATTCTGTTCACATCTCTATCCTCCTCTGTACAGTATATTATTATTTTTGTGAGTGCTCAGGAACACTCCAGCCATCTAGCTGCTGTATAATTTGAGTATAAGTGTTATCACCATTTATATTGTACTGTATAGCCTAAGGCGTTGATTCGTGAGCCTGGTAGAGGTTTTGTGATTCATATTGGTTCCATACTGTCAGCCAGTATTAGTAATATTTTGTATCTGTAATAATATTATATCTTGCTTTAACTCAGCATTACCCGGTTTTCTCATTTTATCAGGGCTGACTTAGATAAATTTGCACTTGCTAAATTCATGTTAATAGAGGCTATTGCAGTTAACCATATATTTAACCTGTTTTGCCATTACATTATCCTTATGAGTCCTGATTGTTTAATTGTTAGTTTGAGTATTAAACTTTAACTTGTAATATTACCTAACTCTTTTGTTTTGAACCTGGAACTTTGCGGGAGAGTAGTGATTTTATTATTCTCACTTGACGTGTTCATTATCTCTCTCTGTTCCGTAACATAAATTTGGCGACCTCTTATCAAGATGTTCAGATATTATCATAAGGATATTGCTTGATATTTTGTGACTGATTTATTCATGACGTCTACTATTACTACTCTTGATGAAGTCAAAGATTTTTTGTCAAATGTGCAAACAGTGTGTGATGTAGAAAACAGAACAAAGAATGATCTTAGGCTTGTTGCTCAACACTTGGGAATTGCTGTTCGCTCTCATCACTCTAAAGATCAAATTGTTGGCATGATTAATAAAAGCTTGTTTAATGTAACTCCTCCAGATGAGCAAATGCAGATTGAAATAGCTAAGTTTCAGCTAGCCTTGCAGGAGGCTCATGCTATGGAGGCTGAGTTTCAGGCACGTGCTAAGGAGGCTGAGTCTCAGGCTCGCATTCAGGAGGGTCAGGCACAGGCTCAGGCACAAATTGAACTTGCTAGGATTCAGGCAGACCATGAGTATCGCATGAAACAAGGTGGAACTGGATCATCTAGCTCTAATGATTTAGATGTGGCTGAAAATGTCAAACTTATCCCTCCTTTTAATGAATCTGATTTAACAAAGTATTTTCAGTTGTTTGAGAGGGTAGCTACAGGTTTTAATTGGCCCAAAAAGAATTGGCCAGTACTCCTTCAGAGTGTTCTCACCGGTAAAGCTCAAGTAACTTATGCATCTTTGCCTCAGGATCAATCTGATAATTATGATGTAGTTAAGAGCTTGATTCTTAAGGCCTATGAGCTTGTTCCTGAAGCCTATAGAGCGAAATTTAGGACAACTTATAAGCAAGATAAGCAATCCCATGCTGAGTTTGCAAAAATCTAAGATCTGTTAGAGCAGTGGTTAAATTCTAAGAATGTGGATTCTGATTTTGACAAATTTAAGCAGATGATTTTCCTGAAGGACTTCAAAAGGTGTATTAATAAAGATGTAAGCCTATATCTTGATGAGAAAAGAATAGATAATTTGTCTGATGCTGCAGTTTTAGCTGATGAATATGTTCTCACTCACAAGAGATATTCTAAAGAAAAAAGGAAAGCTGAGAGTAAGTATGTTGCCTCTACTCAGAGTACAGGTAACAGGAAAGAGAATAAAGATGATGTTTCTCAGCAAGTAAATACCAGCTCCACCTCTAGATTTCAGAAAAGTAAAGGTACTTATTGTAGTAAGCTCGGTCATACTACGGAGAAATGTTTCAGGAGACAGCGTGATGTGAACAAAAAGGAGTCTTTAAATATTCAGTCAATTGGTCTAGTGTCCACCCTTGAGAGTTCGCAGAATTCTTTAACCGAGTTAACTGAACCTGCTTTGAGGGGTAAATTAAATTCTCATGCTGAAGCTCCTCTTTTGAGCAATAACGTGGGTGACACTCTCAAGAGTTCATGTGCTAATTTCCTGTCTGATGGTTTTGTCAGTCCTCTGGACAGTAATGACAGGAAATAAGTTAAAATATATTGTGATACAGGTGCTTGCCAATCCCTTATGCTGATCAATATTCTAGGCTCTAATGTTAATTCCTCTGATGAAACTGTAATCTTACAAGGTGTAGGGAATAATTACTTCTCTGTCCCTCTGTGCAGAGTGAATTTAGAGTCTGGTTTTGTTAATGGTTCCGTTATGGTTGGGTTGGTTGAGATACTCCCAATGAGAGGTGTAACTTTTTTACTTGTAAATGATATTGGTGGAAGTCACGTGTTTCCGGCTACTCAGTTGTCTAGTGAACCAGTGACTGCGACCCAGGATTGTGATGTCCCTGATGTGTTCTCTGCATGTGCGGTCACTAGGGCTAAGTCTAAAGTTACTGGTGACTTAAAGGATAATGATGATGATGATGTTATCGTAGCTGACACTTTTCTTGCTAATTTGGACCACTCACCAGATGAGGCAGTACCCCGTAGTGTTGATAATTTGTCTCGTCAAGAGTTGGTTGAGTTGCAGGTTGCTGACCCTGAGTTGAAAGGTCTAGCTAACTCTGCTTGCAGTGAGGAAGAGTCAGCTGGTGCTTCTACTTGTTATTATATAAAGTCAGGAGTACTTATGAGGAAGTGGAGATCCCCAACAGCATCAGCCGACTGTGAATGGGAGATTGTACATCAAGTTGTCATCCCTCGTGTTTGTAGGCAGGATATCATTAGAGTGGCTCATGATTCCAGTTTGGCAGGACACCTTGGAGTGAGGAAGACTGTGGCACGCATTTTGAAACACTTCTACTGGTCAGGTATCTTCAGAGATGTTTTTTGGTATTGTAAATCTTGTCACACCTGTCAAGTTGTGTGGAAGTGTAGTCAGACCGAAAAGGTTGCACCTCTAGTTCCCATTCCTTCTTTTGAGGTGCCATTCACCCGTGTGTTGGTGGATATTGTGGGCCCTCTTCCTAAGACTTCTTCAGGATTTTCTTATATGTTGACCCTGATTGATATGGCTACTCGTTATCCTGAAGCCATTCCACTTAGAAATATCTTAGCAAAGAACGTGGTTAAGGAAATACTAGGGTTCTTCACCAAGTTTGGTCTGCCCAAGGAGGTACAGTCAGACAGGGGAAGTAATTTCATGTGAAATGTGTTCAAGCAGCCTCTGAAAGAGTTGGGCATCACCCAGATCACGTCTTCAGCTTATCATCCCTAGACCCAAGGAGCGTTTGAGAGACATCATCAAACACTCAAATCAATGCTCAGGAAATACTGTTTGGAACATCAGAAAGATTGGGATAAAGGTCTTCCATTCGTTGTATTTGCCGCAAGAGAATCTCCAAATGAATCACTGGGCTTCTCACCCTTTGAACTAATGTTTGGCCATGAAGTAAGAGGACCCCTTAAGCTACTCAAGGAATGCTGGCTGTCGGAGGAAGATGACGCCAACCTGCTGGAGTATGTGATGAAGTTCAAAGAACGGCTGTCCACTGCTTTACAGTTGGCAAGAGAGAATTTAGGAGCTGCTCAGAAGATGAAGACTTGGTATGATAAGAAGTCCAGGTTACGCCACTTTCAGCCAGGAGATCAGGTTTTGATTCTGCTACCGGTGCATGGGCAACCTCTTCAAGCCCAGTTTAGTGGCCCTTATTTCGTGGAGAAGAAACTCAGTGATGTCACCTATGTCATCGTCACACCAGATCATAGAAAGAGCAAGCAACTTTGTCACATCAACATGCTAAAGTTATTTCACAGGCGGGACGAAAATAACCCAGTCTGCACTGAAGCTGTTCCACCCGAGTCTGCAAGTGAAGCTCTCCCATGCAGTATGAGCCTGAGTGATAGTTTGGGGAAGAATCCTGATATCATGAATGATCTCCAGAGTAAGCTTTCTCATCTAGCTCCCGAGGAAAGGCAGGAGTTTTCGGCATTACTGCAGGAGTACCCGCAAGTGTTCCGTGACACTCCAGGAAGAACCACTGAGATGATGCATGATGTCTATGTTGGAGATGCAAAGCAAATTAAACTGCCTCCTTACCGTGTGACCCCAGTGAAAGTTCCTCTCATCCAGAAGGAGCTTGGCTACCTGAGGACCACAAGATGATTGAGCCCTGTCAGAGCGAGTGGTGTTCTCCTGTCACTCTACTCCCTAAGCCAGGTGGGTCACAGCGGCTTTGCATTGACTACAGATGTGTTAATCAGATAACCAAAACAGACACTTACCCTCTCCCTCGAGTGGAAGATTGCATAGACAAGATCGGAAAGGCTAGGTACATAAGTAAGTGTGATTTGTTAAAGGGATACTGGCAAGTACCTATGACTGAACGTGCTAGGGAGATCTCATGTTTTGTAACACTAGGAAAGACTTTTGCATGTTCTGTAATGCCATATGGTATGAGGAATGCACCAGCCAATTTTCAGAAGCTCATGAATGTTGTAACAGAGGGTTTGGAAGGATGTGTTGTTTATATTGATGATGTATTAATCTTCAGTGACAACTGGAAAGATCACCTATGCCATGTCAGTAAATTTCTTGAGCGTTTGGTTCAGGTTAATATTGTAGCTAATTTATCAAAGTGTGAGTTTGGTCAAGCTAAAGTTCAGTACCTTGGGTACGTAGTTGGTGATGGACACGTTGCACCACCAGGAGCTAAGATTCAGGTTATAAGTGATCTTCCCAGACCTAAAAGTAGGAAAGAGCTATAAAGATTTTTGGGAATGGTAGGTTATTACAGGAGATTTGTTCTTAACTTTTCAATTCTTGTATCACCACTTACAGACCTACTGAAAAAGGAAGATAAATTTGTCTGGACCGATAACTGTGAATCCTCTTTCAGTAAACTTAAAGCTATCCTATTAAGTCAGCCAGTGCTCGCTACTCCAAATTTTGCTAAGCCTTTTAAGATGGCTGTTGACACAAGTGATACAGGAGCTGGGGCTGTTTTGCTGCAAGAGGATGATCAGGGTATTGAACACCCTGTATCTTATTACAGTAAGTTCACTCCACCTCAAAAGAACTACTCAACTATTGAGAAAGAGCTTTTGGCCTTGATTTTGGGTTTACAGCATTTTTCATTTTATTTGTGTTCTGGTTTTGACCCTATAGTCGTTTATACCGATCATAACCCACTGAAATTCCTTAGTAAGTTTAAAAATAAAAATCAGAGATTGACAAGATGGAGTCTACTTCTTCAGGAGTATTCATTAGACATACAACATGTCAAGGGGAAAGAAAATGTTATTGCAGATTGCTTATGTAGACTTTAGACAGATTGTTTTAGAGTAATAAGAAATTTCCTTTGTAAATTTCTTTTTCTTTGTGGGGAGGTGTTACATAGCCTATGATTTCATCATCCCTTGTATAATTCTAACTTATGATACAGTTTTGTTCATGATTGCATCATCCTTTGTATGATCCTAATGTACAGTATGCTGCATGTTTGTTCACGATTCGCCACGTGGCTTCCATAGTGACCAGGCTTGTGTGTTCTACCTCACTCCCCCCTTCTCCCCCTTATAGTAGAGTAAGTCGTTCTTTCTGTTGTTCAGAGCAGGATTGTCAACTCTTCGTCCCCTATGCCTTCATTTGCGCGTCCTTCTTACAAGTTGAATCAAGCTCTGCCAGCCCCCTATATAATGAGCTCAGTCTCTGCATTAGTAGCCACTTAGATCTACTCCTCATTCTGTTCACATCTCTGTCCTCCCCTGTACAGTACATTATTTTTTTTTGTGAGTGCTCAGGAAGTCTCCAGCCATCTAGCTGCTGTATAGTTTGAGTATAAGTGTTATTACCATTTTTCTTGTACTGTATAGCCTAAGGCGTTGATTCGTGAGCCTGGTAGAGTTTTTGTGATTCACATTGGTTCCATACTGTCAGCCAGTATTAGTAATATTTTGTATCTGTAATAATATTATATCTTGCTTTAACTCAGCATTATCCGGTTTTCTCATTTTATCAGGGCTGACTTAGATAAATTTGCTCTTGCTAAATTCATGTTAATAGAGGCTATTGCAGTTAACCATATATGTAACCTGTTTTGCCATTACATTATCCTTATGAGTCCCGAATGTTTAGTTGTTAGTTTGAGGATTAAACTTTAATTTGTAATTTTACCTAAGTCTTTTGTTTTGAACCTGGAACTTTGCGGGACAGTAGTAATTTTAGTATTCTCACTTGAAGTGTTCATTATCACTGTCTGTTCCGTAACACTATATATATATATATATATATATATATATATATATATATATATATATATATAATATATATATATATATATATATATATATATATATATATATATATATATAGCCTATATTACTCTTGTGACCATTGATTTCTTCAGTATTCTTTTCGACATCCAGGCCTGCTTATTAATGTGATTAATTCTTAGGGAAATTATAAGTATATTTTTTCATTCGACAGACATCAATCGATCAGTGAATCCTTTCAACATTTCTTCGACGTTAGGCACTTAATCCAGTAGATGTTGTAAATTTCCTTTCTCATATATCTGAAGTTATCCTTCTAACAGTAGTGAACTAAAAGGCTATTTATACTAGCCTTACATTTGATGTTACCTTCAACTCTACTTATTTTATGATCGGTGTCCCTAAAATTTTCACCAGCATGACATAATCACTATCTGTTGCTAGAGCAAGGTTGAGAATATAATTACCTCGTGTTGGTGTATTCATTGCCTGACTTAAAAATGCATCTTCAATCATTGCTAACAGTCTGTGCCCTTTCTTGCCCGCAAAAGATTGTTATTTATTGTTTTCTAATCAATATTCGGATTAGCAAAGTCTCTCTGTACAACGCAGTCTTTCATGTATTACTGATTTTATTTCATCCACAGCATTATATAACATTCCTCGTCTAACCTGGACAATCTTCATATAACATCAAGAAGAAAGGGTTTATTACTGGGTGTGAAAATTTCGGTATGCAAAGAATCGTTTAACATACAAACATAAGAAGAGAGGATAACTGCAGTAGGCCAGTTGGCCTATGTTAGTTAGCTCCTACAAAAGTCATTAAACTACTAGAGGACAATGATAAGAAAGAAAAAGGCTCTTTCCTGTCCTCCAAACTCTCTATCTGAAACAATCAGAAAACTGTCAGAAGGAATACCACGCAGTATAGAAAATCTGGCCTGGACATTTTACAGGCAGTGCGCAAAGAGAGAAAAGACTATCGTGATGAAACCTGAAAAGGAAAAAAGAACAAATTAGTACCGATTATTTTGATTTTTTATATCTAACTAATTGTCATACGTTTATCTAGCCTATGCTTGAAATTCTCAGTGGAAGGGGCACTAACTAATTATATTACTATATAGCTTATTCTATTCGTCCACTACTCTACAACCAAACCAATTTCTACCTATTGCCTTACTAAAGCGGAATTTATCTAGTTTGACACCATTACTCGTAGTTCAATCCTGTATGCCCACTTTACTGTAAGTATCTTGCAAATATCCCCTTTAATCTGCTCCTTTCATCTATTTAGACACATCAGTTATTCGTAACTCTCCCCTCTCTCTACGCCTTTCTTGACAGTGCAATTTTAGTTTTCTTTGTCTTCGCATGCAAGGTTCTGAACCTCATGTATCATTTTTAATATTCTTCTCTGTACATTTTTTAAGGAATTTATATCCGATGTATGGTACGGACACCAAAATGGTATTGCATAATCTTAATGTGGCCACACTAATGCTAGATAAAGTTGCAGTATTACACTAGATGTCTTATTGCTCATGCTTTGCGAAATATATCGTAGGACTCTACATTATTTCTAGCATTAATACACTGTTGCCTTGGTCTGAGGTCTTAATTAACCATAACTCCAAGATATCTCTCGCATTTATTAACATTTGTATTATCTAAGCTGAGTTTAGTATCTCCTGTGGTCTTGTCCACGTTACGTACTTTACATTTTTCCATGTTAAATCCCATTTGCCATTCTTTAGCCCACTTGCGCAAAATATTGAGGTTCTTTGTTTGTTAACAACGTCGTTAGTTGAGTTAATGATACGCCCTATTCTTGTGTCATTGACAAATTTGCTAATGCTGCTGGTGATTCCTAAGTCTACATCATATATAAATATAATAAATAATTAGGGACTGAATCCTGATCCCCTTAGTACACTACTACTTAGGCTGCTAATTCCCAGCCCACTATAGTGTCATTTATTAAAACTCTGCTTTCGTCCTATCAGCCAGGATCCTATCTATTTCAAGATATCACCGTCTATACCGTGCTCGAACCCTCCTAACTAATCTTTCTTGTAGGACCCTACCAATAGCTTTACTAAAGTCCGGATAAATAAAACCGCAAGCTTCATAGCTACTTACTTCTTCATAGACATCCGAAAAGAGTGATTACATGTTTGTGATGCAGAACCGTTAATGCATGAACCCGTGCTGACTATCATTTATGAGATTAAATGTCTAATTGTTCTTTAATTTTGCTTAAAAAGATTCTAGTTTTTTTTTTTCTACTATTAACTTTACTTATCGGGCGATAATTCAGCACAGTTGATTTGTGACCCATTAAAAGGGTGAGTACTACGTTTGCAGCCGTCCACGCCTCTAGAACTTCTGAACTTAAAGAGATGTTAAATAATGTTGTAAGTGGCTTGTGAGATGTAGGCCCATTGACTTACCATCAAGATTTCAGGTTATTCTGAAAGACTCCATATTATTACTACTGGAAGCTATATTGGGGGAGAGTTGCATTACATCTCCAGAGTCTAGTCGATCTCTGTCTCTCATACAGTCTTTCAGGGAAAAGGTTAGAGAGTTTCCTTTGTGTGATTTGTCCAATGTCATGACTATGCTGTGTACACATCAGTCTCCTCAGCAGATTTGGCAAGAGGCAGTCAGTAACTGCCAATTCACGATATTCTGGCAACGTCTGGCTCTATGGAGTAAATAGCCTTAGACCACAGATTTGGTGTCTCGATAGAAGAATACCCTCAAAACTTTCTGACACTTGGTGCCTCAGGTGAGGAGTACAGATGTGTGCAGAGTCTTTAAACGGATTTCAGGTTGCACTGGTAGGGCATAGCCTGACTCTGCACGTGGCAGACTTGCCAGACACAGAAATATGTATATACTGGGCTCTGGACAGAAAAGCTAATTCTTTTTCAAGTGATGAATGGTTAAATGCTGTATTGGATTGGGAACACCACCATACCATCCTTTTTCTGGGAGGTAATGATATTCATGAGGATGTGGAATTGAATAACATTGTGGATAATATCACTGCAGTGACTGAGACTATTGATGGGCCGTAACTCCTCTGTAGCCATAACTCTCCTCGAGCCTAGAAATCTACCATATGATGTACGAGTTAGTTACGGCAAATATAAATTAGTCAGCACGGTTGCAAATAGTATGTTGCAGAAACTATGCCATGAAAGGAGCTTTAATCATTTTAATGCCCAATCATTCCAGGCAACTCTTAAAGCTGACGATATTCATTGGAACGGTCACACTAAAGAGGCTGTCTTGATGAAATTCAGTAATTACATAGAACGTACGAGGAACATCTGCTATGCGGTAGAAGCCATGGGTGGTCCAATGGAATATTGACGAACCAATTGTATCTGGGCTCAGGGTGATAAATTTAGTTAGATATTTTGTGGGATTATGATAGTGGGGAGAAAGGGACAAGGAAGCGGTTTAACAACTCAGGGGGAAAGATTAAAAACCTTACCCAAAATCAACTAAATTTAAAGTGAACATATAGGAATTATGAAGGTGTAATATTCACTTAAGGTAACCATCCAAAATGTCCATTCCATTGTTAAGAAGTTAACGAGTGGTATGACAGGGTGGGTAACAAGAACTATAAAAGACTGTAAGGAATCAATTGAGGAAATATCACTGTCAAAACAGTCTTTTGAAAATCTTAATGGACAGATGGGCTAACTATGATCAAAGTTATTACAGTTTAAAAGAAGCTATTGTGAAGAAAGATGATAATAGACCTGTGTGAATCGAAAAGCAAAAAGTATGAAAATAACCTAGAGGAATATATTAACATCGTAAGTTGCTTGAAACAGAATTAGCCAGTTCTTGTGCTGAAACACGAAGTGTAGACTTGTGTTATAAAACCACAGTACCAAAGATTACACTCCCAGAGTTGGATGGGAAGCAGAATTGGAAATCCTTTTGGGATAAAATCAGATACATAGTCCATGACAAAACGGACTTCTCCATAGCTAGTAAAATCTCCAATCTGTTAGGACAGGTCAAGGGCACGTTTTTTAAAGTTGATAAGGGAAATACTTGTTGAAAAGGATAATTTTTAGGCGACTTCGAATATCTTTTGTCAGAATTATGAAGATTGGGAACAGGTCATTACCCAATTACTGAAGACAAACTGAATTACCCATGTCTAAACATGATTTTGAGTCTTTGCAAAACTTTCGAATTGCAGTGAATTGTAATATAAAAGCTTAAATACTTACGAAGATGTAGAGCAGATTGGAAGCCTTCTAGAGTTTTAGCCTTAAAGTTAATGTACAGAATCAAAGACGCATGGTATGGTAGGTACCAGAGAGATAATTTCTCCTGTAACCTTGCAAACTCTTCAGGGAGTAGACTGTAGCACCAGTCGATCAGGGCAGTAGTCCCAAGGTGGATGTATAGCTGATGACAGGGAGAGCTGGAGCTCCCGTTTCATCAGCCATCAGGAATAGCTCCTGACCATCACCCTTTGCTGAACTTTTTCAGTGTTTCAATAACACAAAGAGTAAGCCAGCATGCTCTCCAATACAAGTTCATTCTACTGTCAACACTAAACTACATGCACATTACACACTACATTTCCTATTCAAAATTAGCAAAATGGTATCTCTACATCCAGCGTCGGTGTCGGGGGGGGGAGGGAAAGGACCATAAATGCCCCCACCGTCTGCCCGTCTCCCGGTGACGACCCAGTGAGATGCCTGGAACCACTGTTCGACTCACTTCTTAAATTCTGCACCATTACCAGCCTTTCCTCTAACTTTTTCTCTGTTGTGCATCACCTCTCTTCCTCTAAGCCTCACCTTCTCTTCTCAGCTGAGACTCAGCTGTCTGAGGCTCTTGTGCATACGTATGCAACGATAGCCTATGTCTTGCTCACGTGTTCCGGAACTTGAATCTTCTGATTTCTCTACTCTCTGGCTTCGGATTTCCTGTCATTCTCTGACTAAACATGTCCGTGCAATTTACTTATCCACTAATTCCACTGACTATGAAAAATTCTTTGACTATTTTACTTCTAAGATGGAACAGATTCTATTCATGTCTCCTTTCTCTGAAATCTCCATTCTAGATTTCAATGTTCGCCACCATCATTGGCTCTCATCTCCTTTCACTGATCCGTCAGGTGAAAAAGCCTACATCTATTCTATCCTTAATGACCTAGAGCAACTTGTACAGAACCCAACCCATAATCCTGACCACCTTGGAGAGAGAGTTCCAACATACTTGACCTCTTTCTTACAACCTATCCTTCTGCTTACACTGTTAATCCTTTCTCTCCTTTGGGCTTTTCCAGTCACAACCTTATCACCTAAACCTGTCCTATCACTCCAGTACGGCCTGTGGATCCTCCAAAGAAACGTCGGTAGTACCACTTTGGAGCAGCTGATTGGGAGGCCCTCAGGCAGTACTTATTTTATTTTCCCTAGAATAATTATTGCTTCCACGGCCTGGAGCCATCTGAGTGTGCCATGCGCATTACGGAGGAAATTCTCTCGGGCATGGAAGCATACATTCCTTTCTTATATCCTTTTACTAATGCAAAAAATATTAGTTTAATCACGCTTTATCTAATGCTCTTCACAACAAAAAGTAGGACTATAAAAGGTACCAGAGCCAACCCACTGCAGAATCTAATCTCTTTCATGTTCCTCCCTGGAATCATGTTAGGTCTGTTCTTCACTCTGCTAAAAATAATTTCATCCTTACAAATATTCTCTAAACTCTCCAACTCAAATTCTTCCCGCTCCTTCAAGCATCTTGCCAGAAACCTGCCTAACAACTTTACCTCATCATCCTTCCCTCCTATTATCCATCCTGATGGCTCTATAGCTATTTCTTCTACTGATAAAGCAGAACTCTTTGCTGAGACTTTCTCCTCCAATTCCACCTTACACGACTCAGGCACTGTCCCTCCATTATTTCCCCCTTCTGACTTCCTTTTGGCTGATAGTAAAAAATCTTCGACTGATATTTTCCCTTCCAATAAGAACAAGGCAAATGGCCCTCAAGGGGTCACTCCTGTTTCCCTCAAGAACGTTGCTTCTGTGCTTACACCCTAGTTAGGTAAACTCTTTCACCTTTGTCTATCAACTTGTACCTTTGCTTCGTGTTGGAAGTTTGCTCTCTTTCACCCTCTCATAAAGAAAGGTGATTATTTCCAACCCTCTGACTATCTCCCAGTTGCTTTAATATCCTGTATTTCAAAAGTTTTTTAGATTATTCTTAACAAAAAATATTTTAAAGCATCTTCTCTGTCACAACCTTATTTCCGATCGTCAGTTAGGGTTCCGCCAGAGGCGCTCCACTGGCGATCTTCTCATCTACCTTTCAGACTCCTGGTCATCCTCCTTTCGGGATTTTAGAGAAAGCTTTGTCATTGTACTTGACATCTCAAAGGCTGTCAAATGAGTCTGACATAAATCTTTAATTTCCAATTTGCCCTCCTACGGGTTTTATCCTTCTATGTGCCTTTACCTCTAGTTTTCCTTTCTGGTCATTATATTCCTGCTGCTGTAGACGGCCACTCTTCTTCTCCTAGAGCTATCAGTAGTGGTGTTCCTCAGGGCTCTGTCTTATCACCAACTCTCTTTCTTTTGTTCATCAATGAGCTTCTAAGCTGTACATCTAACCCTATCCAGTCATATGCTGATGACTCCACCCTTCATCTTTCCATTCCCTTCCCACGGAGTCCATCTCAGCAGTTACTTCAACAAACAAGGGATGAGGCTATGGCACACTTAATGTCTGATTTAGTTCATATCTCTAATTGGAGTAAAAGTAATCTTGTTGCTTTTAATCCATCAAAAAACTCAGTTCTTACATCAATCAACTCAACAAAATCTTCCACAGGAGTACCCTCTAATTTTTAACGATATCCAACTTAATCCTGCATCATCTTTAAAAATAAGTGGAGTTTCATTCTCTCGGGATTTATCTTGGAAAGAACATATTACCTGTCCCGTAAAATCTGCATCCAAGAGATTAGGTGTGCTAAGCCGACTCGGTGCCTTCTTTACCCCTGCAGAATTGTTGACTTTATGCATGGGTTTTATTCTCCCCTGTGTAGAGTACAACTCCCATGTGTGGGGAGGCTCCCATATACAACTCTTCTCAACAAGGTGGAGTCAAAGGCTTTTCATCTCATCAACTCTCCTTCTTCTACTAGCTCCCTTCACCCTTTGTAGCTTTCCCAGACTGTTGCATATTTATCTCCTTTCTATCACTACTTCAAAGGTCACTGCTCCTCTGAACTGTCTGCTTGCACCCCTCCTCTACTACGGCGGGCGCTTAGCACCCATCTAGCAACAAACTCATCCCTTTTCTGTCCAACTCTCTAATGCAAGAGTTAACCGTCACTTCCAGTCCTTCATGTATGCAACAGGTCAACTCTGGAACTGTCTCCCACTGTCTGTATTGCCTGTGATCTCCAGTCTTTCAAACACAGTGTGTCGAGGCATCTCGAAATTAACATTTCTTGAATTTGGCTCACTATCTTTTTTTTTTTTTTTTCCTTTGAGCAACTTACAGGCTCCTGGTCTTTGGTTCCTTCTTCCTTGCATTAAAAAAAAAAAAGTCATTTCCAAGGAACAGTGAAGCCTGCTGATAGCAAAGCGAAGGTTGAAGTAAAGGAAAGGACTACTAATTAACTGGCTGTGAAGCTTAAGTCAATCTCAGTTGTGCCTGTAAAGAAAGATGATGTTGGCACTTTTATTAACTCTTTAAAATCTGAAGAGAAATTACCAAGGATAAAGAACGGACAAGTGGTTGATAATAAAGAGGTGAAGACGTCCATGGTAAAGGACATGTAGTGAACAACAGTCCACTGTATTTTGTAAGAATTATCCTGATCATGCCTCTAGAACAGTGAGACTGAATGAACTGGGGTGTTGTATGATTTGTCTGAATTAAGGACGCATATCCACAGACTTTAAAAGTAGCTTAAATCTTTGTTTCAAGTGCAAAAAGGGAAATCATCATAGTGCTTTGTGTCCAAGGATGGTCAAAGATGAGGTTCCTAAACCCGCAAGTGTCAATATGACTACTGCAAAATCAAATAGTCCAGTAACATTACCAGCTGCAGTTTCAATTGCAGATGTGAAGGTAACACATGAAAACAGGATTGTATCAGCATGTACTTTTGTTTATACTGGTGCACAGAAAACCATTTCTGTGATATTGTAAAAAAATTAAAGTTACCCATTATAGCCAAAATAAATCTAGCCATTATAGGGTTTTTAACTACTAAGGAAGCATAATACCCTGACTTAGTTAGACCCTTAATACAAGTGTGCCCGTCCCAATGCCATATAACAGCAGCTGTACTGGATAAGATGGAAACAAGTATATTTATCAAAGGACTGAAGGAAACCTCTGATCATGTACTGAGCCCGGGGAGAAGGTTGGATAAACAGAATGTGAAATCAGATACTGTGGGTCCCATAAAAATCATCATTGGGTCAGATTACTGTGGAAGATTCCTACACAGGACTTTCAGGAAGAATAAAGTACGGTACAGATGTTCAAGAGTCCAGGAGGAAACCTTATTATGGGTCAATTGCCCGTTCCGAAGCAAGCCAGAGGAGAGGCCAAATTGGTAGACTTAGTCTTATTCACCCCCACACAGTCACTGATGGTTGCTTGAATGGGTGCGGAATAAGAACCTAGCCAAATAAATGGCTTATTGAATGAAAAAATTAAAACTGTACATAAATTGTGGGCCTTGGATAGTGTGGGAATACATTCTGAAGAACCAAACCCTGAAGAAAAAATAACTATGGACTTCTTTGATCAGTCTATGGAATTTAAAGATGGACGTTATTGGGCTGGATTACCATGGAAGCTGAACCATTTGGAGTTACCAACAAATTACCAAACAGCTAAGGCTCAGTTAAATTCTCTACTAAGAAAGTTCAGAGGCAAACCACAACATCTAGCAATATATGATAATATTATAAAAGATCAAATGAAGAATGAATTTATAGAAGAGGTAGAAGTTCCTGTTAATCATAAAGATGGACATTATTTACCACATCATGTTTTAAGCGAGGACTCAGTAACAACTCCCATATGGATAGTTCTTAACTGCAGCAGAAAAGCGTCCAAAGGAGCAGCTATCTTGAACGACTGCCTATACTGTGGGCCTACATTAACGGAGAAGTTGGGAAATATATTATGAAGATTTATAGAGAAACCTTATGCTTATACGGCAGTCGTTAGTAAGGTTTTTCTCGGAATAGGATTGAGAGAAGAGGACAGGAAATTTATGAAATTCCTCTGGTCTCAAGACTCTCAAAATCAGGATAGTCCTTTGAAAACTTACTGTTTCTGATCGTTGCTCTTTGGCCCTTGTGCCAGTCCTGACGTATCATTTTGAGAATGCCAAATCCCAGAAATAGAGCAGGCATTCTATATGGACAGTTTGCAAGGTCTTGCTATTACTGAGATGGAGACACTGAAGGCTGATGAAGTAGCCAATTCCGAATTTGGGGAGGCAAATTTGCCGTTAGAGTGTTGGCATACAAGATCATCACTTTTAAGGATCAGAATGCAAGAGGACTATCCTAATATTGACATTTCCAAAACTAAAAGTTGGGTCTTAACTGGGATACAAGGTCCGATGTAATAAGTTTAAAACCAGTTAAGTTCTCTGACATAACACTCACCAAAAGTTCCTTGTTAATTCAGGTTTCCGTGTTATTTCACTCATTAGGATTGGTTAGCCCCATAGTTATTAGGAGCTAATGTTTAGTACAAGAGGCTTGGCGAGAAAAGTTGGACTGAGACACTGAATTAGGTGAGACGTATATTGAACAGTGGGAACAGATAAGAAAGGAATTTGAAATATCATCAGGCATATGTATTCCCAGCCAGATAAAGAATGACGAGTAGTCACCTTTGCGTATATTTTGTGATGCGTCTCAAAAGGCATATGGCGCAGTACCTTATTGTGCAACAGGAGATTATATTAAAATTATGTCTAAAGCCAGCGTTGCACCAGTTCAAGGAAGAACCCCACCTCTTCCATAGAAATAGGAATTATATTGGCCGGATATTTAACCACTACTCTTGACACTCAGTTTGAGTATAGTTTTAAATGCGCTGACAGTGAGATTTGTCTTAAGTGGATAGGAAACGAAGACGGTAAAGCACCTTTTGTCTGCAACAGAATGAAGTCTATAAAAGAACTGTCTTCCAGATTTAAATTTATACACTTATCCTCCAGTCAAAATTCAGCTGATCTCCTCTCGAGAAGCTCGACAGTATAGACGTTGATCCGAGATGACTTGTGATTAAAAGGTCCTAAATGGTAACTTACTAAAGAATGGCCTTAGCAGAAACAGTAAAATATTGCTGAGGTTAGTGTTGTAAACCTGGACCCTGTAGTACCTGAAGCAGATGTGATTGACATCAATGGATTTTCACCAATAAGACAACTCCTTAACACTATATTAGTTGTAAGATTCTTAATAAGAAAGTGGGGTTTGAGGAGTTTGAACCCATGGAATATTGAGCGAAAAAGTTGCAAAGGTAATAATTACAGAGAGATTTTCGACCTTTTATGCCAAGGCACTTGCAGCAATAATAAGCTGAAAGGAGATTAAGGATTATTCTTAGACAGGAAGGTCTAATTAAATGTCATGATAGAATAGTAAAGGCTTATTTGCCTCTCCAAACTAGACATTCTGTATTGTTACCAATGAATGATTATTATGCACAATTAATTGTTAAGGAAGCCCATGAGTTGACTCTTCACGGAGGTGTGCCCCAGACTTTGGCCCAAGTCCGAGAACGGTAGCCCTATTGGATTTCTAAGGGTAGACAGGTTATGAAGAAATATCTCAAGAATTACATTATAATTATGTATGAGGTATGAACAACGACCATATGACTATCCAGGAACACTCTCTTTGACAAAGGATAGGGTAAATATAAGTCGGCCCTTCAAAGTAACTGGAGTTGGCTACACAGGAGCTATAACTGTTATGGGTGAGGGAACTCCCCATGTGTATACAGTATATGTTTGTTGACTTGCACTTATACAAGGGCAGTCCATCTAGTGCAGGTTTATACATTCCTGAATGTATTCAGAAGATTTGCTGCTAGTCGGTCTTGCCCTAGTAAATTGATAAGCGTCAACGGAATCAACTTCATTGGGGCATCATCTTTAATTTTAATTATTATCAATGACCCAAAGGTTAAGTCGACCCTGGGAATCCGTAACTGTACATGGCAGTCCATAGCTCCTACAACCCCGTGGCAAAATGGGTTCATGGAACGAATGATTGATACTGTGAAGAAAGACTTAAAGAAAACTTTACTTAGAATCAAGATCAATAGAAAAGAGTTAAGGACTGTAGTGCCTGAAATTGAGGCCAGAATTAATGATAAACCTTTAACCTATCTGGATGTTATTAGCGTCTTAACTGAAGCCTTGACACCAGCTCTATGTTGTATGGCAGAAGGCTGTATCCAGTGCCTTGTGTTAATATCCAGGAGGAAGCAGATGATCCCCCCGTAGAGGATAATAAACTAGAACAATATTTGCATAAAATATGTAAAAAGTTTAAAAAGTTGTTGGACACTTGGAATAAGCATTGGAACGAGGATTATCAACTGAGCCTAAGAGCCATTTCACTGCCCTGCTCCAATCTCACACCCCCGTCTCTCATTTACCTCTCTACTGCATCCCTCCATCTCATTCTCGGGCTCCCTCTCCCTCCCCCCCTCCACCTCACTCGCATACACTCTCCTCGTTAGTCTCTCGCTCTCCATCTTCTCCACATGGCCAAACCATATTTCTAACGCTTTCTACCACATCCACATCCACACCACAACGCTCCTTCGCTTCCTCATTTATCAGTCTGTCTCTCCATGTAACTCCACATGCTCCTCTCAAAAAACTCATTTCCACTGCTTCCACTTTTGACTTGTGTCCATCCAACATGGTCCAAGCTTCACTTCCTTACGTTACGGATGGTATCACAATATTGTCATGCAGCAACTTTTTTTTTTTTTTTTTTACTTCCATGCACTTTTCCCTTTTCCTTATCACTGCTTCCAAAAAACAAGCAACCTTTCTTCCCTGTTCTACTCTTTCAAGCATTTCCATCCTTACTCATCTCACTACCCAAGTACTTAAACGCACTCTCTTTTTCCATTTCCTCCTGTCCAGTCTCGCTGTACATTCAGTAGCTTCATTTCCCTCGAAGACTATAACTTTATTCCTCCTGATATTCACCTTTAGATTCTGACATTCATCTTTAGATTCCGTTTCATACTCACTCTCCCAAACTCATCCACCAAGCCTTGCAGTTCCCCTTCGTCTTCACTTAACAATACAGAATCATCTGCAAACAACAGTACAGGGAGTTTCCAAACACTGCCCTCTCTCATTAGGATCGCTCCATCATCCACTGCTCTATCTTGTATCTCTTTTATAAACCCATACATATACGGACTGAACAATCATGGGGACATGACACATCCCTGTTTCAATCCAACATCTAAATAGAAAACTTCTAGTTCACTATCCACATGCACTGCAGCCTTAGCCCCCTCATACATAATCATTGCGGCATTCAACAACTTCCAATTTACTCCATATATTGTTAATACTTCCCACGTTCCTTGTCTGTCCACCCTGTCATATGTTTTCTCCAAATCCATGAAGGACGCATACATTTTCTTTCCCTTTTCTAGAAACTTTTCCACTAAAAACCTACGAATGAAAATCTGATGTAATCAGCCTCTTCCCTTCCTAAAATCTCCCCGTTCTACTCCAACTAATTCCTGTTATTTCCCTAACTCGGTCAATAAGTATCCTACCATATACTTTTCCTCTTACCCTAAGAAGGCAAATGCTCCTGTGATTACCACAAACTTTTTTTTCTCCTTTTCCTTTGTAGAGCAGAATAACTCTCTGATGATTTTTCCTGTGTAAAAATACAGGTTCTCTCTTCATGCTGATATACTTGACTTCCAATCCTCCGGGACTCTACCTTCCTCCCAGGTCAATCTGCACGTCTGCCATATCCATTCTACTATTGTCTCGCCCATGCTTCAACATTTCATCACACTCCATCTATTCCTGGGGCTTTCCTCATTTTGAATTTCTTCATCACTTCCACTACTTCCATCCTACTGGTTTCTTCCTCTCTTCTCACCTCCCTCCTTCTCCCAGCCATTCCCTAGCCCCTTATACTCGCATTACTTCCATTCTCTATGTTCAACAATTTCTTAAAGTGTTCTCTCCATCTGCTCACTTTTTTCCCCTTCTTCACTAACACTGCTATTTTTATCTTTCACTGCTCGACCTACTTCTTTATCACCCTGTCTAACTCTCTTTACCTTTTTCTAGAACACTTTCTTATATTCCCTCCACTTTGCACTCAAACTGCTTCCAAATTCCTCATACACTCTCATCTTACTCTCTCTTAGTAATCTTTTCATCTCTCTCTTCCTCTCTACATGTAATTCTTTCTTCCGTCTTTCAACTTCCTCCCCGCCCCTGTTTCTCATCCTCTCACTATATGGTTTTATCTTTATGCTCCACAGTTTGTCTTACCTCTTCATTCCACCATGCTGTTCCTTTCACTCCTACACACCACCTCAGTTCAATATAAAGACTGTATTCATCTGAGTATCCTCAGAATGAAATATTTCCTCTAGTAAAATAGGTCATCCCTAACCTGAAGGAAATTGTCAGGCGTGATGATGAATAAAGTGAAGTATTCGTCATCAGTCAAAAGGGATTAATGAAGTGTTGAAAATTCCTTTAAACTTGAGCATAATAATCTAGTGGTAGCATGGATTAAACATAAACGGCCGTATTATGGGTGGTACTGAAGGCTTCGTGGCACCCTTTCTTTTTTTAATGCCGACACAGATCGCCTCAGTAACGTACCATGTATAAAAGCGCGCAACAGGAAAAATGAACTGCTGAGGAATGGATGTTATGAAGTCTACAAAATCATAGAATACGTTCTATAGACATCATAGAACGAATGAGTTTGATGTTTTATACAGTCATGTCCGTCTTTCTTCATGTTCCTGTTGCCTCGATCTAAAAATATTAAATACCGCTCTCTGTTACCTGACTGCATCCTGTTGGCTGCACCAAATCCCTTCTGACAACAACAAAGAATAGAATGAAATATGAGTCATCCTCTCAGTGAACTCTACTGCTTCAGAATGTATAAGACCAGGTGTCGTATATAAATATAAACTTCCTTTTAATCTCAAATTGTTTATATAATTGGTTATATTACAATCAGTTTTACTCATATACCTATCGTGATCTTCAAAACCAAACTAGAGTGAATGGTAACGTGATATACCTATATTCCTCTTCTACCAGCTTAAATATGAATTTTATGGAATCACAGACGACGTGTGCTCTTCTTGGAGGATAGACCCATACAAAACATAATGAAACACTGTTCAGCACATGCCACACTAAGACGCAGACAAAACATCAAAGAAACTGGGAACCTGTGGGTCAATAGGGAACCTGTGGGTTGTCCTTCAGGTTCCCTGGTGTCGACGGGTCTGCTCGATGAGAAGGACCGAGACTGAGCAATAACAGCAACAGCCCCGAACTGGCTAAGGTTTTCTTCCATTTACTGTTTATTTCACGTATGCCAGTGGCAAAGCGAAAAAATGCGATGGCTCTACCTCATTTCTGTAGATAATTTTTCGTGACTAACATCACATTTTTGTGTTGATATCTTTTTGCAGGTCACTGCTCAGGCTGAAATGATGTAAACTTGAGGCCGATTGAGAGAGAGAGAGAGAGTACGGTATAATACGAAAAGCTGAAGGAGTTGTATTAGTGGCTCACTGTTATAAAAATACTTTCTCGCAAAAACCTGTGAGGATCATTTGTCAATATTTCTCCAAGTTGTGAAAAAAAAAAAAAAAAAATCTTGCTCTCCCTGTGTCAACACACGTAAATGCTGAAAGAACAGAAAGCTTCGGTGTGTCCTTGGAAGAACAAGTCTGAAGAAATCACAAATTAGAGGGGAAAAGGTAGAGCAGAGGGGAGAGAAAGGACGAACAAAGAAAGTCTGGCAAAAAGTGGGAAGGCAAGGGATTAGAGAGAGAGGGGAAGGATGTGAGTGATAAGAGGCGAAGTATAAGAAGAGGTGAGAGAGAGAGAGAGAGAGAGAGAGAGAGAGAGAGAGATATATATATATATATATATATATATATATATATATATATATATATATATATATATATATATATATATATATATATATATATATGTACAGTTGCGGCCAGGTTTTCCTTCCCACTCTGGTATCTGTAACCTGTAACTAAGGCACCGTCACACACAATCTCGGAACATAATGCCGAATATAAATAATATGACTCCACAGCATCTGCTAGCAGCCAGTACTGCATACATGAATGGTATGTGTATGACAATGTCACACCTACAGGCTTGATATAGCAGGGTGGGAAGGAATACCTGGCCGCAACTGTACATATTATAAACCGGTATATATATCTGTATCTATATCTATATATCTATATCTATCTATCTAGTCTATCTTTCTATCTATCTATCTGTCTATATAAAATTGTGCTAGGTAAAACAAACCTTGCCCGATAGCAGTTGTTTTATTGCTGTTAAATACTGAATTGCTTACTGTAGTTTAGTGTCAGTACATATTTAAAGTCTAGGGTAATGGTGAAAATGTTTTCAAGTTATGCCCTCTAATAACCCGTGATCTTGCGTTTGATCTTTGGTCACTTTCGGTCAAAGGCCATGGTACCAATTAAAAACCCATATGGACTTCCTATATTTTGATAATAGTATATATCTCTCTATCTTCAACCAGTTTTTATTTATAGCCAGTTGACTATCCGTGACCTTGAGTTTGACCTTTCAAGATCACTCAAGGTCAAAGGCCTTGGTGCCAAATGCAGGTCCATATTACAAGTTCCTTTATGTTCATAATAGTAAATATCTCCATCTTCAACCGGTTTCAAGTTATAGCCCTCTGAAAATCCGTGACCTTGATTTTGACCTTTCAGGGTCACTTGATTACCTCTAAAATTTAATCACTTTCTTTTGGGAACAGTGCCCACATATCCTGAAAGTTTCATGTAATTTCATTTAGCCATTTTTCTGTAATGTTGCTAACATACAAACAAACAAACAAAAACAAAGAAAACTGACCAAAAACAATACCTCGAGGATGCCGTCCTGGAGAGGTAACAAGCCGGTAGGAGGCGATGGCCAGCTCTAAATGGACCAAACTTTGGCCCACATGAGGAACAAATTATAGGTGGCACTGACAGTGACCGAAAGTGACTTTCGACACTGAAGTCATTTGTATATGGAGTCACTCCAGTACAAAATTCCATCCAAGAATAATGGCCCTGGCTTAATAATCTTTGGAGCCTTAGCATTTCACATGAACAAGGTTATAATTTTAGTGCTTTTCATATTTTTTGCACTTGACCTTTGACTCCTGACCTGGTGGACAGAGGTCATGCATGTATGAAGCACACTTGTAGTACTCAACGTCTATAAGCATGCAAACTTTCATTCAATTCCATCCACCCACTGTGGAGCTAGGGTACTTGAAATGGAGTGGCCCACCAGAGGTGCAACATCAAGGTGGTGCTGCCAGCGACTGGAAGTGAGTTTGGACACTTAATAACATTTTTGTATGGAGGCACTCTAGTGCAACATTCCACCCAAGAATCATGACCCTGGCTTAATAATCTTCAGAGCCTTAGCATTTTGCATGAGTATAGTTGTGATTTTATGAGCTTTCACTGTTTTCACATGTGGTGACCTTTGACCCCTGACTTGGCCAATGAAGCACATACAGGTAGATGTATGGTAAAAAGTTCAAGTGCTGGCCAATGTCTGTAAGCCAGCAAACATTAAATCATTCAATTCCACTGAGAAGCTGGGGAACTAGGAGGGCGTTTTTGAACACCGGTACAGATTGCCAGGAACATTGAAGCCAATCTTTGCTGGGTTGCCACTCGAAAACCAGTAGAAGGAGGAGAAAAATGGATAGCACATTTCCGATAGGGAATGACCTCAAGATTATGCCTAAGGAAGTCAGAACTTTCTATGCCCATTAGGAATTATTCTACAGCTCAAAACGTGAAAAATATAAAAAAAAAAGCAGGTTTTCGGTAACAGTAGTTGGCTAGCAACAAAAGCCTTGCAGACACAACCAGGCCATAGGCTGGTCATTGTGTCTAAGTTTGGTCGGAATTGGTTAATTCTGAAGGGTAGAAGTGTCTGGCACAATTAAACAAGATATACAATACAATACAATATATACAATAATATATTAGAGAAACACAACCAACAATAAGGGCAGCATGGAGCCTACCCCTCAAAAATAAGGTTAACGGGAGGAGAGGAAAGAGAGACAGGGAAAGAGGAGATGATAGGACGGATGAGAAACGGATAACAAAGGGAGTAGGGGAGAGAGTAAATGACAAAAGTGGAGAACAGTAGGAGGAACGGGAAGAAAGAGGGTGATTGAGGAAAAAGAAGAGGCTGGAGAGGAAATAGAGGGAAGAGGAAAGGAGGGTAAAAAGGAGCGGAGGGTGACAATAGGGACGTACCAGAAGTGACCGAAGGAAGACTAAGGCATTCTCCTTTTTAACAAAAAGTAATGTTTATTAGACCTCTTCATACCATCTTTATAATTGTTCTTGCTAGCATTGGAATTTACGAGAAGCAGATGTTGTGTGTGTGTGTGTGTGTGTGTGTGTGTGTGTGTGTGTGTGTGTGTGTGTGTGTGTGTGTCTTTTACGCAAAAACTGATGAACAGATCTTCATGACACTTGGTGGAGGGATGGAACATGAGGCAGGAAGAACACATGAAATTTTGAAGTGCATCCGGTTAAAGGGGCACTCGGTAGAGCGCAAACATCCGTCAACTACTGAATGGATATTCATAAAACTTGGGTGAGGGATAGGGCACGGGCCAGGAAATAACCCGTTAAATTCTAGAGTGGTTCCGGATACAGAAGCACTCAAATGGAGTGCATACCACCGCAAAGGATTGTTGGGCCTTTACGGAGGTATGCATTCTATTGAGTGCCCTTCTTGTTATTATTGTATTTGTAGCATTCCCATATTGCCCACCACGTTTGGGTAGGGGCCCGTGGGTAGGCTGTCGTGGTCCAGATTTTCAAGTGAAAGGTGACAAGTGTGTCCAGCCTCATGGCATTACGTGAGTCTGTGACCCCAGCCCCCTGGGGGAGATTGGAACCTTTGCACATGGCATGACTTTCTACCATGAAATGTTTATAACTGTTTGCCAGTGCTGCTGAGATTATATTTTTAAGCTTTCTGTCTTTTTGACATACATATATACCTGATAAATGTATTATTCCCTAAGAAACACTAAATACGTAATATAATAAATTGGAACTGGGGTTGTAAATCTTCCCAAGAAGTTTGTCAGTTCGTGGGTTTCATCTATCCCACATAACGAGGGACACCGATTTTGTCCCTAAATCTCCGTCTCACCCTAAAGAAGACAGCACGTAAATGTTAATGGTTTGCATATGTAACATTTCCTTGAGGGCCACAACATCGCTATCATTGATACTCCTACACACCCCAAAGGCTCTCATATCACTCAAAACGAAACCTTTTCCCACACATAACCCCACTTAGCGTAATACTAATCTGCCCTAACTACCCATTCAAGGAAATACGAAAACATTTACAGAGAGATCGACATACTTTCGATCGTCTGACAACGTAAATAATTGCATTCCACAGTAAAACGACCACGCTCACGAGCGACGACGTGCCAGCAGGAAGAAGCGTTACAACGTGCAACACAGGAATCCCCAGTAACAAAATTTGCAGTGGCACTCCGGGAGAGACTTGAACTAGAAGCATCTCTTTCTACAATCCGTCAATGGTTACATGAGGCGGGAATATATCATAGGGTTCCCGCGAAAAAGGAGAGCCTCACAGAAGCACATTGTGCTGCCAGGCTGGAATTTGCCCGCCAATATGAGAACCAAAGACTAGACTTGGTCACGGGTTTTCACTGACAAGAAAACACTCCGATCGTCCGATCATGGCAGGGCTCAAGGGTGGAGGAAAAATAATACCTGGTAAGATGTTTAATACAATGATGTTTGACCTAAAAGCACTGCCGCACCTAGTGTTTCATAGAGCTTGAGAGAGAGAGAGAGAGAGAGAGAGAGAGAGAGAGAGAGAGAGAGCGCTGGAGTAAATCTTGGCAATCGACATCACCTGCTGAGGAGTTAAAAAACATCACACTCCCGTATCCATTGTTGCCCACAAAAGCAACTTCTCCCTAGTCACATTTAATGGTTATTCTTTTTTGGTATTAAAAGTATGTCATCGAATGTAAGAAAGGCTGAAATTTCACGCAATTTAATCAAAATTACAATAAAATGATAACTTTGCAGTGGGTAAGTGAGAAGTCGGTATGGTTACACAGACGCCTGCAGACGAATGAAGAGAGATCCCTCGCTGGGTTTAAACACTTATTATTTCACAGTTTTCTTTTCATTTAACCTTCATAATTTTCTTTTTTTAGATTGATTCTATATTTACACAATCTTCACGAGAGGGTGAAAATGTTTGGAATGGGTATGTGGAAAGGATCAAGTGAATCTGTATTTCTTTCCCAGGAAAGGTGGTGAGTATATCGATTGCCGAAGTTTGCGCTAGCTGGAAAAAAAAAAAAAAAAAAACGGCTTTAGTACTGTAATACATACACCAAAATATCATAAATCACGTAGGACTGAGCCTACGATCTCAGTGATTTACTGTGAAATAGGCTTTCGTAATCACATCAGCAACAATGCAATTGGTTTGGCAAATTAAAAATCACTTTATATTAATATACTTATATATTACTTAACAGAAACCATAGTTTTGTTGACCACTGAATCGGTTACTCAGCACATTTGGGAAGGATAAATAAGTCTTTTAAAATGTAGTATAGCATAATACCACCTATGGTCTGTAAGGTGAAATTCAAGGGCGTCATTTCAATTTTCCTTGGGGGGGGGGATAGCCTATTTAGGAGGCCCCCCTACTCCGACCTCCCCACATGGGTGGGATGGCTAGCGAGCATATTGAAGCCACATGCAAAACTGTATTTAGAGAATTAAAGCAATAAACAAATATATATAATTTATACAATTAATTGTTAAACCAATTACTTCCGGAAAGACACACTAATGGATATTCTGGCATTGGCAGTATTTCTGTGTGAAGCTGAATATGTAATTTAAAGTGCATGGTAAAGTACATATCACTGCGTTATATGCTAATGACCTTGGATAATAGACCAAACAGCAATCAAAATATTTGTATTGGTGAAGGCTTAAACTGATCTCATTCTTGTAGCCTAATGAAAGGATAATTACTATAAAATTGAGAATGAAAAGATGTAAACTTGTAACTGAATTAATAATGGAAAGCTTTTTGCTTACTAGCCCCCAAAATACCATGAACCATATAAAGTAAACTCTACACTACGAGATGGGAGAAATAAAATGATGGTTTTAAATTTGGAAGAGGCTCAGGTAAGAAGAGTATATTATAATTTAAGAATTCATTAGAGGAAATTGAAAATTAAACTACGTATATTTAATGCATTGAAAAATGAATAAACTACTGCAACTATGGATATCTCCGTGATCTCTGCTTTGCAAAGTTATCAACCAGTGTGCTAAAGTTAAGATTTTTAACAAGTTCCTTTTCTGAGGCCATAAGTGGCAAGTCACTTAAGCGATCATTTCTCATTGAGGTTCTTAGATATGTCTTGACTAAGCTAAGTACTGAAAAAAGTCGTTCATTGCCTGCAGTAGCTACTGGAAGGATGAGAAGAATTTTGATAATTTTCACTATTTCTGAATATGCGCAAACTAATGGTTTGAGTTCATATAATTAAAACAGATTCTTTGGCTTGTCGCTCTTACTTAGAAAATGTCTTTTTGCAACAGATATTTGGGAAACTAGAAGAATTTCATCTCTCTCTCTCTCTCTCTCTCTCTCTCTCTCTCTCTCTCTCTCTCTCTCTCTCTCTCTCTCTCTCTCTATATATATATATATATATATATATATATATATATATATATATTTTTATATATATCTTTGTAAGACTGTACTACAATAGAGAGCTTCTCATATTCTAGAAAGTCTCTGGAACTGTAATCAAGTGCATTTTTTGCTTCTGTTAGGGGAATGTTTTGTGTGAAGCGTATATCAAGCTCTGAGAGAAATCTATCAAAATAGGTTCTTTTGATTTCAGTCTTTGGAGCGATACAAGTATTCACCTCATTTCTCCCTTGAGTTGAATCATTTAAGAAGCTCTTTAGTCCTGATGATACCTTCTGAATTCTCTTAGGCTTAGGTCTGCTCAACTTATTTGAATTTTCCAAGTTGGTATCTGCCTCATATGTTGAAGAAAACTCTTTAGCTTTGTCAAAAATATCAGGGAAAGCCTCGTCCTTTCTCAAGACCTGCAATTCCTTAATAGTTGACTGTATGAGAGAGCAAGCTTCAGAGAGTAAGGCTGCCTCTGCTTGTAGCTGATCTAACAAACTATTGGTAACTCTAAGGCCTTGTTCACTAATATGTAGATCCATTACGAACCTGACAGACTAACTTTTTGTACAGTCCATTTGCTTCTGCCGCAGCTTCTGATTCAGAATCTTCTGAAACTGTATGAAGCACTGATAGTAAACTTCCATAACGAAGCTTAACCTTTGATACTGACCTATAATAGTAAGACTATCTAGTTATAGTAGGTCTTTCTAGTGTCAAAACTTGAAGATCTGCTTTCTGTGCCTCTGTGAAAAGTTGGTTCCCTGTGTTTAAATGTGTAAAGTGTGTTAATAATTGAAAAAAATGAAGAGAGCCCACTGGTATTCTTTATGCAGTCGCCCAGTACTAAATTCAGCCTGTGTGCATGGCAGTGTATGTATACTGCTTGGGGAATTATATGCCGTAGACTTGCTTGAATCCCGCTAGAGCATCCACTCATTACACTAGCACCATCACAGCGCTGAGCCACACAGTTATACCAAATTTAACCAGATTGTTCTATCTCCTTATATATAAAATCAGCTAAACTTGCAGCATCAAACTTTTCCATGTGATGGGTTCCAATGACATGTTCCTTCACAATATCCCCACTAAAGTACCGCACAAGAATAGCCATCCATTCCTTTTTTGACAAGTCTTTCCTTTCATCAACCATAACTGAAAAGTACTTGGCTTCTTGTGCTTCAGCACAAGTTATGTCCTTGATATGTCTTCCAACAACTGATCCCAACTCATTCTGGTCGATCTGACTTTTGTTTTAGAGAGGCATTTGAGTCAGCAATTAGGTGAAGAATTTCTACAAAATTTCCTGAATTTAATGTATCACCACCCTCATTATGGACACGAAAAGACAGGCTTTGACTTCCCAGTAATCCAGTGACTTTTAAAAGTAATTTTACATGTTCCCTGTTGTCCTCAATTTCTTGTAGCCTAGCTGAAACTAGAGAAGATGCTGCAGACTGAGTGGACCCTGACTGAATATCCTTGACATCAGACCAAACGATCATACTATTAATGTGTGTTTCACTTGCCTGATATTGTTTCAGAAGGGTACTGGTATCTTTCCATTTCCATGTTCCAACATCAATAAACGGTGTCCTACCTAATCTTTCCTCCTTACGAACTGATGCTTCAGCAAATTGCCTACATGGAGGGCAGTAATACGCATCTTGTGAAACCAAGTATTCTAACCAAGAAAATATATCAAAATAGGGACTTCTAAATTTCCTATCATTCTGATTCTTTGGGTAGCTTAGCAGTTTTGGTTGACTGAGTTTATCATAGGGGGACTTGGATATATCAACTGCTTGAGTCGCTGGAGTTTGTGACGTGGATGGACTGTCTTTTGTATCTTTTTGATCTTGGTTTAGTGCAACAGTATGTGCTAATGTGACTTCTGCTTCATCAACAGAAATAAAATCTGAGTCTTGACTGGGGGATGATGTAGTGGCTAAGTCAGTATTGTTAGTTGCTTTACTGGCTGAATATATATATACCTAGGTTGCTTCCCTCAAGGAAAGGGAGGTACCCGAGACAGGACGACACGCTCCCCATTTACTCATCCATTCAAACACATTTATTCACATCTTAGCCCCAAAAGGGAGAAGGGACAGATCCTCACTGCACCACACCACACAAGGGTCAACTGCGCAGTGCAATCAGTAACATCCGCAGCAGGGCCTGACAGCAGAGCTGGTTTACCCCTGCCACATCATAATAGACCCATCCCCTTACCGGCACCTGACCTGACTAGCTGATCCGACCAAATGCGGGAGAATGTCCCCTCAGGGCTGCGTCATCATTTATTCATTCACAATTTCTCTCCATTTATTTCTGTCACGCACAGCCACTCTTCCTTGCTCAACAGACATCCCTCTCACATCCAGCTCTCTCTTCACACTGTCCATCCATCCTATTCGTGGTCACCCTCTCAGCCTTACACCTCTCACATCAGATCTAGCTATCTTTTTCACCAATCGCTCATTGTCCATTCTCTCCATATGCCCAAACCATCTCAACACCCTCTGCTCAACTCTACCAGCCATCTCCCGAACAACTCCAGTTCTCCTTCGCACTTCATCATTTCGCGCTCGATCCATACGTGTCACTCCACACATACTCCTCAGACACCTCATCTCCATTACATTCAAACTTTTCCTCTCTGCTACACCCATATTCCATGTTTCAGCCCTATATAACGCAGTCGGTACCACAACACCCTCATACAGCCTTCTCTTTACGTCCATTCTAAGTGAACGACATCTAAACACCTTTTTCATTCCTCCCAGCACCTTTCTTACTTCTTTCATTCTAAATTTCACTTCTGCATCTATTCTTCCATCCACAGCAACATGTGACCCTAAATACTTAAAACACTCTACCTCCTCAAGCAACTCACCATTCAAAACTATATTCATCCCCCTACCGTCTACCAACCTCGTACACTTCATCACTTTATTTTTATTCTCATTTACTTTTAGTTTCCTCCTTTCACACACCCTTCCAAACTCCTCTACCAACTGTCTCAATCTCTCCTCTGAATCAGCCACCAGTGCAGTATCATCAGCAAACAGCAGCTGCTTCAGATTCCAATCTCCACCATCAACATTCACCAGACTCAGACCTCCACCTAAAATTCTTGCATTCACCTCCCTTACAACACCATCCATATAAATATTAAACAACCAAGGCGACATCACACACCCCTGTCGCAGCCCCACTCTCACAGGAAACCAATCACTCACAGCATTTCCCACTCTTACACACGCTCTACTATTTACATAAAAACTTTTCACCCCTTTTAGTACCCTACCATCAAGTCCATACAATCTTAAAACAGTCCACAAAGCCTCCCTATGAATTCTATCGTATGCTTTCTCTAAATCCATGAATGCCCAAAACACATCCTTGCCTTTCGCTAAATACTTTTCACACATTTGTCTCACAGCAAACACCTGATCCACGCATCCTCTCCCTCTCCTAAAGCCACACTGCTCATCACCAATCACTCACTCTGTACCCTCTCTAACTCTCATAATTAACACTCTACCATACACCTTTCCTACAACACTCAAGAGACTTATGCCCCTAAAGCTAGTACATTCATACTTATCACCCTTGCTTTTATACAATGGGACCACACAAGCACTTGCCCAGTCAACTGGCACCATACCTTTCCCAAAGCACACATTCGACAATCTTACTAACCAGTCAACAATAGTCACTCCACCACCCTTCAGGCTCTTCACAGCACACCCATCCATACCCGCAACTTTCCCTGCTTTCATCTCCTTACTGCCTTCTCCACTTCCTCCTTCGTGATCAAAGAATCATCCAGCTCTCCCAACACATTTATTCCTTGCACCCTTCCATCCGTCACAATCTCAGCCACCCTTTCCTCCTCTACATTTAACAATCTTTCAAAATACTCTGCCCATCTCTTCCTTACTGTATCCATCTCAATTAACATCCTTCCATCCTCTGCTTTTACTCGCTCTTCCTTCCCAGACTCTCCCTTTCGCACCCTTTTCACCTCCTTCCAAAACATTTTCTTATTCTGTTGAAAATTCTCTGTAAGCCGCCTACCCCACCTCTCATCTGCTGCCACTTTAGCATCACACACAGCCCTTCTCGCCCTATTCCTCTTTTCCTTACACCTCTCATATGACATCTCATCCTTCCTCTGCAGCCACACTTCATATGCACGTCTCTCCTCAGCCACAGCCATACTTACTTCCTCGCACCACCATTCACTTCCTTTTCTTACAACACCACCCACACGTCTCACACCACACATCTCTTCTGCATGCCCCGCAAGAGCACTCTTAAACAACTGCCATTCCTCCTCCACACTGTCATTTTCCTGATGTTTCACTGCGTTCCACTCATCTTTCAATTTCTCCTTATACTCTATCATTTTGTCTCTTTTATCCAACTCACTCACTTTCAAAACCTCCCTGTCACACCTAACCCTCCTATATATATATATATATATATATATATATATATATATATATATATATATATATATATATATATACATACACGTTTCCACTATATAGGATGATGATGCCTGTAGAGCTTCAAGCTCTTCAACCAGTGAAGCAACGCCCACCTTGGGAACCACTGATCTAAATGAACTCTTAAGACTCCTACGTACAGGTACCTACATCCTAGGATTAATAAAAGCTATTAGTGATAGCCAGAATGCAATATTAAAGGCAGCTCGATACTGGAATTAACTGAACAGCGGGCTAGGAACATTTACATTGACATCCATTAATATACCTAGTAGATTATTGTGATTATTACACACACACACACACACACACACACACACACACACACACACACACACACGATATATTTCACTCAAAACGTATTGAGGCTAAACACAAGTTATTTTTTATTTCACGGTGTTAACCTTATATATATATATATATATATATATATATATATATATATATATATATATATATATATATATATATATTTATATAATATTTTTTTTTCATTAACTGTAGGTGATTTGGAGGCACAATCAGAAAGCTTGGGGGGGCGAGCGCCCCTCGCTGCCCCCCCAAATGACGCCCCTGGTGAAATTATGCAAGAAAATGTAAGAAACATTACTTCTACCTGTTCACTAGACTAGATAACTGCGACATCAAGTGTGGAATGTAAGGGGCTGGATATCTATCCAAGAAGTGGGAAATATTACGAGAGTAGAGGGACGGTTCACAGCCTAGAAGTATTTGGAAATTCTTAAGGAATTTTTCCTACTTTTCCTGCAGGAGAAACATCCCTTTCCACCAGATCCCATTATATTCGTCTATGGTCGGTGCCAATTTCACATGGCACGTGCAGTCCAGCAGTGGTTTGCTATACAGAAAAACCTTCTGCTCTTGGACTGGCCTACCAATGGTTGCGACTGCAACCCAACTGAAAGTATCTGGGCAAATATGGTCAACAAATGGGAGCCAGAAAGAGAGAGGACAGCCGGGGCAGTTGACGGAACACATACGGCGAGAATGGGAATGTCCGCAGGGAAAGCCGCACATTGTGAGAAATGTCGTTTCCAGCATGCCTGATAGACTCGTGATGTTATTGTGCAGGAGGGAGGATGGACCCATTACTAAACACATCAATAAACTGTTTATGATATACAGTCCTAGTTTTCCTTTCTCATATTATATTGTTGTGGATTACCAAATGCTCCTAGTACTGTATGTTGAGGGATTTAGGTAATGCTCTATATATATATATATATATATATATATATATATATATATATATATATATATATATATATATATATATATATATATATATACAGTGGTAAAGTGTGCGTTTTCGTACACTAAAGAACGAGGGTTCGCGCCCCGCCAGGGTAATAAACTTTGGGAGTGTTCTTCAGACCACGTACTGCATTGGCGGACACAAGGGGTGCTGTGGTTGAACCAGGGTCGCACTCTATAAAGTATGCTTGCACTTAGTCGGCTTGCGTTGGCAGATTACACTTGGTTCACAGACTACACACACATCCAAAGCCACTCCAACACTACAATTACACTTACAAGCACTTCTCACCCTACATACAATATCTACTAGACAGCCTAAGCCACTTGGTAGAAATACATTGACTGTATCGTCCCCACTTCGGTCAGGATAGGCCGGCCCTGCAGTGGACACAAACGGCTGATGAGATGAAATGAGATGAGATATACACTGGAGACAAATGTAGGCCTACTCCTTATACCTTGGCCGTGAAGCATGAATACTGTGGGTATCTTATTGGAATGGGATTAAAATTTTAATGATAAACTTCTTCCTCCTCTACCGGATGGCAAAACCTACCGGTATGGCTATTGTGGCTAAATACATGACCATTTTATTAATGTTTGTGATAACCTCATGGTTACTGATCTGTCAGCCATTTCTGATGTTGCTTAACACTACACACGACAATGCCATCGGTTTCAGTTGCCTGGTGCAATAATGTAATATTCTATCCAAGTCTGTTAATTAAACTTCGTAATGAATCTGAGTGTCTACAAATACCTGATTATGGTTTTATATCTTGATTTTTACTAGATTTATGACATAGCATATATAGTATAAATGGGTTGCTGGAACCGAATTGTCTCAGCACAATAACGCAGTATAGTGGTGCAACGGGTTAGAGATGAAAGTGAGATATGTTGAGGGAAGCGTAGTCTGGCAGATACTGTAAGAGCTGATCAAACAATGCTGAAGTGGTCTGATCATGTGGAATTCATGGATAGTAGGACTGGTGAAATGAATAAAAGAATCACAGGTGGAGGGCGCAACAGAGAGAAGGAGAACGAAGAGATGGAAGAATGCTGGGAGACAGGCTTTGTGTGGCTGGAAGACAGGCTTTGTGTGGCGGAAGTTTTTCAGATATTATGAATTTGACAACACTAGCCCAGAAGGGCTAGGCCGATACGGCAATGCTCTCTTAAGATTCTCCAATATATTACCACTACGCCAGGAATCGAACCCGGGACTCTCAGATGAGAGCCAGGCAGTAATCCACTACACCACGACCAGGTAAAAGTTATCCCACATTTTCACAATCTTCTTCCTTCTCGCTTAAGAACATCGTTATACTTTTTCTCAATGTGGAACAGTTTCATTAGCTACTTCACTTCCTTGTCTTACCTAAATTGCATTCCGGACATTGTTCCTGCATCATAATTTCCATATATATATATATATATATATATATATATATATATATATATATATATATATATATATATATATATATATATGAGAGAGAGAGAGAGAGAGAGAGAGAGAGAGATAATGTAGACGTATATAGATATATAGATTGATAGGTAGATAAACAGATAGGATGAATATGTTCATCCTCCATTATACACTGCGCTAGACAAGTCTTATTTTGGCCCGCGTCTCATTCAGTAAAGCAAGGCCTGCTTCGGACCAACAGCACCCCTGAACATCCACAACGAAGCATTCAACTCCCTGATTAGTCCCAACACCATCACATTAAATTAAGCTCGAATTACAGGCACATGTTCAGTTACATTACATCTCTTATATAATATAAGCACTACACAGATCATAGCAATGTAGTTGTCAGTATCTGACCACTATGCCGGGGTTCCTCCAACTCATTCGCGTCTTAATACGACGATGTAAACAAACCCAGTGGTGCCACATCTACCAAGACTCCACAAGTCGGTGTAGTACTTAGAAGTGAAGCTGACTGTACCCTGCCTAATCTGGTTCTGCCTAACTCTGACTTTGCCATCCCTGCTGACCATACTCCTGTCTTCTCTCTACTCTGTCATTCCCTTCCAGCCCTATATGTTTTATATCTCTTTTTTTTTTTTTTATTGTTTTCTTCATTTTTCAGGACAGACTACCTTACCTTTTCTGAACCACAAACTGCCTTCTTCTTGCCTTGCCCTACCCTTCCCTATCCTCTGCCACCCTTTTTTATATACTCTATTCTCCCTACCCTACCTCTGCTTACCATACCCTTGCTTTCCCTATCAAAGCCTATTGGTAATTTACCGTACCCCTAAACGTATTTGATCTTCCATACCCTAACATACCTTACTCTGCCTTACTTTACCCTCTCCTCGCCTTACCATCCTTAACTTACCCTACTCATTTCTTTATTTTTATTTATGCAAGAAAGAAGGAACCAAAGGCCAGGAGTCCCCAAACTTTCCTTCCAAGAAAAAACAAAAACAAAAAATACAAAAGAGAGCCAAAGTCAAGATTCGTTCATTTCGAGATGCCTGGACACACTGCGTTTGAAAGACTGGAGATCACAGGAAGTAGGAAAAACAGAGGGAGACAGTTCCAGAGATGACCTGTTGCATAAATGAAGGACTGGTAGTAACGGTTAACTCTTGCATTAGAGAGCTGGACAGAAAACGGATGAGAGCATGTTCCTAGACGGGTGCTACGAACACGTCGTAGAGCTGGAGGGATGCAAGCAGACAGTTCAGAGGAGCAGTGATCATTGAAATAGCGATAGCAAAGAGATAAAGTTACAACAGTGCGGCGAAGAAACAGAGGTTGAAGGGAGCCAGTAGGAGGAGGAGAGTTGATAAGAAGAAAAGCCTTTGACTCCACCCTATTGAGAAGAGCTGTATGTGGGGAGCCTCCCCACACATGAGAGTTGTACTCCACACAGAGGCGAATAAAACCCGTGTGCAAAGTCCACAACTGTGCAGGGGTAAAGAAGGCACGGAGTCGCCTTAACACTCCTAATCTCTTGGAAGCAGATTTTACAAGAGATGCAATATGATTTTTCCAAGATAAGTCCCAAGTGAATGGAACCCCAAGCATGTTCAAGGAAGATGCAGGACTGAGCTGGATATTATTAAACATTAGTGGGTATACCTGTGGAAGATTGTGTCGCGTTGATAGGTGTAAAAACTGAATTTTTTGATGCATTAAAAACAAGATTATTTTTACCACAGTCAGAGATATGAGCCAAGTCAGACATTAGGTGTGCCACAGTCTCATCCCTTGTTTGTTGAAGTAACTGCTGAGATGGACGTTGCGGGAACCAGATGGAAAGGTGAAGGGTGGAATCATCAGTGTACGAGTGGATAGGGTTAAATGTACAGCTTAGAAGGTCATTGATGAATAAAAGGAAGGGAGTTGGTGAAAGGACAGACCCCTGAGGAACACCACTGTTGACAAATCTAGGAGAAGAACGATGGCCGTCTACAACAGCAACTATAGAACGACCAGAAAGGAACCTATTGATGAAGGCACTGATAGAAGGATAGAAACCATAAGAGGGCAGTTTGGAAATTAAAGATTCATGCCAGACTCGATCGAAAGCCTTTGAGATGTCAAGTGAAATGGCAAAGCTTTCGCCAAAGTCCCAAAAGGAGGATGACCAGGAGTCTGAAATGAAATGTAGGTGAGAAGATCGCCAGTGGAGCGTCCCTGACGGAACCCATACTGACGATCAGAGAGAAGGTTGTGATAGGAAAGATGCTTTAAAACTTTTCTGTGAAGAATTGACTGGAAAAGTTTTGAGACACAGGATGTTAAAGCAATTGGACGATAGTTAGAGGATTGGGAACGGTCACCCTTCTTTGGGACTGGCTGAATGAGAGCAAACTTCCACCAAGAAGGAAAGGTACAAGTTGACAGACAAAGGCGAAAGAGTTTACCCAGGCAGGGCATAAGCACTGAGGCACAGTTCTTAAGGACAACAGGAGGGACTCTATCAGGCCCATATGCCTTGTTAGTACTGAGGCCAGTGATGGCACAAAATGCATCAACTGAAGAATTTTTAATGTCAGCCATGAGGACGTCTGAGGGGGGAGGTGATGGAGGAACAACACTGGAATCGTCCATGGTGGAATTGGAGGAGAAAGTCTGAGTGAAGAGATCTGCTTTATTAGTAGAAGAAATAGCTACAGAGTCATCAGAATAGAAAAGAGGAGAGAAGGATGATGAGGTAAAGTTGGTAGAATGGCTTTTGGCAAGATGCCAGAAGGAGTGGGAAGAATTCATTTTGGAGAGATGAGAACACTTAGTACGGATGAAATTATTATTTGCAAAGCGAAGAACATACTTAGCACGATTCCGGGCAGAATCATAAACAAGATGTGATTCAGGGGTGGGTTGGCTCTGGTACCTGTTTTAGGCCCTCTCCTTGTTGCGGACAGCATTAGAACAAGCTTGATTAAACCAAGGCTTTCTTTCATTAGTCAAAGGATATGAGAGAGGAATGTATGCTTCCATGCCCGAGAGAATAACCTCCGTAATGCGAGAGGCACAGTCAGATGGCGCCCGACCATGGAAGCAGTACACTAATCATTCCATGGAAAATCAAGGAAGTACTGCCTGAGAGTCTCCCAATCTGGAGCTCCAAAGTGCCACAGACGATGTTTCTTTGGAGGGTCCACAGGCCATACCGGAACACAAGGACAGGTTAAGGTAATAGGGTTTTGATCAGAGGAGCCCAAGGGAGAGGAAAGATTAACAGTGTAAGCAGAAGGATTAGTTGTAAGGAAGAGGTCAAGTATGTTGGAGCTCCCTCCAAGGCAGTCAGGGATACGTGTAGGGTGCTGTACAAGCTGCTCTAGGTCATTAAGGATAGAAATGATGTAGGCTTGTTCACCAGATGGATCAGTGAAAGGAGAGGAGAGCCAAAGTTGGTTGTGAACATTGAAATCTACTAGAATGGAGATTTCAGAGAAAGGAGAAATGGATAGAATGTGTTCCATCGTAGAAGTAATACAGTCGAAGAATTTTTGGTAGTCAGTAGAATTAGGGGGTAAGTAAACAGCGAAGATATATTTAGTCAGGGAATGACAAGAAAGCCGAAGCCAGAGTGTAGAGAATTCAGAAGAATCAAGTTCAGGAACACGAGAGCAAGATAAATCGTTGCGTATATATACAGAGCATCCACCTTTGGCTTTGAAATGAGTATAGAGAAAGTAGGAGGAAACAGAAAAGGGTTTGCTGTCAGTTACCTCAGACAGCTGAGTCTCAGTCAAGATGAGAAGGTGAGGTTTAGAGGAGGAGAGGTGGTGTTCGGCAGACAGAAAGTTAGAGGAAAGGCCGCAAATGTTGCAGAAATGAAGAAGTGAGTCAGACAGTGGTTCCAAGCATCTCTCCGAGTCGTCTGCCTCATCCTACCCTTACCTTACTCCTGCCTCACACTCAGCCTGCTTACCCTTCCCATGTCCATACCTACCTTTCATTTTGGTTACCTACCCTTTTCTTGTCTCATCCAGCTGCATGTCACACGACAAACCCTGCGTCACCCTCTGCCTTCCTTGTGCTTACTCCCCCTTCTCCCCAACACACACACACACACACACACACACACACACACACACACACACACACACACCACTATATATCTCCCTTCCCATTACCCTACCTTTCTCTTTCCTTCCGTACAACGTTCATCTTATCTGCCTCGTTCTGACCCTTCCTATCATGTCTGCCCTCCCCTCACCCTGATTCAGCCATTTTGGTCCTGTTTATTCTTCCATACCACACTTAACCCCTCGCCCCGACTGCCTTACCCCTACCTTAGCCTACCCCTCCTCATGTTTCTGCATGCATTCTCCATACTTTTTTCTTTTCCTCTTTATTGTACCCCTACCTGTTGTTGCCTCTCCCTTTCCAAAATTTCCCGACCCCCACGACTGGCATCCCAGCCTCTTCCTACACCACTGTCTACCATTCCTGCCTCACCAACATCTCAGTTACCATAGAGTATCCTTGGAAACAGTGAAAAGGTTTGTGGATTGATAGGGATGAACTGGACGCTAAGAGGAACATGGGAGAGGAGAGAGTTGTGAGGAGAAACAAGGAGCAGTAGCATCTAAAAATGTTTAAGGACACATATTGTACCGAGAAGGTATGATGAGTGACGCTGCATGGCAAACGTTGGTACTCTGACAGTGAGAAAAAAAATCTCCCCATTGACCACTTCCACTCACAGTAAGAGAACCCCAAAAAATCACATCCAAGCAGGTGATGGATTGCTAGATATAACGATAGACAGATAGACAGGTGTGTATATATATATATATATATATATATATATATATATATATATATATATATATATATATATATATATATATATATATATATATATATATATATATATATATATATATATATATATATATATATATATATATATATAGAGAGAGAGAGAGAGAGAGAGAGAGAGAGAGAGAGAGAACGGGGAAGGGGGAGATGGGGACCGCAGAGGCAAACTGAACTGTCAAACCCGAAAAAAATTTGGTGCCAGTTTCCACACAATCAAACTCTCCAAATATTCCATTAAGGGCCTTGACGAGGTTTTGGGAGAGAGAGAGAGAGAGAGAGAGAGAGAGAGAGAGAGAGAGAGAGAATATAGATGAGAAAAATCGTGGGTATTTGACAAGAGATGAAGGAATGCATGCAAAGTGCAGGTAGAAGGTGAGACAGTGTGTGAGGAATGAGCTAAAGGGATGCAGAACGTGAGGATGACAATATATGAAGGTGAGGATGTAGAAGAGGTTTGAGTTTGTATGAATGGGTAAGAACTGAAGTGTCTCAATGTGTGCGTATGTGTGCAGGAGACGAGCGATGGTAATGGTGAGGGTGAGGTTGCATGTGACAGTAATCCAATGTTGTATAATACACGTGTTGCTTTTGTTTCTGTAACATTTTTTTTTCTGTACAAATTAAAAAATCTGTTCAAAATGTCAGAACATGGATTCTAATGCCATTAATGTAAATGCAATATACACAGTTTATAGTCCACTCAGAATGTTAATATGTGGCCTTTAACATCAAAGCAATGGAGTTCCCGATGGAGGGTATAAATCATATTCTGGTCGTGGCCATTTATTTACCGATGAACTAAAGGAAAGTCTTGGGCTTGATTCTTTTTCCATTAACGCCTCCCTCATTTGAAACTTTTTTTTTCCCTTAATATCTTTGATTGAATTTGGTGCACAACATCTGCTCTAGTAAACCTAACCCTATTTTCCTTGTTAAAACTTAGTTGCCTGGTGATACACCGTGTACTTTGTCCTCATATTATCTCTATGCTCATTTTCAAGAGAAATTTGGCTGATGATTTTTATTTGCGCAATAATCTTACTTCATTAGCTGCTGAACTCATTGTAGGGAACCTCAGTCTTACAAGGAGAGAATAGTCTTATGTAGCTAATAATGTGCTGCCCTGTATATATAATTTATTGATCCACTGATGACGTCCATAAAGATTGTATTTAGTTATTATAGATGCTGCATTCCATGTCGATGGTCGTCCTCTTTCTCGTAAATTTTCTTTAATGCTCTCCTGTTCTTGAACTTGTATCATTTACATTCTGTACACACTGACTGTTTTTGTGGTGTGTTAAGTACGGAACGAAGTTTGGTCAAAAATGTACAGATGGTTAATTACAAGATAGCAACAAAGAACAGTATGACTCTCTTACCCCTGCTTCCCTGCCCCCTTACTACCACCACATCAATTGTATTTACACCCCGATGATACCATACGAAGTTAATCACTTAAGTCCGATGACATATTCTCTATATCATTCTTTCTATATCCATATGAAAATATTCAACTCAGGAATTGTCTTTATTAGTGAGAGGCGTCATGTAAGTTGTATCTGACCTGTGGCTGGAAATGCGTTTTCCAGACTGAAAATAATCAACAGGAGTTGAAAACGAAAAAGTAGTGACGTTGTCTTGCTGGAGTGGTAAGGCAGAAGACAATTACAAGCACATCCTAGGACTGAAGAATTAATCAACAAGTATATCCAAGACAGTTCCTACCAAGCAAGTGCACAATTGGCTGTGAAGCTGCATGGATGAGAGCATGGTGTGAGAGTGTGTTTGTTAGTGTTACGAATATAGAGTATATCTGCATAAGTTACACACACACACACACACACACACACACACACATCTATCTAATCGATTTATTTACATTTCTCTCTCTCTCTCTCTCTCTCTCTCTCTCTCTCTGTATATATATATATATATATATATATATATATATATATATATATTTACATAGCCTATGATTTCATCATCCTTTGTGTAATTCTAACGTACAGTGTGCTGCCTGTTTGATCACGAGTGTGTTCTGCCTCAGTCCCCCCCTTCTACCGTTATTGTAGAGTAAGTCGTCCTTTCTGTTGTTCAGAGCGGGATTGTCAACTCTATGTCCCCATGGCTTCATTTGCGCGTCCTTCTTACAAGTTGTATCAAGCTCTGCTGGCCCCTATATAATGAGCTCAGTCTCTACATTAATTGCCACTTAGATCTACTCCTCATTTTGTTCACATCTCTGTCCTCCCCTGTACAATTATTATTGTGAGTACTCCGAAAGTCTCCAACCATCTAGCAGCTGTGTAATTTGAGTATAACTGTTATTGCATTTTTTCCTTGTACTGTATAGCATACGGTGTTGATTTGTAGGCCTAGTGAGGTTTTTTTGTAATTTATGTAGGATTCATTTTGTCAGCCAGTTTTAATATTATTTTGTATCTGTAATAATTTATCTTGCAGTAACTGAGCATTACCCAGTGTATTTTCATTTTATCAGGGCTGACTTAGATAAATTTACTCTTGCTAATTTCGTGTTAATAGAGGCTATTGCAGTTAACCATATATTTAACCTGTTTTTTGCCATTACATTATCCTTATGAGTCCTGAATGTTTTGTTGTTAGTTTGAGCATTAAACTTTAACTTGTAATTTTACCTAACTCTTTTGTTTTGAACCTGGAACTTTACGGGACAGTGGTGATTTTTAGTATTCTAACTTAAAGTGTACATTATCTTTCTCTGTTCCGTAACATAAATTTGGCGACCTCATATCAGGATATTCAGGATATTATCATAAGGATATTGCTCGATATTTTGTGACTGTTACTTATTCATGATGTCTACTATTACTACACTTGATGAAGCCAAAGATTTTTTGTCAAATGTGCAAACAGTGTGTGATGTAGAGAACAGAACAAAGAATGAACTTTTGTTGCTCAACAATTGGGAATTGCTGTTCGCTCTCATCATTCTAAAGATCAAATTGTTGACATGATTAATGAAAGCTTGTTTAATGTAACTCCTCCAAATGAGCAAACGCAGATTGAATTAGCTAAGTTACAACTAGCCCTGCAGGAGGCTCAGGCTAAGGAGGCGGAGTCTCGTGTTAAGGAGGCTGAATTTCAAGCTCGTGCTAAGGAGGCTGAGTCTCAGGCTCGTATTCAGGAGGCTGAATTTCAAGCAAATGCTAAGGAGGCTGAATTTCAGGCAAATGCTCGTATTCAGGAGGCACAGATACAGGCACAAATTGAACTTGCCAGGATTCAGGCAGACCATGAGTATCGCATGAAACAAGGTGGAACTGGATCATCTAGCTCTGATGATTTTGATGTGGCTAAAAATGTTAAACTTGTCCCTCCTTTTAATGAATCTGATTTAACAAAGTATTTTCAGTTGTTTGAGAGGGTAGCTACAGGTTTTAATTGGCCCAAAAAGTATTGGCCAGTACTCCTTCAAACTGTTCTCACCGGAAAAGCTCAAGTAACTTATGCATCTTTGCCTCAGGATCAATGTGATAATTATGATGTAGTTAAGAGCTTGATTCTCAAGGCCTATGAGCTTGTTCCTGAAGCCTATAGAGTAAAATTTAGGACAACTTACAAGCAAGATAAGCAATCCCATGTTGAGTATGCAAAAATCAAAGAAGATCTGTTAGAGCAGTGGTTAAATTCTAAGAATGTGGATTCTGATTTTGACAAATTTAAGCAGATGATTTTGCTGGAGGACTTCAAAAGGTGTATTAGTAAAGATGTAAGCCTATATCTTGATGAGAAAAGAATAGATAATTTGTCTGATGCTGCAGTTTTAGCTGATGAGTATGTTTTCACTCACAAGAGATATTCTAGAGAAAAAGGGAAAGCTGAGAGTAAGTACGTTGCCTCTACTCAGAGTACAGGTAACAGGAAAGAGAATAAAGATGATGTTTCTCAGGAAGTAAATACCAGCTTCACCTCTAGATTTCAGAAAAGTAAATGTACTTATTGTAGTAAGGTTGGTCATACTACGGAGAGATGTTTCAGGAGACAGCGTGATGTGAACAAAAAGGAGTCTTTAAATATTCAGTCAATTGGTCTAGTGTCCACTCTTGAGAGTTCCCAGAATTCTTTAACTGAGTTAACTGAACCTGCTTTGAGGGGTAACTTAAATTCTCATGATGGAGCTCCTCTTTTGAGCAGTAACGTGGGTGACACTCTCAAGAGTTCATGTGCTAATTTCCTGTCTGATGGTTTTGTCAGTCCTCTGGACAGTAATGACAGGAAATCAGTTCAAATATATCGTGATACAGGTGCTTGCCAATCCCTTATGCTGACCAGTGTTCTAGGCTCTAATGTTAATTCCTCTGATGAAACTGTAATCTTACAAGGTGTAGGGAATAATTACTTCTCTGTCCCTCTGTGCAGAGTGAATTTAGAGTCTGGTTTTGTTAATGGTTCCGTTATGGTTGGGTTGGTTGAGACACTCCCAATGTCAGGTGTAACCTTCTTACTTGGAAATGATATTGGTGGAAGTCAAGTGTGTCCAGCTCCTCAGTTGTCTAGTGAGCCAGTGGCTGCGTCCCAGGATTGTGATGTCCCTGATGTGTTCCCTGCATGTGCTGTCACTAGGGCTAAGTCTAAAGTTACTGGTGATTTAGAGGATAATGATGATGATGATGTTATCCTAGCTGACACTTTTCTTGTTAATTTGGACCACTCACCAGATGAGGCAGTACCCCGTAGTGTTGATAATTTGTCTCGTCAAGAGTTGGTTGAGTTGCAGGTTGCTGACCCTGAGTTGAAAGGTCTAGCTAACTCTGCTTACAGTGAAGAAGAGTCAGCCGGTGCTTCTACTTGTTATTATGTAAAGTCAGGAGTACTTATGAGGAAGTGGAGACCCCCAACAGCATCAGCCGACTGTGAATGGGAGGTTGTACATCAAGTTGTCATCCCTCGTGTTTGTAGGCAGGATATCATTAGAGTGGCTCATGATTCCAGTTTGGCAGGACACCTTGGAGTGAGGAAGACTGTGGCACGCATTTTGAAACACTTCTACTGGCCAGGTATCTTCAGGGATGTTTCCTGGTATTGTAAGTCTTGTCACACCTGTCAAGTTGTGGGGAAGTGTAATCAGACCGAAAAGGTTGCACCTCTAGTTCCCATTCCTCCTTTTGAGGCGCCTTTCACCCGTGTGTTGGTGGATATTGTGGGCCCTCTTCCTAAGACTTCTTCAGGATTTTCTTATGTGTTGACCATGATTGATATGGCTACTCGTTATCCTGAAGCCATTCCACTTAGAAACATCTCAGCAAAGAACGTGGTTAAGGAAATGCTAGGGTTCTTCACAAAGTTTGGTCTGCCCAAGGAGGTACAGTCAGACAGGGGAAGCAACTTCATGTCAAATGTTTTCAAGCAGTCTCTGAAAGAGTTGGGCATCACCCAGATCACGTCTTCAGCTTACCATCCCCAGACCCAAGGAGCGTTGGAGAGATATCATCAAACACTCAAATCGATGCTCAAGAAATACTGTTTGGAACATCAGAAAGACTGGGAGAAAGGTCTTCCATTCGTTGTGTTTCCTGCAAGAGAATCTCCAAATGAATCACTGGGCTTCTCACCTTTTGAACTACTGTTTGGCCATGAAGTAAGAGGACCCCTTAAGTTACTCAAGGAATGCTGGCTGTCGGAGGAAGATGACGTCAACCTGCTGGAGTATGTGATGAATTTCAAAGAACGGCTGTCCACTGCTTTACAGCTGGCGAGAGAGAATTTAGGAGCTGCTCAGGAGAAGATGAAGACTTGGTATGATAAGAAGTCCAGGTTACGCCACTTTCAGCCAGGAGATCAGGTTTTGATTCTGCTACCAGTTCATGGGCAACCTCTTCAAGCCAAGTTTAGTGGCCCTTATTTCGTGGAGAAGAAACTCAGTGATGTCAACTATGTCATCGCCACACCAGATCGTAGAAAGAGCAAGCAACTATGTCACATCAACATGCTAAAGTTATATCACAGGCGGGACGAAAATAATCCAGTCTGCACTGTAGCTATTCCACCCGAGTCTGCAAGTGAAGCTCTCCCATGCAGTATGAGCCTGAGTGATAGTTTGGGGAAGAATCCTGATATCATGAATGATCTCCAGACTAAGCTTTCTCATCTACCTCCCAAGGAAGGGCAGGAGTTTTCGGCATTACTGCAGGAGTACCCGCAAGTGTTCCGTGCTACTCCAGGAAGAACCACTGTGTTGATGCATGATGTCGATGTTGGAGACGCAAAGCCAATTAAATTGCCTCCTTACCGTATGAACCCAGTGAAAGTTCCTCTCATCCAGAAGGAGCTTGGCTACCTGTTGGACCACAAGATGATTGAGCCCTGTCAGAGCGAGTGGAGTTCTCCTGTCACTCTGGTCCCTAAGCCAGGTGGGTCACAGCGGCTTTGCATTGACTACAGACGTGTTAATCAGATAACCAAAACAGACACTTACCCTCTCCCTCGTGTGGAAGATTGCATAGACAAGATCGGAAAGGCCAGGTACATAAGTAAGTTTGATTTGTTAAAGGGATACTGGCAAGTACCTATGACTGAACGTGCTAGGGAGATCTCATGTTTTGTAACATTAGGAAACACTTTTGCATGTTCTGTAATGCCATATACAGATTGTTTTAGAGTAATAAGAAATTTCCTTTGTAAATTTCTTTTTTCTTTGTGGGGAGGTGTTACATAGCCTATGATTTCATCATCCTTTGTGTATTTTTAACGCACAGTTGCTGCATGTTTGATCACGAGCGTGTTCTGCCTCAGTCCCCCCCTTCTACCGTTATAGTAGAGTAAGTCGTTCTCTCTGTTATTCAGAGCGGGATTTTCAGCTTTTTGTCCCCATGGCTTCATTTGCGCGTCCTTCTTACAAGTTGTATCAAGCTCTGCTGGCCCCTATATAATGAGCTCAGTCTCTGCATCATTGCCACTTAGATCTGCTCCTCATTTTGTTCACATCTCTGTTCTCCCCTGTACAGATATTATTATTGTGAGTGCTCAAGAAATCTCCAAACATCTAGCAGCTGTGTGTAATTTGAGTATAAGTGTTACTGCATTTTTTCTTGTACTGTGTAGCATAAGGTTGATTCTTAGGCCTAGTGAGGTTTTTGATTAAGGTTGGGTTTTATGTCAGTCATTTTTGATAATAGTTTGTATCTGTAATAATTTATCTGGCATTCACTGAGTATTATCTGGTATCTCATTTTATCAGGGCTGACTTAGATAAATTTACTCTTGCTAATTTCGTGTTAATAGAGGCTATTGCAGTTAACCATATATTTAACCTGTTTTTTGCCATTACATTATCCTTATGAGTCTTGAATGTTTTGTTGTTAGCTTAAGCATTAAACTTTAACTTGTAATTTTACCTAACTCTTTTGTTTTGAACCTGGAACTTTACGGGACAGTAGTGACTCTTAGTATTCTCACTTAATGTGTACATTATCTTTCTCTGTTCCGTAACAATATATATATACAATATATATATATATATATATATATATATATATATATATATATATATATATATATATATATTGTGAGGTTCATGAGAGTAGGTGTTCGAGAGTGAGAGTGTGGATGTAGGTGTCAGAATGTGGTAAGAGAGAGAATGGTCAAGTGTTATGGTGAGATGGGTGTGACTGAGAGTGTAGTAGGACGCCTGTGATGCATTATGCAAGGAGGTTGAGGAGGGTAGTAAGGGTTGCGTGTGTATGATGGTATTAAGAGTGGAGATGTGATAGGTTAGGCTGGGGAAAGGGTAGGTATGGATGTGGTCATGGGGACTGGGGTGAGAATGAGTTTGAGGGTGGGTGAGAGGTGTGAGGAGGTGGCTGAGAACGATGAGAGCGGAGGCGTGTAAGAGTGAGGCATGTGTGGATGGACTGAGGGGTGTGTCGATGGACTGAATGGAGTAAGGATAGGGTGGGTGAAGCAGGGAGTGAATTTGGATCGGTGAGGTTTGTGGTGAAGTGAGAGTGTGGGGAAGGGGACGAGGGAGGATGATTATGGAGTTATTATAAATGATCTGAGGAGAGTGAGTGGAGAACAAGGTGGGTGAATCTATGGGTATGTAAGTAGGAGGAAGAGGGTATTGGAGTGGGTGAGAGGAATGGAGATGCGGGTGAAAGTGGGTGAGGAAGAAAGATTAGTGGGGTGTGTGTTGGGTGTAGTTGCGAGGGCGGGACAGGAAATATAAAGATGGGTTAAGGGGTGTGGATTAGAATGGAGTGGAGTGGGGTATAGAGTGGGTGAGACAAGGGTGTAGTTGGGTGGGTGGTGAGTGGAGGTATAACACAGGTGCGTACATCATGTATCCAACACGACTTGCTTTGGGGGAAAACAAAAAAATACGGGATGGCTTTATTCTAGACATGCTATTCTACATTTGCACTACGATGTTCTCTGTTAATTTTCTAAATAATTATCTCCTCACGATTTGGAAATACAGGGTGACCCAGAAAAAACTCCCACATTTCAAAGGGAAATGAAAAGAAAATGGTTAAAGATAATCAAAATATTATTTGCACACATGAAACTTCATTCAATACAGTTTTTATTCATCATGTTTTAAAGATGACATCCTCCAAATGGTGGCTGTCATTGTCCATACACGCTTGGAGGCAATTTCTGAAGGCTGCCATCGCTCGACGAGTCATGCTGGGTGGAACAGTGGCTATCTCCTGCTGAATAGCAATCTCAAGGGCTTCAAGAGTCTGGGGTCGATGAGTATACACTCGTGATTTAAGGTAGCCCCACAGAAAAAAATCATAAGGTGTGAGGTCAGGGGAACGAGCCGGCCACCCAACATCGCCACGCAACGAGATCACCCAATCCGGAAACATTTCCCTCAGCACTTGCAACAATCTTCGAGCTGTGTGTGCCATAGCTCCATCTCGCTGAAACCACACATCGAGTTCTTCAAGCTCAAGGTGTTCGAGTTGTGGCCTTAGAAAGTTTTCGAGCATAGCAATGTAACGGTCAGAAGTTATCGTAACAGTTACACCACCCTCTTTAAAGAAATAAGGACCCACGATGCCAACATCGGCAACAGCACACCACACAGTCACTCGATCGGAGTGCAATGGTCTTTCGTGTAGCATGTGAGGGTTGTCTTCAGATCAACAGCAAAAATTGTGTTTGTTTACAGAGCCACTCAAATGAAAATGAGCTTCGTTACTGCACAAGAGAACATTATCTTCTGGAACACGTTGCAGAATGTTCTCACATAACTCCCTGCAGCTTATCCAGTCTCTCGCATTGAGTTCTTGCACAACCATCATTTTGTATGGATGGAAGTGAAGGTCTTTGTGTAAGATTCTCCTTGCAGTTTCCCGGGATATCCCTACAGCTAAAGTATGCTTCTGCGCAGAATGTCTCGGAGACTGCACAACAGATCGCCTCAATGCTTCAATATTCTCAGGCGCACGAGTGCTCCTATGTCGACCAGGTGATTTTCTTTTTAAAGCTGAGCCTGTTGCCCTGAAATTCTCAACCCACTGCAAGATGATTTTCCGATCTGGAACGTTTTGGTTCCGTGGAATGCTGAAACCTCCTCAAAAAGGCCCTCTGCACGGCGATCACGGAATGGTTGTTTGTGAAGAACGCTTCGATAGCGAACGCATGGTGTGCTCCCGACCCCGCCATGTTGGCGACTGAGGACGGTTGGGGTTAGGCTACCAACAGACCCTAGTCCCACCCCTCCCACCTCACTACTTCCAGTGCTACAGCCTGTCAAAATGTGGGAGTTTTTTGGGGGTCACCCTGTATAATATTAGTCCCATTAGTATATTAATCTTTTTTTTTATTCCTGTCACTGCCGGATTAGTATATTAAATTTCCACATTATTTTTGTGTTGAAGGGTTAGATGCAGCCTTCAGCAGCCCCTGTATTGCTGTGCCACTTTCCTAAGCTGATTAAAATTATCTGGTTGTAGTAAGGACAAACTACATTTTACGTCATCGGATTCAAAGTATCAGGATAATATTTAGTCACTCAATAACATCAAAAAACATTAAACCCTTGACAAGAGATCGTCTTTTTCCTTCAAATTCTTTTAGTTACATAATTTCATTTATAATATGGGATAAATTTCAGACTGAAAGAGGTTAGATATTGCCATTATTCATCCTTTCACCAGTGAACGCCCTACTAAGTTATATAATTTCGTCAGCAAAAATAATACAAATAGGATGCCTTCGGACTCAATTTGTAAACTTTTAGTGGAGTGGAAATCACTACTAAAGCGAACGAAATAGTTTTTAATCAGTCCCATTATACTATGTAAACTGTTTAACTTCTATTAAAAGTTACCAGAAAAAATACCTTACCAATAGGAAACGAGAAAAAACATCAGTGTTGTAAAAAATAGCTTGACATCAGCCTCATTAATGAAATATAATGGTTTCTGCAAAGATTTACCCTTTCATTCTGATGAAGCAATTTTCAGTTTTCTTCTATTACCAGACCTGAATGCCTATAATGTAGCTTTAATTAACCTTTTCATTAATACAGATCCTTTATAGGTTGCCTAGAACTGTCCAAAAGGATAAGTATATTATATAACACATTCCCGAAGAAGCATACAATGAATGGATGAGAAATAATAGCGTGGAAGAAGTTGAGAGGCGAAAGAGTGAGTTATATGTAGAAAGAAAGAGAGAGGTGAAAAGATTAGTAAGAGAGAGTAAGAAGACAGCGGATGAGGAATTTGGAAGGAACTTGAGTGTAAAGTGGAGGGACTGTAAGAAAATGTTCTGGAAAGAGGTGAAAAGAGTAAGACAGGGTGGAAGTGAAGTTAGCAGGGGAGTGAAAGATAAAAATGGTAGATTACTAGTGGAGAAGGAGAAAAACTGAGCAGATGGAGAGAACACTTTAAGGAATTGTTGAACATAGAAGATGGAAGTAATGCGAGTATACGTGGCTGGGGAATGGCTAGGAGAAGGAGGGAGGTGAGAAGACAGGAAGAAATCAGTAGGATAGAAGTTGTGGAAGCAATAAAGTTAAATTGGGGAAAGCCCCAGGAATTGATGGAGTGTGTGGTGAAATGCTGAAGCATGGGGGAGAGATAGTAGTAGAATGGATGTGGAAAATGTGCAGATTGGCCTGGGGGGAAGGTAGAGTCCCGGAGGATTGGAAGTCAGGTATAATTATTCCCTTGTACAAAGGAAAAGGGGAAAAAGAAGTGTGTGGTAATCATAGGGGCATTTGTCTTCTTAGTATAACAGGAAAAGTGTATGGTAGGATACTTATTGACAGAGTTAGAGAAAGAACAGAGGAATTACTTGGAGAAGAACAGGGAGGCTTTAGGAAGGGAAGAGGTCGGGTAGATCAGATATTCATTCTTAGATCTTTAGTGGAAAAGTTCCTAGAGAAGGGAAAGAAGTTCTATGCAGCTTTCATGGATTTGGAGGAAGCATATGACAGGATGGATAGATAAGGATTGTGGAAAGTATTAAAAATATATGGAGTAGATGGGAAGTTGTTGAATGCTGTGAAGAGTATGTATGATGGTGCTAAGGCTGCAGTGCGTGTGGATGGTGAACTGAGTGAATTTTTCTCTCTGAAGGTTGGGTTGAAACAGGGATGTGTCATGTCTCCATGGTTGTTCAATCTGTACATGGATGTGGTAATAAAAGAGGTACAAGGTAGGGTAGTGGATGTTGGAGTGGCCCTGGTGAGAGAGGGTAGTGTTTGGAAACTCCCTGTACTGTCGTTTACAGATGATACTGTGTTGTTGAGTGAAGACGAAGGAGAGCTGCAAGGCTTGGTGGATGAGTTTGGGAGAGTGTGTAAGAAACGGAATCTAAAGGTGAATGTTGGGAAGAGCAAAGTGATGATCTTTGAAAGAGGTGAAGTCAGTGAATGTACAGAAAGGTTGGATGGTGAGGAATTGGAAAATGTGAGTACGTTTAAGTACTTGGGTAGTGTGATGAGTAAGGATGGAGGTTTCGAGGGTGAAGTACTTGAAAGGGTACAGCAGGGAAGAAAGGTTGCTGGTTCCTTGAAAGCAGTGATAAGAAGCAGGGAAGTGAGCATGGAAGTGAAAAAGTTACTACATGACAGTATTGTGATACCAACTCTAAAGTATGGAATTGAAGCTTGGACGTTGCTGGAAGGACACAAGTCAAGAGTGAGAGCAGTGGAAATGAGTTATGGAGCCTGTGGAGTCACATGGAGAGACAGGCTTACAAATGAGGATATAAAGGAGCGTTGTGGTGTGGATGTGATAGGAAGCGTTAGGAGGAATTCACTGAGGTGGTTTTGCCATGTGGAGAGGATGGAGGGTGAAAGACTGACGAAGAGAGTGTATGTGAGTGAGGTGGAGGGGGGAAAGGGGAGGGGGAGGCCGAGGATGAGATGGAGGGATGGGGTGGAGGGGTATATGAGATAGGGGGGTGTGAGTTGGGAGCGGGACAGTGAAATGGCGGGGGATAGGGCGACGTGGAGGCGATTTGTTTGTGGCCACCCCGAACAGGATTGACGCGTCTGGCAATAGATAGATAGATAGACGACGAAGCCATGAGTCGGCTAAACTGAATAGAATAAACAGTAGGTGATACATGATTACCTTCCCTAAACGAATAATGAAATTTATTGATCACAAAAGGGAAAAATATTGTGATTAGGTGGCATGGTCATGTTGATGGCATAGTATAAGTTGGGTGGTGATAAATAAGTTTGACAGTGTGTATGAAGGTGGGAGGCCAAGGTAGATGAATATAGTATGTGACCTTGGGACACAGCAACTGCGAGGTGTGAAAGATGAGGAAGCCAAGATACTAAAGGGAACAGGATGGTTGGATGAAGTATGTACGTACTCGTATATCCACAAGAGAAATGTCACATGCCTCTCCCATTTCTTTTAAATCTTGGTAGTTCATGGAATGACCATCTCACAGGTGTATAAGAAGCGAGCGTAAGGAAAAATGGTGCCTTTTTTTTTTTTTTTTTAGATATAAAGTCAAGATTTCTGAGGTTTATAATGATGTTTGAATGACTGCACCATCCTTTCCCCTGGATACATAGCTTGATGGCTCAACATTTTGTGCCTCGTCTTCCACTGTTTCTAGAACATCGTAACCCACTTCATCTTTCAAGTGGAAAGTATGATGATGATGATGATGATGATGATGATGACATTACCAACATTTTAAAAATACCGAAAATCTTACAGCATAAACCTACAAATGTATAATGACATTATTACTAAGAAATCTAATGCCAGACTGTATCAAAATTCATCAGGCTTCTAGAAAGTGTCTCCAGAGGCCATGATAGGGATATGAAGGGGAATGAGGGAAGGTAATAGCTGTTGTGATTGTGGGAAGGGGATATGAGCGAAGAGGACACTGTTTTCTTTCATATATATTTTGTCCTCCAGTTTACTATTGATAACTTACATATATCTTTACGATAAAAAGAGAACAAACTGTTGCAGATTTCTGACTTCCAGGATTGATATGAGAACCACATACCCCGTAAAGGTGAGGCTACCCATGACCCCAGAAAAGATAGAGAAAAAGAAAACCAATCTAACATTCATCCTTCCCTAATTCACGTACGTTTTTATTCTCAGTACGGTCAGGACTTCCCTCCTCCTACCTCCCCCCCCCCCTCTCTCTCTTAGTTAGATGATTCAGTTGAAGAATAACTTATAGTTTGATAAGTTCGAATCAGTCTATATTCAGAATTAGATAAAGGTCTTTTTATTATTTTCTTTTTGCTGCCCTCAGATCACTTTATTCTGCATGGTAGAGACAAACTGAAATCATTAAAGTATGTATTACTTGTTGCCCTGCTAAATTTGGTAAAATCAGTGGCAAAATGTGTTCGTGAACAAACCAGGTTTTTTACGGATATGAAAGCTATTTCTCAGCCTTCATCTGAACTCTGTAATGGGAATCAAGTGTTGCCGTATTGTCATGTTGGCACTAACATTTTTTTTTTTTTGGGGGGGGTACGATGTCCATGCTCTTGTATTCTCGCTACTGACATGATGTCAATCAGTTTATTACGCTAACTTCGGACCATTCATTAGCAGTTGATACTGCTAACTAGTTTAACTTGTAAATGACCACGCACAGCGAAGGGGTTGAGCTGCTGGTGAGGTCTAGTCCTGGAGGATTAATATAACAACCTGCTCCATTTTCACCGGCCCTCTTACTGTTGCCTAATCAAGCATTAGGTTCATTATTATTAATGCATCACTGCAGTGAGTCTCCCGTCAACTGAATGTCGTAGGATGGATGGAACTGATAAGCTGCCTATTGAGTCTGCTTTTCGAAATCTAAAGACAGAGCTCCTGTGAAAATTTTCAGCAACATCCTTAATTATACAATTCGTCATTAGGTGAAGTAGCTGCCGTTTGGTAAATAAGAGAGTCGGTCATAGTTTAAAAAAAAAAAAAAAAAAAAAAAAAACGAGCAAAGATGGTGACGAGCAGTTTTGATCTCTTCAGTTCGATGAAATATTTTACGTGTTAGACTACCAACAGACAGTTTTGTTCAGCTTACAAGAAATGTCTTGTATAGAATGTGGTCTATCTATCTATCAAAGCTGGGAATAGCGTCGCTAATAGTAGCAGCGCTACATAGCGCCGCTGCTATTTTAATAGCGATGGCGGTAACGCCATTACTTTTTTTCGCCAGTAGCGGAACTGAGAGCGCCACTACTTTTTGGCCGTACCCACGCGTTACCGCGCTCCTCGCTACTCACGCGACGAATACAGGTCCGGAGTCGGTGAGTACATACAGATATGCCGACTGTTTGGTTGTATTTATTAATGACGAAAAATAATACTTTCGCCAGTTCTGTCAATTAATGAAGTTTGTTCTACATTACATCAGTAATGTATTAATTATTATTTATTAGTAATATGCAATAATTAAACAGGAATTTGCTAGTTAATTATCGATCATTTAAATTAAGTAACTGGCAGCTTGGCGAGCAGCACACACACACACACACAACACACACATACCCACCTTTATCCCCGTCTCTAACTCCCGCTCTCTCCCTCACTCTTTCAGATTAATTCTTACTACGTTATTATTTCGTAACAGTATGTAACTTCCAGCTTAAAGTAATGGAAAAAAAAAAAAGTTGCTATTGTAGAAATAACCTTTAAAAGAAAGCCCCAGTTCATTTTTACTTTCGTTTTCGTATATAAATAGGTATCACTGAAAATATAGTAAATCTATAAATGTATCAATGGTAGGCCACATTTTTTTTGCCTTTTATTTACGTGTTACTTTCAGTAGGTATACTAGGTAACAATGTAAAAGAACATTTGTTACATTATACAGTAAATAGCTTTTTCCTGTACCTTCGACTCGAAGCTTCATTAAAGTGACACCGACATGTATACGGTACGATTATTATTATTATTATTTTTTTCCAATATATGTATATACTGACATTGCTGGTACAGTACACAACATAACCACTCAGACTGACTAATATTATCAAAACAGTATATAGTGTATTGCTATATCACAGATTTTTGTTAACTTATCCTTCGTGTACCTTTTTCTTATCCAAAGTAGCGGGAACGGGAGCGGGAGCGCCGCTACATTTCGGATCAAGTAGCGAAACCAGTAACGCCACTACTTTTTCGAGCTAGATACGAGAATGGGAGCGCCGCTATATTTTATTGGCAGCGTTCCCAGCTTTGCTATCTATCTATCCGTCCATCTATAGCCAGACGCCTTAATCCCGTACAGGGTGGCCATAAACAAATAATCTCCACGTCGCTCTGTCCCCTGCCATTTCGCTGCCCTCCTTCTAGCTTACTCCTTTTTCTCTCATATTCCTCTCTACTGCCTCCCTCCATCTCCTCCTCGGTCTCCTCCTCCCTCTTCTCCCCTCCATCTCTCTCACATACACTTTCGTCGTTAGTCACGCACTCTCCATCCTCTCCACATAGCCAAACCACTGCAGTGATTTTCTCCTAATGCTACACGAGCTAGCCGTGTGGGACGAAAATCCAATATGGCCGCCAATGGCAGAGGAAGCTTATATAGCTTTGGAACATGAAGTCACGGTTGATCATGTAATACCTTTTTTTAAGAGTTTTTGGGTATAAGGAAACCTTTTTCACCATTGTTTTAGTGACTTCTTGACGTATATTCAAGATATGATCAAGGTAATGTACTATTTTAAACAAAATGGTAAATTCAGTAGATTTAAAGCCAACAACCAGCACTAACTTTTGTCAGCAGCAGTTATTGAACTTCTAAATAAAGCTTTTTTTTTTTTTTTTTTTTTATCATAGCTAGCTATGGCCACAATTATAGCATGGGAACTCAGTACCTTCTCCATCAGATGGGCATGAATTGGCACAAGATTGGTCAATACACGAGCAACACATAGGTGTACAGTAGTCTTGCTTTCCGACATTTGTATCTCTTGCCACACACTTGTTTACATCCACATGACATAATGAGAAGAACATGCTCTGTTCCTATTGGTCTGTCATTCCACCTTAAAGCTCCCAAACTCAGTCAGTAGGATTTAGATCCTCAACGTTACCCAATCACTCCTGAACTGCGAAGTAGGCTCGATTTGAGTGTTACTTTGCAGCTGAGGATGTGGGAGGTAGGCTCTGAATTTGGAAACTGCTGGATGTTTTGGTCACCCTCTGCATATACTACACAAATCCCAGCTTATCAAGTGTTGTACATGTCGGATTGGCATTATATGACTTCAGTAAGAATATTTCCCCCACTCTGGCTACTTCTCCATGGCTGGCATCACTCTTCTTAAAACGCATCCAACGTCCTCCTATCCTCGCTTTCCATGACTATCATGGCCTTGTTTTTGCCGATGCCATATAAGGCAGAGACTGTGTCACATCCAGTAATAGCATGTGCTATCAATATGTGTTGTCGGGTGTGTGGATGCATTGCCTGCTGGATGCTGTGTATGCTGTAAACAGTCTCTTGCATACTGCATGTGGGTATTGTCTGTTGTGGTCCTATCAACCTACATGACAAGTAGATCTGTATCCTTTGCCACAAGTACAACAGGTCGTGCGATATTCCCAGAATGTCAGTGCTGTCCTACTTATTAAGTAGCCAGCATCAGCCTGACTTTGACAGCTGACAACGCCTTCAGATGCAAGCCAGTCTATCAGCCTACTGATTAACCGTGACTTGTTACGATTTGCTAAGATGGAGCGTTGATTGTCCGTGACTGATTAGCTGAAATCAAACAATGTATGCAGAAACGTTTGGATCAGTGCAGCGGTTTCTGTTCAGCTACCTTTGTTGACAGGGTAAGATTTGTGTAGCCACCATAGCAGAGTGCATTCTTTGCCATAGTTATTGATAACTGATTCACATAGCTGTCACACACATCATATGTGCAGTCCACAGGCCGTGTCACATTTTGCAGCAAATGTCCTCCATCTTGATCTTGAATCGGATCTTGAATTTGGCTCTCTCTTGTATTTTGTTTTTCTCTTGGAAGGAACAGTTATTGCGTGGCCTTTGGTTCCTCCTTCCTAACAAAAAAGAAAAAATCCACCACATAGTATGGGTTCTTAAGAGTTTCAGTGAATATTGGGACTACTGGAGCTTTCAGCACCTTGGCAAGACCACTTTTGTTGTTTTTACACATTGTACCCTTGTCATACTAAGCTGGTGGATATTTTCTAAACTCATGTTTAAGGTGATTCTCCATATCTCATCGGTTCTTTATCACACGTGTGACCCGCATGACTAGTAGTGTGGGGTCGACCTCAACGTCTTTGCCATGGACAGTGGCAGTACAGGTTGCAGCACCAATAGTCACAACCTTGTCACTCCTTTTGAGCTTAATATCAGCGTAGTTCAGGCCAGTGATACGTGCAGCTACCTCCTCACCTTATTTGACTGCACAAACTACATTAGCACAAATAGATGCCATGACTCCAGTATCAATGCAGACCAGTCTCTCGCGGTATTCACCTGTGTAGTCAAATAGTGAATGGTGTGATAGGTAATTCCGAAAGGTCAGAAAGTGTCTGCTATCACACGCAATTGTGGATTCCCAGAGGACTGTGTGTTGGTCAACTCTCTGAGAATATAGACCACAAATAGCCTCTAGTGACTTACAAGCAGGAACTGTTTGTGGCAGGACATGGACCATCTTGGACTATGTACAGCCAGTAATTCTACGACCATATGCTAGACCTCTACATGTCTTCAGCATTCGCATCAACACCTGCTCAGTCATCTGGTCAGTCAAGTCTTCAGACCAGAATCTGTGGGTTCTTCTGATGGTCCAGCACCCACAGATTGTGTACCACTCATACTGCTCCTTGTCAGTCAGGTTAGATAGCTACGTCATCTGGTATAGATAAAGTCTAGTACACTTTGCGTATGCAGTATGTTCCCTAGAATGAAGGACAGAGATCATCTTTGGGATGCAAAATAGGTGTAGTTCTCAATCACCAGTGCGTTGAGCACAGATGAACAGCAAAAAAAGGCACATTTTCATGTACTCAGTCCATACTTTCCTAGTTCTGTTGTTCAGAGATAATTCCTGTTCAAGATCATGTAAGACCTGAGTAAGCTGAGCAACAACAGGTATAAGGAGAACATTGTCTTGTGGATGTTCCTTTTTTAGGAGCATCTCACTCCTTAAAACTCAATGTAGGTAGTATTACATGACCAAGTGTTACTTATATTCACTTTAGCCCCATGCCGATAGTGGCCATCTTGAATTTCTCATCCCACAAGGTTAGCTTACATGAATGCTTACAGTGTTTTCTTTATTTTGACTTACGAGGCTTCTGTGTAGCTTTCCTGAAAAAAATCAGCTTACTTGATTTTTTTTTTCAGGTATATCCTTAATTCACCTGGGCTACACATCCATACCCACACTACAACGTTCCTTCATTTCCCTATTTGTAAATCTGTTTCTCCATGTAACTCCACATGCTTCTCTCAAATAACGCACTGTCACTCGTGACTTATGACCTTCCAGCTAGGTCCAAGCTTCGCTTCCAAACGTTAGAGTAGGGATTACAGTACTATCATGCAACAACTTTTTTTTTACTCCTATGCTCACTTCCATATTTCTTATCGTTGCTTTCAATGAACCAGCAACCTTCCTTCCCTGCTGTACCCTTTCAAGCACTTCATCCTGCACACTTCCAAACTCGTTGGACACAGCAAGAATAAACTACAAAATTGCATCACTGGAGTGAATGGGCTAATGACGCAATATGATGTCTTTGAACATATTAACTAGCTGTGGGTGCAAAGAAACATCCAGGTTTGATGCCGTCTTCTTTGTGTCATTTTATTTGTTCTTTCTTGATTCACTCATTTACAGTAGGACAGAGGATCATCTTTGATTACCTCTCCCACACTCGCAGTATTCTAAGGGGAAAGTAAAAATTAATAAAATGGTTAAGAACTTCAGTGACACCATCCTGGCCAACAGGCCGACCTATACAGCTAAGTGCCCAGTCCTCTGCCCTGTTATCTGTGTAATTTTTGCGTCTGTTGTGACAAGAGACAGGCACGTGGTCGAGGTGATATACACCACACGCACCTCACGCACATCACCAATACCTTATACCCCCCCCCATATAGCCCCCATAATGCCCAGACCCCATCTTTCAAAACGATGCAGAAATTCAATGAGTCAATGAGTACATGAGTGAATGATGCAGTTAGTTAGAGACACACTAGGTTTGGCCCTCCAACCTCCACCCCACCTCCTGTGGATGCAGCCCCCCTCCCCCCCAAAAAAAAATCCTTGTTGCTTTTTCCCATATTTTCTGACTTTTCACATATGTCGTATTTGTTTTCGGATCGTATTTTCAATCAGAAATATACTGGTCATTACTGTAGTCACAGAGACATTCAGAGATTATCTTGAACATTAAGTCTTTAACTCAAGGTGTCCCGTCGACGTATGGGTAGGTTGCAACGTTTTGTCACAGCTAGACCCGTCGACGTACTGGTACGTCACGCAATTGCAAGGTTCATAATTTGCACAATTTTCAATTTTCACATGTGATTTTTGGTATGTATACACGGGCCACCTTCCTCTACAAGATGCCAGGCAGGGACAATGCCTTACCCCGCATGACCTCCCCCCCACCCGCACACCATTGTCTCAGCAATTCACCTGTTACCAGTGACCTGGCCAATAAAGACATTCAGGGCCAGAGTGATTCTCCAATCGATGACAATGTGGAGGACAAAGTTTACGTAGCATTAGAGGAAGAAACAGTCAGAAGTGATGATCAGGTAATGTCACCAAAAAAGGTCAGGTATGTTGATGTGTTTGGTGAGTGAAACAATGCTTATATTGCCTATATTACTGTTTGAAAACCAATATACTCTCATACTACATATAAATTCATACCAAATAAATAAATAAATAAATACCGTTTATGAGTGGTGTGCAATAGTTACCCTCCCATAGAAATCGTTTTCTTTGGAGCCAGCCTGATAGAAAACTCAGTAAGGTAAGGGGAAGTCCTACCTGTATCGAGTCTTTTAAACCTCAGGTGAGCGATTTCTCTATGAATTTTCGATGTTTTCACCAAAAGTGGAGGTTTGAGTCAAAAATTTTTTTTTCCAAAATTGGTCGGGATTGAGGGGAGTCAGTGGTGGAAAATCGGTCGGAACGTGATGGGTTAAGACAACGAGGCACAGAGTGATGTGGATGGTGAAATGACGATGTTTATGATAAATTACTGTAAAATAATATGGCCTCTTGGTATAACAGCACATCACACACACCAAATTAATTCATTCTCCTGGCTGCTCTCCCTCGCTTTGAGAAATTTATCTGGTGGGAACCAGTGTATTGTGTGTGAAGACGTTTACAATCCAAAATTCATATGTTCAGTTGGGTTGTTCATTATAACTTGAACCTACTGCCAACTTGGGAACCATCAAGTTTCTATGTGCACAAAATCCACATGTTGGCTTATTTAAATATTGCAATGTGTTTTTTATATGAAAGTGAATAATGCAGGAACATTTATTTAGAAAACAATATACATGCCAATATTTTTATGGTTTATATTACAGTATTTCAATATAAAGCAGTTAGAAGCCATTGGGTTTTTGAATTGATTAACCATGGTCTATGTACTAGGTGATATTCTTTCCCTGGTCTGGAAAGTATAACTCAACTTTGAATCAATAATACCGGAAAATCAGTTAATTATCTGGCAGCACAAGATTATTATTGCTCCAGCAGGCCGGAACTACTCTACTAAGTGCACTTGTATCACTTTTGTGCCATATTATTGTCAAAATTTTGCTGCATTTGACCACATATTTATTTATTTTATTTTATACACTTTCAACTCTCGAGTTGTGGGCAGCCCACAGTACATGTATATCAAATCTAAGTTTGAAATGGCGACTGCTTAAGGAAAAGTGTGTACAAGAGTGATGCTCTTGGAATGTGTTAGTAATTACCGATTTCGTGCAAAATCATGAACTCTTTGAGTTGTTGTCTCTCTTAAGAACTGAATTACCTCATCTAGTTGTACAAGAACAGATTATGAAAACACTTTTCCATACTCAAGGTGTTAACGAAGTTTACTTCTAATTCCTGCACTATACTTCATGGGATATCACTTTATTTGAATATACTTGGGCTATTATATCAAAAGTAACATTCATAAGTCATCTTGCAGAAGGATTTACGGCCTGCAGAACTGATATGATTTAGCATCTTGAACAAGAGAATCTTCACTCGATAATGGCTCCTTCTCTCTCCTGTCGCTCACTAAATCTACTTCCTTCTCTGCTCCGTCCAAGCACCACTCACTCCCCAACCTAGACTCATTACTTACTGTACACAATGAAACCTACAGCTAAAATACTCCTGCTTCCATCAGCGAGTTTCCCTTGCAGGTGAATTGTGCTCAATTATACTTGTGCAACGCAGATCAGTTTTCACATACTCTCTGCTTTGCAATTAAATGTTGTTTTGTGAGTGTCTGAAAGTCAGGTCATCAGAGCAGGTTGATTACACCTCAGTTTCCTGTATTGTTGGTAAAAATGCATCAAGTTATTGCCTTTTGAGCCAGACAGAGCGAAGGGACGACGTTACTGTAGTTGAGAATAAAAAGACTGGAAACTTGATGTGATGGAAAAAAAAAAAAAAAAGAAGAATGAGTACAGATGTTGGTTAGTGAGACTGGCCAAGCAAAGGAAAATACCAGTTTCCCGACTTCAGCATATGAAAGTTTGCTGGGACTAAGACTGAATATTATTCCTTGACGATAACAGGCTACCTGCATGAGACTTGTCTGGAGGTGAATGAACACAACCTTTTGTTGTTGTTGTTGATTGCCCATATTATCCTCTACTTCATCATTTCCCTTTCTTAGATCTTTCGTGTTTCTGAAAAATTTTCGGTTTCCTGCAAGATGACCGAAATGAGAGATTTCTAAGATACCTTTCTTCTGGTAAATGGATTTCAGTCGTCCAACAGGTTCACGTTAGAGTTAGTCAGGGCCCTTAACACCATCGCCATCTCTAACATCAACAAAAAAAAACTATAATTATACCATTAACTTATTTGAGGGACATGATGTGTGCTGGAGGTAGGGCTGGAGTTCGCTCGGTAGCAAGAGTAAAGTGGGGTTAGAATCAGCTTAGGGAATTGTTGCCCCTCCTGGCGCTGATAGGGCTCTCCTTCCGTGCTATGAGGTCTTTGTTTGCACCATGTATTAGGACTGTAATGCTGTATGGTAATGAGACCTGGACAGTAAAGAAAGAGGATATTCGTTGAGTTAGATGTACTGTACACAGATGAAAATGATAATATAGGTGTGTAGTGTGTCCGTGAACAACAGGATTGGAAGGTTTAGGATTGCGAATGAGGAGTTGAGAGGTAGAATGGAAAATGAATGTATTAGTGTTGTGATGTGAACGGGTAGATTGAAATGGTTTGGCCATGTGGAGAGGAAGGAGGATAACAACTGGCTGCGGAGGGTGAGATAATTGGACGTAGAGGGTAGAGTCAAGAGGGACAGTTAGAAAAACACTTGGAACAAGGTTATAGTGGGACCTCAGGGATAAGAGACTGGACAGAAAGACTGTTAGATATCGTGCAGTGTGGAGAACCGCCTTTAGGTGACCAAGGCCAAACACATTCAAGCATCTTGAAACCTTCTTTACTGAAGTGATACGATGCAATATTAATGAATTGGTTAATGTTCCCCTCCCCCCACACACACACATCCAGAGGCAGCAGTCATATACTGGAATTAGGGACCATAATGGCTTGTTGCCCCAGTAATTTTTTGAGTGAGATAATGGTTCTCATTGCCCTGAGGCCTATTCATTGTCTTGCTTTCCCCACCATCTTCTATTTTCCTTTCCTCTCCTTCTTCCTCTTTATTTCTTTGTTCTGCCCCCTTCCTTCCTGTTAACTTCTTACCTACTTTCACCTTGTCTCCAGCTCCCAGTCGCACACCTTTCTGCCTCACCTTCCCAAGTTTTCTTTCTTCTCTTTCTCACTCCTCCACTTAAACTCTTACTCATGAGATCTTTTACATGAATTAAAAGAACGAATGTGTTAGTATGAAAGAAATCGTCATACAAGTAAAGAAACTTTGTGGATGCCATTGTCTAATCCCCTACATGGGATCTTTGTTTAAAAATGAAAAAAAAAAAACGTGCCAACAAAAAAGCAAGAAATTTTCTTCGTAGCATATGGAACATCTTATCCTCGACTCCTCATCACTTGATCTGCTTCCTGCCACCTGCCCCTCATCTATCTGGCACATTCTTTTAATCCCAGTTCATCCATACCAACACACTACTGAACTTCCCCAATGACTTTTTTTAAATTTCACATCACTCTGCTTAATCTGCTCCATAACAATCCCACCCAGTTAAGAAACATTTTCTGCTCTTTAATAGTGTTTCTCTTCCAACATTCATTCCTCCTTGACCCTTCACTCAGTACCACCGACCCGAACACATTTACTCCTCTCTCACATGCCGTTTCCCATGTCTTATCAAATCAAAGAGCCATATTCGATATCCAAAGTGCTCTCCTCTCCTCCTCTCTCTCTCTCTCTCTCTCTCTCTCTCTCTCTCTCTCTCTCTCTCTCTCTCTCTCTCTCTCTCTCTCTCTCTCTCTCTCTCTCTCTCTCAATGAATTATTCTAAATTATCAAAATGGTTTTCAACAATACATAATGCAACTGAGACTTAGCTGTCGATTTTTTATGTACTGAAGAATCTTTGGAGTAAACTTCACTAGGTTTTCACGATCCCATAAACCTGCAGGTAGAACTGGGAGGCAGTAGCGCTGAAATAAAAAGGTAAACATGAGTAAAACAGATGAGTTGTATATTCTGTGAGTGCGTGTGTGTGCGTGTGTGTGTGTATTTAAGAGTTCCCTACCTCCTCTCACTTTTGGGTGTATTCATCAGCGGAAACACCCCGTGCAATGACGCAGCGTTGTGTGTCACCGTTGCTGTAATAAATTACTACTTACATGTATGTAAATGGTGTCAGGAGGATAATATAATATGACCTGGTGCTGCCTGCTAAATGAGTATGAATAATGGTATGTCAGTGCTTGTTGTGCGCATAAAATGATATAGTATGAACTTAATTAGCCACTTTGAAAGAAAGAGCTGCTCATTTGGAAGAATAGAAAAAGTTATCGAAGCTCAGTAGCACTATTTGTTCCTCAAACTCTAAAATTCCCCCATTACAGGACCACAAATGTTCTATACTCTTTTATCACTAGTACGTGTAGATAGCGAAGTTGGGTAACAGTCAAAACACTTCAAGCCAATTCTTATGTACTTGATCCTATGTGCACAAGGCATATTGCAGTCAGTCTGGATGATGAAGTAAAGTATAAGATAATGAAACGTCTCCCCAGTTATCGATGCACAGTATATGTAATAATTTGTTGAACTGTGGGATACATATATATTTTTTCTAAGCAACACACCTTCTTATTCCTTAAGCCCTTTCATTTTGCGCATGCATAGATTTTGCCCCGTTCGTGAAATGAGCATGAATGAGTCTGACCTAGAAAACGGATTTGTCCAGTGCAAGAACTGAGCAGTCCCACTGCCCAGTTCATGAACTATATACCGTATATACTATATAATATATATATATATATATATATATATATATATATATATATATATATATATATATATTGCCTTATTGCACAGTTAATAGAAAATATTCAGTAAAACAAGTTGCCTATAATACTGGTCACTCGTGTATTGCTTGAACGATAAAACCCTTACCGTTTGTCATAAAAGACTTTGTAATGTCTTGTTGCGGAGTTTTGTAGATCAGTTATATATATATTGAACTTGTGGACGAGCGGTTGTTATACGTGAGTAGCTTTGTAAGTAGATAATCTTGGTTCCTTTTTGTCATGCAATGACAGGAGAGGTAAAGAATAGTATGGGACTATTTTTATTTGTCTTGGAAACATTGACAAAGTCTCTCACACACGAGTGAAGTTAAGTAGAGTCCCGCGAGCTACCTCCTGTCTCCCTCTCTCTCTCTCTCGCCCATGTTGCTAGGCTCGTTCTCCCTACTACCTGTCGGTTCTATGGCCTGTCTCCTTCTGGGCTCCGCTTCCTAAATTCTGGTGTAGCAGGGGTCGTGTCACGTGTGTTACACTGTAGTTGGAAAGTTCTAGAAACCTGTGTGTGAGTATGTGTGTATATGGTCACGAGGCACTGTCGTGTGCCTATAAAGCATTCCTTGAGTTAAGAGTGTGTAAGCATGTTTAGCATTGCTCGATTCTCGCAGACACAATACCTTCTCATCATCTGACTTGCTGCTTCTATCTGTCTCTCTATCTATCTATTTATCTCTCTATCTGTTATGATTTGTAATTATAATATGGACTCATAACATTGCTCGGCCACGCCGCTGAAGGTCCTCCAACAGCAATCATTATTGACATATGCTAATCTATTAGTACATAATATTGATTATAATATTGTATACATATAATATTTATAGTAAATTGCAATGATCCAGTAATATTACATTTTAAACAAGTTGTATACGTATTTGAATAAATGCAATGGTTGTTGTATGACATTTTGTAAGATGTGTATGTATAACAGACATACGCCTATAATTGTGCAATGGTAATACTGCTAGGTTATACATTACATATTGAGTTATCCCTTTAGTAATGTCTAATATTTCACCTAACTTGTATGATGATTCTGGTAATACAGAATTGTGGTATAATTGTATGACTTATAATATTGTAGTAATATTGTGGAAATGGATAATTGTAACATTGTGAATTGTTACATAATTATATTGTAATTGTTACATTGTAGTAACATTGTAGTAATACATAATTGTAACATTTTATGAATTGTTACATAATATTGTGGTAATGCATAATTGTGTTGGCTTTATAATTGTAGTTACATTATGTTAATGCAACTGTTACATAATTGTTTTGGCCTTATAATTGTAGTTAAAGTTACATAGAAGTTACATCTTGTTAATGCAACTGTTACATAATTGTTACATATTGTTTGTAGTTACATCTTGTTAATGCAACTGTTACATAATTGTTACATATTGTTTGTAGTTACATAATTGTAGCAAGTGTAACATAATGCAATCGTTTGTCGTTACGTAATTGTTACATATCGTTTGTAGTTACATAATTGTAATAATTGCAGTCCTGACATTGAATCCGGCCATGCTGCGGTCGATGATAGTGATGATTTGACATGCCACTTGCTTGTGGAGACAACAATTTGCTTTTTATTTCATTTATAGAAGGAGCTTATGTGATGATGTGCCATGCCACCTGCTTGTGGAGACAACAATTTGCTTTTTTGTTTCACTTATAGAAGGAGTTTATGTGATGTGCCATGCCACTTGCTTGTGGAGACAACAATTTGCTTTTTTACTTCACTTATAGAAGGAGTTTATGTGATATTTTGGCATTTGTAGTAACACTTACGCATATTTTCATTTGTTTGTTATGTGATCTTACTCTATTTCTTTTTTTCTTTTTTTTTATGTATTGATTTTCTATAGTTTGTTTTTCTTCGTTTGTCTACGCTTTTTCTGTGTTGTTCATGATTGCATAATTGCTGGTTAAATCCCTTGGGACTCTTTTTTAAGGTTTAATTTATATTGCACAGATATTACTGAAAATGATAATATATAGTCCCATATTTCGTTATTTTATATAAAAATATATATATACACTATATACACTATATACACTGACTTGTTCTTCACTTGTATTTATCGTGGGCAATATATGTGTCAGCACTGTGTGGAAATCATTGTCTTCACGATTGTGTTGAAGATGTTCATTCTTGCTAACATCATTTGTGTTGGCCATTTTTTTTTTCCTTGTAACTTAATTTATGTTTCCACAAGGTAGCTTTAATTAATAAATGTTTAATACAGTTCTTTTAATCGCTCACTGAGTAACTGTGATGGTATATTTTCTTTATTACTTTGTAGATGTAATAATGTATAGCTGTATGTATGAAACACGTATTTTATGTAGGTATAAATGGTAACACTCGTTGGTAGTAAATAAATGCTATAATAAATGAATGAATATATACAGTGTAGAATATTTATTGTTGGTGCAAGTATTTAATGACTGAATTATGAAGATAATTGAAGTAGGTATTTGTATTTAAGTTGTAACTATACAGCACGTTTTATATGTTTGTGCAGAAGTTTTTTGTCTCTCACTGTGTATTGTATAAATGAAGTAACTCACTAATTTTTACCGTGGTGGAAATGGTGTGAGTGGTGTTGCACGTGGTGATAGCGTTGTTCTTCACGGGTTGATTGACGTGTTGTGGGGTGTCAGACACACGGTTTGTCGTCGTCTCAGCACACGTATGGTGACGTCGACTTCCCACACTGGTAGCTGTGGTGAGTAAACGAGTAGCAATGAGTAACTTGAGTGAAGATGAGTTGTGAATATGGGCTTGGTATTTGCTTCGTCGTCTTGACCTCTAGACTCCTGTGTCACCGGTGGAGGTTGGGTGGATGTAGCAGAGAGAGGAGGGTGAGGTCTGGTGGTTGTGAGTTGTGAGTCGTATCTTACTCTTCGTTTGTTTGTTTTGTTATTTCTTTCTTGATGTAGTCTCGGTCCTTTTTTCTTGTGATTTACTCGTTGTAGGATGAAGACTACCACTACTTGTAGGAGCGTGTAGAAGTTTATACAGACGACTTGTGGAGTTGTTACTTGTAGCTGATTGTAGATTGTTGTAGTTCGTTGTTTCGTCGTACAAATTGCAAGATTGTTTGTATCAATATATTGTTAAACTACTTACAAGGCGTCCTGTGACCTCTTCACCTCTACATCAGCGTGATGATCGGGGAGATGGAGGGGGGGGTTGGAGAGAATACTGTCAGGAGCTGGTTGTGAGTTGTTGGTTGTGAGAGGTATTTTTTTTGTTTTCAATCTTGATATTTTGTAGGAATTCACTGTTGATTCGTAGACGAGGTTCTATCCCACCACTGCCACCAAATGTCATAAAAGACTTTGTAACGTCTTGTAGTGGAGTTTTGTAGATCAGTTATATATATATATTGAACTTGTGGACGAGCGGTTGTTATACGTGAGTAGCTTTGTAAGTAGATAATCTTAGTTCCCTTTCGTCATGCAATGACAGGAGAGGTAAAGAATAGTATGGGACTATTTTTATTTGTCTTGGAAATATTGACAAAGTCTCTCACACACGAGTGAAGTTAAGTAGTCCCGTGAGCTACCTCCTGTCTCTCTCTCTCTCTCTCCCATGTTGCTAGGCTCGTTCTCCCTACTACCTGCCGGTTTTATGGCCTGTCTCCTTCTGGGCTCTGCTTCCTAAATTCTGGTGTAGCAGGGGTCGTATCACGTGTGTTACACTGTGGTTGGAAAGTTCTAGAAACCTGTGTGTGAGTATGTGTGTATGTGTGTGTATGGTCACGAGGCGCTGTCGTGTGCCTATAAAGCATTCCTTGAGTTAAGAGTGTGTAAGCATCTTTAGCATTGCTCAGTTCTCGCAGACACAATACCTTCTCATCATCTGACTTGCTGCTTCTATCTGTCTCTCTATCTATCTATTTATCTATCTGTCTATTATGATTTGTAATTATAATATGGACTCATAACACATTTTTCTCCCTGTATGACAGGAGGAGCCCCCCCCCCAAAAAAAAAAAAAGTAGTAGTTCCTTTGCCACATCAACAACTGTCTTAGATTTCAGTGGGTGGATTACATGAAACTTAATTAAATATTCAGTATAGTGTATAATAAAACGGTAGCTCCCATCTTCCATTGTCTGCATCTCAACAAGATCCACGTGTCGATATTCATTCAGGTCATTTGCATACAGAGAACGAAAAAAAATACCTGAGGCTGTTTCCAGTCTGTGTCTTGTCTCCACACATCTCTCACACCATACGTTGTATTGTTATACTAAGAGAACGTGGGATATTGGAGTACTGATCTGAAAACTTCTTACACAATTTCTTTTCACCTCGATGGCCAGTTTCAGTGTGGTATCATATTATGCTTATTACAGTGTCCTTACTTGCTAAGTACTTATCATTACTTTTGGCAACTTGTCTAACGCATTAGGTCAAACAAGTGTAAAAGTTTTAAGAATGTGATATTCCTCTTTTGTCAGTTTCTGCCTGACTTTCCACTTTTTAAAACCTCAGGAACTTTCCGT